>NC_072794.1:11966231-12312231 GCF_028583425.1 Eublepharis macularius | reverse complement strand
GGGGCCATTTTGTGAAGGAATTGGAACTGAGTAATGCAAAAGAAGCTATTCAGAAAGTCAGGTTTTCAGGTAATCTTTCCTAGGCAACATGAATTAATAAAACAAGTCTTTGAAGCCTGCAATCCAGCACTCTCAGGAACAGCCCTGCTGCTCTGGTAGGGTTGCCAACCCCCAAGCAGGGCCTGGAGATCTCCTGGAATTACATCTTCAGGTGACAATTCCCTGGAGAAAATGGATGCCTTGGAATGGGGGCTCTATGGTGCTATTCTCTGCTTAGGTCCTTCCTATCCCTAAATCTCGCCCTCTCCAGGTCCCATCCCCAAGTCTCCTAGCACTTCCCAGCCTGGAGTTGACAACCCTACTTCCTAGCTATGATCTAGCCCAGCTTCTCAACATGTTCTGGGTAGCAGACATTCTGTTTACCCAGGGCTTTTTTCTGGGAAAAGAGGTGGTGGAACTCAGTGGGTTGCCAGCACAGGGGGCAACTGTTGGCGGGAGGTGGTACCCCTGGTACCACATGCGCGCGCACAAAGTGCACGCATGCTCCCAGGGCCAATGACATCACTTTGGGTCAGCTGGAACAAGGGGGGAATTTTTAAAAGTTTAAATCACCCTTGGCGAAAATGGTAACATGGCTGGTGGTCCCGCCCCCTGATCTTCAGACAGAGGGGAGCTTAGATTGCCCTCCGCGCCGCTGTGACCATTTTCAAGAGGTTCTGGGACTCCATTCCACCACGTTCCAGCTGAAAAAAAGCCCTGTGTTTACTTCTGAATTCTAAAGAGTTGAAGCAGACTGCCTTAGAACATGGAGATTCCATTTAGCTATACTGACCAATAGTCATGAAGGCTTATAGCCTCCAGGAATGCTAACATCTTTAACAACGGACTAAGCCTTCTGTCACCACTTCTGTCAGTGAACTTCATTGGTTAATCAAGTCAACATAAAACCTCAATAAAGGGAGTAGAGGTTTTGTTCTCTCTCTCTTCCTAAATGTGTCCTTTTCAAGGGGCCAGACCCACCCACCATGACTACAGCCACATTATGGGTCTGATCGGGCATTTTGGAGGTGGGGCAGGTACGCTGATCCAAGCCCCTTCCCACAATGCCTTGAGCACCTTACAATAGATGGATTGTTACTTACCAGTGTCCTGAACAGACCTTGCTGAAGGAATCCTTCAAACCACCCTCTTAGAGAGGCCTCTAAACTTCTCTGAAGGGGATCTGCATCCTAAGGAAGAGACCAGAAAGATCCAGCAGCACGCAGATCTTGAAAACCATTATTTGCCCATGTAAGTAAAACGTCTAGAGAGACTTTTTAAAAAAGTAACTGCCTCATGCCAAATTCTTGTCTCGTATTAGGTGTTGGCTCAAACCTAATGGAGGTTGCTGGGACAACTGCCATCTCTTGAATATAGAAAATCCAGCAGTATTTGTTGAATCTGTTTCTAGCACTAAACAGACATGCCCCTTTCAAGGGAAACCATGCCAAGCTATGCATTATATGTGATTTTGGATGAAGATATATGGGATGCCACTGTGCCCTCCACAATTTGAATTGGGGCTGCAGTGCTAGGACACTCTAACTCTTTCTCCCCTCACAGTGTTAGAGAAAACAGCAACCATGTCTCCTCTTGTTCGGGGCTAATAGGAGCTGGAGGATGTTATGCCCGTGGAGGGCAATCTAAACTCCCCTCTGGTCTGGAGATGAGGGGGCGGGGCCACCAGCCATGTGACCATTTTCTCCAAGGGCAACCCACTGAGCTCCATCACCTCTTTTCCCAGAAAAAAAGCCCTGAGTGTACCTAATTACAATATGATTGGTTCATAGTATATGTCGCAGTTAGAAATTTTAGCACACATGTCACCTTTTTAGTGCAAAGTCATCTCATACCACATTTGTATATGTGTGACACTACAGAATAAGGCATCGCTTGAGCATGTGAGTATGTTACCTTTTAAGAATTCCTTTCTGCCTGGATGTATCTGGCAAACACACAATGCTAGCCTGTATCTTCTGTGACAAAGCTCTGAATTCTTGCTTTCAGTACTCCATATAACTAAACACAGCTTCTCAAAGTTACTAAGCCATTGTGAACTGCTTATAGCAGACACATAAGCAATCACTGCTTGTATTAGGTCCATCAGCATACAATTCATTATTAATTATTATAGCTGAACTTGGCCGTGGTATCAAGGGCATCAGAGCAAAGTTCCATCTAGTCTGTTCCCTATAGCGGCCTACCAGTGCCCTGGAAGGCCAGGGCACAGGGGCCAACGTCTTTCCCCGATATAGCCTCCGAGTGCTGGCATTGTGACGCTTGCTGCCTCTGACCTATGAAAGTTCTACATAGTCGCTATGGCTTGTAGCTATTGAGCAACCTACCCTCCTCGAATCTGTCAAATCCCTTTTTAAAGCCATCTATTGATTATGGCCACTGGCAGTGAATTCCACATTTTTAATTACTTGTTGAATAAATAAAGTGGTATTCCCTTTTGGTTCACCCCGAATTTGTTGTTTATCAGCTTTGTTGGGTGGCCACCAAGTTCCAGTATTATTGGGGAATGAGAGAGAAAAAATCGTCCCTGTTTAGTTTCTCTAACTGATGGATGTTGCAGACTTTCTACCCCATCCCCACCATTGCAATAGTTTTTTCTTAACTGAAAAGCCCCAGATTTTTCAGCTGCTCTCATAGGAAAGAGAAAGAACGTTATGCAATCTAAACAAGAGAGTAAAAAAAAAAAACCTTTGGGAATTGTTCCGTGGCTCTTGATACACCCTTCAGGGTGTTAAGAAACACACCAACATTTTGTTTGCAGAATGTTGGAAGGGGTCCAGTCACCAAATTTTTACCCACCCTACCCTTCATCCAAGAAACACAAAGCAACCAATCTATATATATATATAGAAGACAAGTGCCCTGACTGACTCATCAATGCCCAGCCCAAACCCCTGGACCTAGAAACATGACATTTGGGGAGAACATTTCTTTCATGATGTAAATGCCCACTAAGAAGGGATTTTAAGAAATTCACCCCCTAAGGGGGTAAAAGGGGGTAAAATGTGTTTTCCCAAAGGGATACAGCTTCCCTGTGTGGCTGGCAGGCTGCTGCTGCCTGATTGGGCCAGCCTTTCAAGGTCATTTGCACATGCGGCCTGATTGGTCCTCACCCCCCACATTCTAAACAGTCTGCAGTTGCTATGGGGGGGGAGTCATTGAATGTGTCCTGAGGTCAAATGCACCTCACAGTCTTCCCCTAAAAGTTCACACAAACCAAACACAACCCCCAAAATGTTTCATACCCGTAAGTATTACAACTGGATTTAAAGTAGTTAAATACCATAGTGAAGCACGGGTATCAGGCTAGAGTGTGTGTATACATATATCCTCTCCAGCAATTCTGAGGTGGGTCAGGATGGAACAAACAAATGCCTCAAGGTTCCCCCAGCAAGAATTATGACGACATGTGGGAATGAACCCAGATCTCCCCAGTTCAATACTGGGATTTTTTTTTTTTACTCTAAGGAATTATTCTAGTACATGCATTGGAACGTACTTCTGGGCTGTAACATGAATGGAGAATTTAAAATCCTCACACATTCCATTGGAACCAGCCTACCAGATGTTGGCTGCCAAACAGAGGTTATTCGTAAAAAGCCTGTGAGCTAAAGAGGAGCCCCTCTTCCCCCTTATCCCAAACTACCTCTGAACTTTAAGCCAAGATCGATGGAACGAGTTGCAGTAAACTAGCCTGGCTTCTTTTTGTAGATATTAACACAGCCAGGTTCTTTTACATGTGCAGAAGGATGGGCTACTCGGCTTTCAACTGCAGCTGATGAGCATTTGGAACAAGGTTTACCAAACCTTTTTTTTATTAAGAGCTATGTCTAAGTAATGAAAAAATACCCCAAGCTATTTCCCCAGCATGTTATGAAACTTTGAGCTGGCCTAGAAACAGGCTAGGAAGAGCACCAGAAAAGAAGCTATCAGGTAAGCAGTATGGAGAGAAACCCTTATGAAACCGATCCAGAGGAGTTAGCCGTGTTAGTCTGTAGTTGCAAAATAGTAAAGAGTCCAGTAGCACCTTTAAGCCTAACCAGCTAACCATCTGACAAAGAGAGCTGTGGTTCTCGAAACCCAATGAAATAGTTATTTTAAAAGACTGGAGCTGATCTTCTCATAGTGTTTTCCTGGGCCTTATAAGGGATACGCAGGATAACAACGGTTAACAAGCTACTGCTAGCTCATAAGTTACCTGCTGAAAACTTCTCCTGTGTATGTTTCCTTAGAGTAAAAAACTCCATGTACACAGAAAACAGCAGGGAGAAAGCTTTTTTGTTATAGTAAGCTACCAATTTCAATTTAAACTCCCAGCTAGGTTTATTGTAGATGTTAAACACCTCTGCTGTTTTCTTACTGGGAATTTACATGCTAAAGTGTGACCTTTCACCTGTAGTAGTACAGTCCATTCCACGATCTAATTTTTCTGCATAGGAGCCCAGAACTAATTTCCTGATTTCATTCATCTGTTATAAATACAGCCAGACTCCTTACCTGGGGGAGAGATTGCCCACCAGACTCTACCACATTTCTCTGCTCCATAGCACGAAAACTGAGCAGAAACTTCACAGTTACAACGCAGCTGCCCAAGGCTTGTTATATGTCCTGTCCCAGCTGTGTCCCTCCAATGCTTGTTAGCCATGCAACAGAGGCAGGATCTGGTCCCGATCCACGAAAGCACTTAAGCTGAGGTTGTCAGAAGGAGCAAGGATTTGTGTTGCTCGTTTTCAGATCTTCCTTCAACCTAGGAAAAGGGGATTGTGGCTAATGGGAGAAACACCCAGCTCTCCAACCACTAGGTCATACCACCCAATTAGGCTTTCTCTCTCAATGTTGTACTTAATCTGTTTTCTGAATTTAGTGCTAATAAGCTTTGTTAATTTTTAAAAAGCTACAGACTGCAATCCTGAGCACGCTTACTAGGGAGTAAGCCCTATTGAACTCAGTTTTGCTTCAGGGTATGCATGTGTAGGATTTGACAGAGGATCCGAATTCATGGTCCATCAATGGTTAATTAGTACTGGGGATAAAATGGAACCTCCATAGATATAAGCAGTCTGTCTCTGAATGCTAGTTCCTGGAGGTGGGTCAAAAACAAAGGGAAGTTTGGGCTTTTGTGTCCCTGCTGGTGCCTTCTTAGGCTGCTTGGCTACTGAGGGGAACAGGTTGCCAGACTAAGGTGGATCTTTGGTCTGACCCAGGCAGGCTTTTCTGCTGTCCTTAATCATGTATGGAACACAGTGGGAAAATCTCACATTAAAAAGTTTTTTTTTTAAGAGGGGGGAAGAATGGGGAGGGGAGTCTAAAGATCTTACTTATTCATTCTGTCAATTTCCAAAACACAGAAATTAGCTTTAAAAAATAATTTTTTTTGAAGATTGTGTATTTCTGTGCACACTTCCAGATTTTAAGAAAACTGCCATTTCAGACTCAGAAGTCAGCAAATGATCACCATCCTCGTTGTCGTTGTTGCAACATGAGTATGCAAAAGAGAGAGAGAGGTCTCTCCCCCAAAAGACCTTACAGTTTGAATTTAGACAAGAGCAGGAGGGGTAGAAGGAAAGCTAGAAGAATGAATGGACCAGGATGCACAAAAGAACCAAGTAACTTTCACGATCCTATGCTTATTTACCCCCGAGTCCGTCCTGTTACTTTTGTGTGTGTGTTACGTGCCATCAAGTCGCCTCCGACCTATGGCGACCCTGTGAATGAAAGACCTCCAAAACATCCTATCATTAACAGATTGCTAATTTTAGTGACATTGGCTAGGTGAGTGGGTTTCCAGTTGAACTGCCTGCTCTTAGCCAAAGAGGTTTACATCCTGAACCTCTGCATATTACTCAGAAGTAAGTCCCATTGAGTCCAATGATGCTTATTTGAAAGTAAACATGTGGGTCATTAGCCTGTAAGTTACATAACCTGTTTATACATGTCACCCATTGCTGTACCCTGCTAAATGTGGCATCTGAGCCCAGAAAGTTATACATATATTTTACAAAGCTTCCAATAGATTCTCAGATCTTTTTAGCAAGTCTTGATGTTTCAGGGCATGAGGAAGGTGTCTAAAGAATCCCGGGGAAGCAATTCCTATCTATGTTTACTCCAAAGGAAATCCCTCTAAGTTAGAGCCACTGAACAGTGCATATGACGGCAGCCTTAAAATCCTGCCCTTCTGTGATACATGAAAACAAAAATTTCTCAGGGCTGGTCCAAAGTTGTCACACCCCTGTCTCTTGATCCTGTCTCCTACAGGCTGTCTCATGAACTGTGAAAGAAAAAAAAAGTCTATCTTATTTCTAAAATGCCATAAACGGAATGAAGCATGAATAGTATCAGCCCTTGGTACCTGTCGTCCTTTCAGCTGGAGATGCCGGGGGCTGAACCGGACACCACCTGCAGCCCCGAGTGCCTGCCTGACCTCTGAGCATGTACAAGTTCCAAATCCAGTCTTTTTGCAATCCCATTCAGTGGTGCCTCCCACTAGCAGCCGCTGTATGGACTGCGGAGTAACTCAGTCAAAATAATAAGGAACAGTTTAACTCCAGGTGGGTCCTGTGTGAAAAAGAACATTGGGGGAGACACCAACTCACTCCATCCGCAGCCTCTGCTGTCTAATCTACTTGAGGCTGTTGCTGACTCATCCTTGGAGAGACCACTTTGCTACTGAGTCATCCTTGCCGCCGCACTTTCAGCTTTTGCTGGGGATGACACTCCACGCCTCTTGCTGCATCTCCCAATTGCAGCGATCACAATGTTAGCCAACAGGCCATTTGCCTGAATGAGCCTCCTGCACAGCTCATACAGAAAGAACAAAAGGGCGTTTCTTGAGAATGGAAGGTGTGGGGTTCTTTCTCCCTTCCCACCCCTCTTTCTTTCCCTGCGGGTAGCCTCCATCAGCGGAGAATACATAATCTCTGGATCAGAGGCAGCAGGTGTCTGGAAACATTCGCTGCACATAACGTCACCGAGCAAAGAGCAATCGGAACTGATCTGTGCGTATAAAAAGAGAGAACAGGAGCACACAGGCTGCAAACCGAAGGGCTCTGGAACGCTTCAGGGGTTCATGAAAGGAGAGGACCAGGAACGCTGCATTTTCTTGCCGCAGGATGTCCAAAAGGGTACACATGAGACCCCAGAGCAGTTCCATCTCGAAGCAAAACTCCAGAGACGTCTTCAAGTATATGGTGACTCCAGATCGCATCCCTGAATTTATTATCCCTTCCTTGGACATTCTTCAGGAGCACCGGCGGGTCTTTGGCAAGGAGAAGAGTGTGTTCGGTGGTCCGGTATCAGGGCCTCAGTATGGATACAAGGGTCAAAGAAACCCATCTGATCCATCCTCAAAGGATTGTTCTTGGCCTGGCTCCGCCGTATCTTGTTCTAGCATTGAAATGGGCATAAAGGTGGAAGATGTGCCTGACCGGGTCACTCGGGCAGCTCTCTCCTTGCCACACTTGACCAAGATCACCACGCCGTATGGCTTTGTGGCCCTCGGGGAGAGCCCTCACGTGACCACAGAAGAGGCACTGTTTTTCCAAGCAGACTTGGCATCTTTGGGGGGTCCTAGAACAAAGAGATATTCCTACCCACAAGTGAGCCAAAGATACTGTGACAGGGGGACGCCTGTGGCTCACCCAGAGATCACTTGGAAGGATCATTGTCTGCAACATGCCCCAAAGGGGAACAGATCCAGTTCATCCCGAAGGAGGTCTAGTTCTGTCTGGAGCAACTGTGGTCTTAATTTTTCAGAGATTGCAGCTGCAAACGATGGGGAAGCAGCATCCAACTCACCAGCGTCTCTAGCAGCTGTCCGTCCAAGGAGCAATTCCAGTCCTCCTGAGTGCCATGGGCAGAAACCCCGAAGAAATCTCTTCAAAAAGATCCTGAAGAAGCACTTTGCACAGCTTTGGAGCCTGAAGGCATGCAAATCCCACACCCGTTGACTTTGCAGCCTGGTTTTCTCTCCCATCCCGACAGGACAGATTTCCACACACTATGAAACCTTCCAGGATGGTGAAGTCTTCTCTGGAGTGAAGGCGGATATAACATTTTAAATGCAGAGGAAACCGTGTGAAAACAATCCTTACTGCATTTAAGAACATCAGCATAATGTTTTCTGTTCCAACGAGTTATGTCCATTTCAGCCTGGGCCGATTCCACACAGCTTACCTGAAGCCGGGACGTGGCGCAATGTTGCGGATCATGCCAGGGAAAATGCGAAAGATCACGTTTTCTCGCATGAGTTTTGCGCGACGTTGCCCATTGCATGAGTTTTGCACGACATCACGCAAAACTCGCGTGAGAAAACGCGATCTTTCACGTTTTCCCCGGCATGATCCGCAACGTTGCGCCACGTCCCGGCTTCAGGTAAGCCGTCTGGAATCGGCCCTGGTTCAGTTAGAGCTGGTGGAAAGTCAGCTGCGGACCTCTGTTAAACTGTTACTTTGGCTTTTGATTCCAGCTGGAAAAAAAAAACTTGGGGGGAAGAAAATTCTCAAGCAGTTTTTGTCTCTTATGGAAACCTTTTGGATGTAGGATTTCAGATGGGAAACCTCTGAAAAGGTGACGGAAGTATTGATCTTGAACTTTCTGCAATCTCATGCATCAGCTGAACATTACAAGAACGACAACTAAAGTGTCTCTTAAAGTTGAATCCCCAGAACTGAAATAGGGGAAACCAAATTTTAAATTGGGGTGCGGTGGCAATTGTATTTTAGCCTAGACCTAAGTATGCATGACACTTGTTTTTTCTGTAGAACTGCCAATTGTTCAAATGCAGGGATGCTCCCAAATTTTGCAAACTTGCTGTTTCAACTCTAAATGTTTTGTTTTCACTTCTTGCTTGGATGACTAGAACCCATGAGTCTTTCCTCTTTTTTTTTGTACCACCAAGTTGTCTCTGTTTAAATGCACGAAATTGTTAACATTATTCTTTGTGTCAATTGTGTAAAATGTTCTCAATAAAAAAGTAGTAAACACTGTGTCGAAGAAATTGGGAATGCTAGCAAGGAAAACGGGTGAAAATGCTTGTGGCAATGTTCAAAACCAAAACGAAATGAAAAGGGCGTATTTATACAGCCTGGTCTAAACAAGCACACACACAAGAACAAAGAAATAGTGAAGGGTTACCCTCACTTGGAAGGGGGAAGAACTGACCCATCTAAATTCCAAAAATGTAGCATGAAGAAGAGATCTCACTTTTTCGGTTCTGATGTTCTTTGGGGCTGATTTGGCATGTTGACAGGCTTGCCAACTCCAGGTTACAATTGCAGGAGGACACAAAATTCATTGGGGCACAATAGACTGTGCCGTGCCCTTGGGGAGGCCAGCCGGCTTGCTGGGTGCCGAGCCAGCCTTCCTGCAGCAGGCTGAGCTGACTGCGGCAGTGCGGGCAGCTGCGTTGGCGCGGGCAGCTGCGTCACGTCCTTGGGGAGCCTGGAAAGAGCAAAGTTTGGGCATGGGAGGGCTTCTATCGCATTATATTCCATAGACTCCACCCTCCAAAGCAGCCATTTTCTTTGTCATCTGGAGATCAGCTGTAATTCCAGGAGATCTCCCGGCCCCACCTGGAAGTTGGGAAGCCTATATTTCAGTAGTGTAGAGAAGTGTTTCAAGTCATAGAGTATTTGCCCCATAATTGTGCATGTTAATAAAAATATTTAATGCAAATCATATGTTTTGTGTCACTTTGCTAGCCAGAAATTGCAAATTGCAGATCGGAAGGGAAAGTAGATGCGAAAGTAGTTTGCTCCCAGAACTGCTGTCAGAGGAAAGAACTCTGGTTTATTGGTTTATTCATTTACTATATCACTGTCCTGCATTCTTGACAAAAAGGAAAGTTCAAGATTTGGTCTCCAGTGTCTCCAGTTAGATGCCTGTGTGTAAAGTATGTGTAAAGTGCCATCAAGTTGCAGCCAACTCATGGCAGCCCCTGCTGAGGTTTTCAAGGCAAGAGGTGAACAAAGGGGGTTTGCCGTTCTCTGCCTCTGCCTAGTGACCCAGGACTTCCTTGGGGGTCTCCCATCCAAGTACTAACCAGCAAGCTAGCCTGGGCTCAATGGAATAGTGTGCGGGTGGGGCCAGAGGGGCAGTTGCCCTGGGTGCAAAATTCGTAGGGGCGCAAGAGAGGCTGCCTGTGCTGCCTGTGCACTGGGGAGGCTGCCTGTGCTGCCTGTGCACTGATGGGGCCGCCAGCTCACTGGGTGCCAAGCTGACCTTCCTGCCGAGCTGGCTGCAGCAGCATGGGCGGCTGTGGCGGTGCGGGCAGCTGTGCAGTGCCCTTGAGGAGGCCGCCCGCACCACCTGCATACTGATGGGGCAGCTGGCTTGCTGGGAGCCGAGCCAGTCTTCCTGCAGCAGGCCAAGTTGGCTGCGGTGATGCGGGCGGCTGTGGTGGCACGGGCAGCTGCGCCATGCCCTTGGGAAGGCCACTCGCACTGCCTGTGCACTGACGGGGTGGCCGGCTTGCTGGGTGCTGAGCTGGGCTTCCTCCAGCAGCCCAGCTAGCTACAACAGGGCAGGCAGTCGCTGCGGAGCGGGGCGGCTGCGTCCTGCATGATGATGTTACTGGAAGTGACACCATCGCGCAGGCATGAGTGCGTGCGCTGCTTTGTGCATGCATAAGGAAGATCGAAATAGAAAAGGCAGGATGCTTGCCTTGCCCAGGGCGCTCTTAACCTATGCTATGCCACTGCCTGGGCTGTCCGGGTCAAGGCCTCTGGTTAGGCTTTAAGAAAGACCTTTCTCTGCTTGAGACCCTCGAGAGTTGCTGCCATTCAAAGGTACAGCTAAATGGACAAATGGTCGGGCTGGGTATAAGGCGGCAATGTTCAGAGTCCTTACTTTGTATGCAGGCAGCCTAAATTCAGTCTCTGGGATCTCTAACTGAAAATGGCCAGAGCTCTCTGTGTCTGAGACTGTGGAGAACCACTTCCAGTTAGAGGAGACGAGATTGGGTTAGATGCTCTGGCTTCGTATCTGGCAGCTCCATACGGAGTGATCTAGCGGAGCTTGATATGAAAGAGGCAAAACCAGGACAGTAACCCATACAGAGATACAACAGTAGCCTCCCATTGTGGGAAGAGTGCTTATGGCTCTGAGCAGCTGGTGCACGTTTTTGGGAATGGCTGTTCTGCCATTTTTTAAAAAAATATTGAAGTACAACAGAGAATATTACAAACCTCCCAACTATTCTAACAAAACATTGCCCAGACAAAGCAATAGAAGTTTATAAAACCGAAAAGGTAATAATATCCATATAACCTAAATCTAAACTAAGGCTACGACTTCCTCACATTTCAGCAACACGGGGCAACCAGCATTGGTGCAACATTTCTTAGAAATGTAACCTTGCACCTCTGGTTCAATTACATACAGAGAGGGAGAAAACTTGGTGCGGCCCAGTTCCAGAACTTGGAGGTACTCCCCCATTTTGTTCCATTTCAAAAGGACATGTGTTAATGCGCCCCCTGCCCCGCTCCCACAATTAGGGCATACCAACCCTGGTGGATCAACGGGCTGATTTGTGAAAGCTCGATGGACTTTTGTCCTGTGGTTTTGTTGCTGACATCCTTTCTGCACGGAGAAAGGCAGAGCAATTGATTGATGTGAATACAATGCCCGGTTGAAAGGGAAGAATCACTTCTCGCTCCCAACAATGGGAGCAGGGGATGAATCAAGGGTCCTTATCGCTTCCCTGCAGGTCTGTTTGTTGTGTCTTGGGGGCCCAGTCCTGAGGGGTGCTGAGTCTTATTCTGGGCCATGATAGGATGTGGTTCGGGGTGCTGCAAACCGTTGCCAAATGCATCAGTCTCTCCCGCACGCTTCAACCTCCTAGTCCTTCTGTTTGTGAAGCGTTACTCTGGGATATAGATATAGGTTAGCACGAAACCACAGGGACATATGAAACCACAGTGTGCAAAGTCCAGCTGGCTCAGCTTTTGGTGGCATCTTAAAAACTGACAATTCTTTATTCCAGCCTAAAACCAGTGAGATCCATGCTGAGAGGAGCAGTAGGATGTGTAAGGCAAAACCACTCTGGTGCAGAGAGGATTCTTCTACGGGGCTGTGACCCCAGGCACTTCATGATGGTCCACCTTCTGGTTTCCTGTTCCCAGTGAGCCTGGGAGCCCATGATCCTGGCATTGAAACCAGTAAGGTCATAATTTTGGCTCCCCTTCATATCACGTGACCCTGAGGACTCTGAGGTCACATGATTAATTCCAGTTTCATCTTTGAAGTTCAGAGAATTCTGCATCTGGCAAGGTTGAAAACTCCTGGGCCATTTCCACACGGCTTTTGTTGTTCCGGAAAACAGTGAAATCTCGCACGAAATCGCACAAGAAGACGCTGTTATCGCAAGATTTCGCGCGAGATTTCGCTGTTTTCCGGAACAAGGTAAGCCGTGTGGAAACGGCCCTGGTGCAATAGTTAGAGAGTCTCTCTACACAAGATGCCTCGGCGTGTGTTCGTCAAGTGTAAGGAGACTCAATGTTAGCTGGGAAACTTAGTTTAAAAAGACAGAGCCAAAGACACAGTCAATTTTGCCTCTCTACAGGAGGGTAGTTTTAAAAGACTGAGCCCACAGAGACAGCGACTGAGAGGGTTTGTCAATTTCATCTTTGCCTCCCTGAAGGCTCTGACTATTTCACTTCTCCAGTCTAAAACTGTGTGGGATCCCAACAACCAGGGGGCAGCGAAGAATGGAAATGGGCTGGAGCTGCCTTCCAGAGCCGAGCTTGGACCCGGAGAGCTTATAATGGGCTGAAGTTTCCCTCCTGGCATTTCACAGCCCCTTCACTCAGCTCCAGTGTATAGCAAAGCCTTTGCCCTGCTGCCCACTCTTGTCTTTTTAAACTACCCTTCCTAGCTAACATTGCATCTCCTAACACTTGTTTTTCACGTCTCTCATGTAGAGAGAATCAGAGTAAGGACAAGAAAGGGGAGAAAAAACAGCAACCCTGGAACCAAAGAGGTTGGGACAAAAGAAAAAATTAAGTGTAACTAAAAGTATAAAAGAATATATAATTTAATTCATCAATTAAAAGTACATAAGTTTGATTTAAAAACATACACTATATGGTTCAACATATAAGTTCTAAAACCTTGTATATATACTTAGTAAAATCACCCATATACAGGTATATTAGTACATGGGTTAATCTCCATACGTACAGAACCAAAACCCAGATGTGTTTCAGCCCAAGGGCCTTCTGGAGTGATATATGTATCTCATAAACAGCAGTATCAATATAATTAATAATAAGTAATTCAAAAATACATGACCACGCACAAAATAAACATAGAAAGTAAAAAAAAAAAGAAAAGAAAAAAGGTATAATGATTAGTATCTGGATATTTCTTGGGAACCAAGACTAATTAAGCTACGTACAGAAGCTACGGGTTGTGTCAGGGGGACAATTTGCTAAAATTATTCCCAAACATGAAGTTTGGAGGCAAATTTTAGTGAATTGCTCACGACACAACCTGTAGCTTCAACATTGTGCTGGAAAATGATGTCATTTTCTGGCACAATGGGTGAGCATGGAGCATGCATGGACTTCATGTGAGCAAGGGGTAAGTTCCCTCTGCCCCTTGCCTCCCTGGTTTGCCCCCTGGGGGACCTGGCACCCCTACCAGGCAATGTAGTTCAGCTTAACTGAAAACTTCTTGGTGGAAAAGTGGGATAAAAATGCAGACAGACAGAAAAGAGCAAGAGTCCAGTAGCACCTATAAAACTAACATAATTTGTGGTAGGGCATGAGCTTTCATGAGTCATGTATCTGAAGAAGTGAGCTATGAATCATGAAAGCTTATAGCCTACCACAAATTTTATTAGTCTTATAGATGCTACAGGGCTCTTGCTCTTTTCTACGGCTACGGACAGACTAATACAGCTATCCATCTTGATCTACCAGTCAGTCAGTCAGTCAGTCAGTCAGTCAGACAGACAGACAGACAGACAGACATTTGTGGGCTAGAATACACTTTGTTACCTTTTCCCCCAGAAAAAAAGCCCTGGTTATATGAAAACATCAAGCAGTTATAGGTTCCAAAACACGGCTAACTCCTAAAGCCCCTCCCCGCAATCTAACGTCATCTAGCAGGCATTGGGAATGCAGTTAGGCAGCAAAAGAACAGGATGGATGGAGGTTCTCAAGGTCATGCTAGACCCTCTCCCAGATTCAAAGGAGTAGACAGATAACACTGAGAGTAAACACCCCCCTCACATAGTTTCCCATCTTGGGTCCTAGAAGCGAAGTTAACAGCTTTTGACAGTTCAAGCAATTGAGTAATAACGCGAGGCACAGAAATCATTAAACCACAATCACGGGTCACCGGCAGGACTGAGTCTGAACATGACAGGTGGCACCAGACACCTGACCTCCTCACAACCATCCCCCTGTGAGGTGGGTGGGGCTGAGAGAGCTCTGAGAGAGCTGTGACAGACCCAAGGTCACCCAGCTGGCTTCAAGCAGAGAAGTGGGGAATCAAACCCGATTCTTCAGATTAGAGTCCCACCGCTCTTAACCACTGCACTAAACTGGCAGTGGTTCCCAACCTTTTGATATGGTAATCCACAACTCCAAATTTACTTTGCATGGTGACCATCCAGGGTTGGCCCAAGCGATTGAGAAGAAGCTGGGGGGTGGGGCAGCTGGTTGAGGAGAGGTGGGAAGATGGCAGATGTTGGCAGACTGGTGAGTGGCAAGTAGCTCCATGCAGTACATCTCCCACAGTAGGTATAGAGCAGTGAGGCACTGCGGGGGACTGGGCAAGAGGTTGGGCTGTTAAGGAGCAGCGCCAAGACAGAGCTTATGCTCGAATATACCACTTTGTCTCCTTCTCTCAGAGCCAAGCTACAAGTAATGCCTTACACAGGTTGGACACTTGTCAGCTTACCTCAAGTTTTGATGGGAAATGTAGGTGTCCTGGTTTTACAGCTTGGCTCTCCATTACAGCTGCAAGGCCAGGATGCCTACATTTCCCATCAAAACTTGAGGGAAGTCGACAAGTGTCCAACCTGTGTCAGGCGTCACTTGTAGCTTGGCTCTCACTTTCCCATGCCCTGAACAGCTCCCGTGCACTCTCTAGCCTTTTCCCCTTCTTCCATCTACTATCATAAAGTTACTACTTGCCAGACAGCTTCCCCCTCCATTATTGTTGCAGAGAGGCAGAGCAAGGGGAGGACGTAAGAAGCTAGAAAGGAAGGAGAGGAGAGAAGGAGAAGGGTGCAAAGGGCAGGAACCATTGTTAAGGATGGTTGGCCTGTGACCTACTTTCAGAGGCTTTGCAAAGCACTTTTGGGTCCAGACCCACAGGTTGAGAAACACTGTCATAAGGTACCTTCTTTGCTGTCCTTTGCTGCCCTCTGGTGGCTACTTGAGATGTTCACATCTCCAAAGGCTCAGTGCAGAGGCTGTATTAATTGATAATGTAGGTGGGACTGCTGAATTGCAACTGATAACTGATAACAAAGCCCAAGACAATGCATCCATCTGGATTGAATCAAGACCTAGGCTTCCTGTCTTGTTACCAATGCTGATTTCTCCACACCCACTACCCCTCTGATTCCTCATCCTATCCAATCACGCCTGCTATTGTCATTTACTGGCTTTTGTCAGTCAGCATCTGAAATCAGTCCACTCACCAAGATATAAGGAGAAATGGACTCACATTCTAGCTATATCTGAAGAAGTGAGCTGTGGCTCATGAAAACTCATGCCCTACCACAAATTTTCTTAGTCTTATAGATGCTATTGGACTCTTGCTCTTTACTTCATTGGTAATGTGTGTGAAGTATCTGTGTGCTGCTTTTGAGTATCCATCCATCCACCTGCCCGCCCGCCCGCCCACCCGCCGTCTGTCCGTCTATCTCTGTCTCTGTCTCTCTCTGTCTCCCTACAAGTGTCCTCAACGCCCAGCCCAAACCCCTAAACCTAGAAACCTGAAATTTGGGGAGAAAATTCCTTTCATGATGTCAATACTCACTAAGAAGGGATTTTAAGAAATGGAATGGGTGAAGCCATTATGGGATGAGGCAGGAACATGGAGTTATGCGCTTCCGTTAATGAAGAGTAACCCCTATTTTCTGATGCCTCTTCCTGATAAAACACTGGCCCTGTTGGGGGAGATTGTGGTGGGTGCTTTTCAATGTTTCTTACTGTCGACTCAAGTTCTTCATTTTTCGTGCCTCCCCCAGATTCCCAGAAGATAAGTTTCTAATGATGAGGTTGGGATTTACCCCCTAATTAGTAAGGACTTCGCTTCTCCAACTGCTGAGACTTCCAAGCTACTCAGCAACGAAGATGGATGGGTTACACAAAGGGATGCTACATTTTTGGCTGCCATTGTAGAAATACAGAAACATTCTAAAGCAACTGCATAAACTTTAACATTAAGTGGGTAGTTTTCTATTGATTGCTTAAACATAAACTCTCAGCAGCGGTTCGAGACCACTGGGTTGAAGGAACGGAGGTCGTTTTCACACTGCTTACCAGTCCCGGAACATTGTGCTGATCTCCTGGAACGACAGCGTCTTCTTGGTGCGATTTCACGCCAGGAAGGTGCTGTCGTTCCGGGAGCTCGGCGCGATGTTCCGTGGCCGGTAAGCAGTGTGAAAATGGCTAGTAATTAAAAAAAATTACGAGGTTGGACTAGGACTGACAACTTCCAGGTCAGCTGATATTCAGACAACAGAAATCAGTTCCTCTGTGAGAAAATGGCTCCTTTGGAAGGTAGATTCTATGGCATTATACTCTACTGAAGTCCTTCCCCTTCCCAAACTCACCCTTCCAAGGCCCCACCCCCAAATCTCCAGGAATTTCAGCCTGGAGTTGGCAATTCTAGGATGGATGCATATTGAATTGCTTTACATATATGTGGTCATGGCACATGGACATGGTGTGTGCATGTGTAGACAGTTGTGCTTCAGCACTGACGGCATGTAAATGCCAGAGCACGTTCACAGGGTGGGATCTTGTGGATCTGTTCCACTGAGCAACGTTGCTTTTCTTCAGCACAAGGAAGCTTCCCAAGGCATAAGCTTCTTGTGTCAAGGGAACACCCCTTCTCCAGAGGAAAGCACCCACTCTAGCAGAGGGGACCCATAGGAGCTGTCTCATGGGATCTTGACGCTCTCTTTTCCTTCTACAATGCCCATAGCTGCAGATCCAGATGGTAAAACGTGGCCAAACATGTTGGAAACTGTAGCTCTTCTGTCGTAAGGGCAAGTAGATGCATCACGAAATTAAATTTCCATTGCACATTAATAGTTAATTAATTTTTCTGCTCCGGAGCAAGGACAGTCTATTGCAATTAGGAGTGGTAAGCGGCAGTACTGCAGCCCAAGCTCTGCTCACGACCTGAGTTCGATCCTGGTGGAAGCCGGGTTCAGGTAGCTGGCTCAAGGCTGACTCAGCTTTCCATCCTTCCAAGGTCGGTAAAAGGAGTATCCAGTTTCCTGGGAGTAAAGTGTAGATGACTGGGGAAGGCAATGGCAATGGCAAACCACCCCGTAAAAAGTCTGCCAAGAAAACTTCATGATGCAACGTCCCCCCTATGGGTCAGTAATGACTCGGTGCTTGCACAGGGAACTACCTTTACCTACCTACCTGCATGTAAACCTCCCTGAAACCTTGGAAACAGGGATTCTAACTCCAGATTCTTAATAAGTGCATCCAAAGTTGGGGAACCGATCGGGAACAGCTTTTCCCTTACTGTGATGGGAGAAGCTGCGTTGCGATCTTTCTTTTCCTTCCTTCCTTCCTTCCTTGCTTGCTTGCTTGCTTGGGCTGAGTTTTTTGCTGCTTCAGAGCCTCCATAATTTGAAAATTTTGCAAACTGGGAGACATTGCCTCCATCCTTTTAAGAAATAACATAAAAAGAGCCCTGCTGGATCAGACTGGAGGTCCATCTAGTTCAGCATCTTGTTTCACACAGCAGCCATGTAATTGCCCTGGACAGGGCATCGAAGCCGAGGCCTTCCCCTGATGCCGCCTCTCAGCATCGGTGTTCAGAGGTTGACTGCCTCTGACTATGGAGGTTCCCTTCAGTCATCATGGCTAGTAGCCGTTGATGGAGCTCTTCTCCATGAATCTGTCTGAGGTTCGCTCTACACGTTGCTTCCTTCATGCGGACACCCAGCAGCTTTGGGGAATGGCTTGCATAAAAACAGGAGAGCCGAAATGGGCTTGGAAAGCTGCCACTGGAGAAAGAAGAGCTCTTGCCTTTCTCCCAAGCCTTTTCCCCCCATGCAAAAGAGTGAGCGGGGGACAGTTTTCCCATTTCTGCTGCCTCACGTGTGAAAAATACCTCTACATGAAGCAGATGAAACGGGAAATCCCCCCCTTTTTTTTGCACGAGGGGGAAAAGCTTGGGAGAAAGACAGGAGCTCCCTCTTCCCCATGGCAGCTTTCTGAGCCCACTTGGGCAATCCTTTTTTAATGCAAGCCATTCCCCATAGCTGCTATGTATTTGTCGAAGCCTGGGTTGGCTCTGTGGAGAACTCGTGAAGGAAGTAATGCTTAGGCTGACTCTAAAACCTTTTCAAAGCTATCCATACTCACAGCTGCCCACTACCTCCACTTCCATTAACAGTGAAATCCTAAGCAGAGTTACTCCAGTGGGCTTAGACTGGAGTAACTCTGCTTAGGATATCACAGTAAGAAATATTTCCTTTTCCTGTCCTGACTGTATTGTCCCTTGCCTTCATTGGACGCCCCCTCATAAGTCCTTGTATTATGGAAGAGGGAGAAAAATTTATCTCTATTCACTTTCTCCACCCCAAGCATAATTTTATAAACTTCTATCGTGCCCCCCTACCCCAGTTGTCTTTTTTCTAAAGTGAAAAGACTGAGAGCTGAACTACAAGCGATGAATTACACGAGGAGGAGCACGTGAAGGGAGTCGCAATGTTAGCCAGGAAGCCGAGTTTTAAAAGACAGAGCGGAAGGCTTTGTCAATTTCTCCTCTCTGCAGAGCCAGCAAAGATCGCTCCTCAAAGGGTTTATTTCCTCTTCACCTCCTCTCACGGGAGGGGAAGAGGAAATAAACCCGCTGAGGAGCGATCTCTGCCGGCTCTAGAGAGGTGAAATTGACAAAGCCTTCCGCCGCTCTGTCTTTTAAAACTCAGCTTCCCGGCAAACATTGTGACTCCCCTCCCGTGAGCACCCTCAGATAATTCATCTCTTGTAGTTTAGCTCAAAGATTCCCTAGCCTTTCCTCATGGGAAAAGTGCTCCACTCCTTAATCATCTTGGCTACCCCCGTCTGTACTTTTTCCAGCTCCGCAGTGTCTTCTTTGAGATACGGTGACCAGAACTGTGCGTCCCAAATGAGACTTCACCATAGCGGGCATTACGATATTGGCTGTTTTATTCTCAGTCCCTTTCCTCATAATCCCCAGCATGGAGCTTGCCTTTTTCATGACATTTTCATTTTAGCTATCCACTGCAACCCCAAGAGCACTTTCCATCTTGGTCTCAGACAGTTCAAAACCCATCAGCATATCTTAATTTTTTTTTGTTTCTGTTTCCGTGTCTATCGCCTTACACTTACAACATTGTACTTCATTTGCCAAGTTTCTGCCTACTCACTCAGCTTGCAAAGAACCTCCTGGAGCTATTCACAATCCACCTTGGTTATCACTATCTTGAATTATTTGGTATCTTTCACAAACTTGGTCATAGATCCAGAGGAGTTAGCTGTGTTAGTCTGTAGTTGCAAAATAGCAAAGAGTCCAGTAGCACCTTTAAGACTAACCAACTTTATTATAGCATAAACTTTTGAGATCCACAGCTCTTTTCATCAGATGCATCTGACGAAGAGAGTTGTGGTTCTCGAAAGCTTATGCTACAATAAAATTGGTTAGTCTTAAAGGTGCTACTGGACTCTTTGCTATTTTCCACAAACTCGGCCACTGCATTGGTCACTTCCAGTTCCAAACCCTTTATAAACAAATTAAATCGCACTGGCCTGAATTCTGAATCTGGTGAGACCCCATTTATTCCTACTCTCTCCGGCCTGTTGTCCGAATACAGATTCTAGGCGGCAGAGATGGTCCTTTGCCAACATTTCTGTCCAATCTCCCCACTCTCTAGAATCAGCCCTGAGTATTATTGTTAACAAAAATATGGCAGAAAGATCTTGCGGCAAAATATTCTTTAGTAGTGGAAGGGTTGACAAATCAGCTGATTCTCACACCCAGAGACTCAGAAGGGGGAGCCAGGGTGCTAAGGGGCGGAGCCTGTCAGATCAAGGGATGCTGATTGGGCAGAGGATGACATCTGAAGGGACAGACAGAAATAAACTGGTGTGGCCAGATCTCCTACAGCTCAGACTTTGAGATATAGGAGGTGGAGCCTGGAAGCAAAAAGGCAGTGCCTGGAATACCAACAGGTGGAGCCTAGAGGGATGGGGTGGAGCCTAATGGAGGTTCTCTTCTGACACCTGGGGAGTGGAACAGTTTCGGCTAATGATCTTAGGAAGCTTCTGTCAGCTCCTTGTTGGTTGAGGTCAAAACGATGCCATGTGTGTATACAACGGTGTCACAGGCTTGTCACTGCTACGCAAACAGTATGTGTTCAAAGCCATGGCCCATTGCCCAGCGGTGCTGCATCAACGGCTGCCCTTAGTGTTGGAAAAGCAAACAGGATTAAAATGCCTCATGTCCCCAGCGCAGCATTTAGCACCGCAACAGGAGCAGCCTGCTTTCTAAGTTGGAGGACAAGCCGGAGTTTTACGCCGAGAAGCACGAGGCAGCACCCCAAGGCAAAGAGAGGTTTTGCATGCCCTCTCTGTTGATAGAATGACTCAGAAGAGCAGATTCCGAAACAAGTCGCAACAGACATTGCTCCTGCACAATTGGATTCTTTGGAGATTAATATACCGATGGATAAAAGCAGTTTGCATACTCGTCTCCTCTCTGGAAAAAGATTTATGACAGGTCCTGACTTTATTATCCAGCAAATTCTGTGCTAAGGGATTATTATGAAAGGGACAGAAAACAAAACAGCTGCAATCACACCACCTTTGTAGAGATTAATGGTTGCAGCTGCATTTGGAATAGTGTACCCACTAAATGGAACCCCCATGGGCAGAGGCAGTGTACCTCTGAATAGCAGTTGCTGGGGGGCAATTAAAGGGGGAGGTTTTGGTCTCTGTGTCCTGCTTGTAAGAACAGTTTTGAAATTTCATCCAGAATGAAAACAAAGGATGAGTGGGTCTCCCCTCTTCTGTTTCTTTATTGTTCTGAAATATTTTACTCCCTTGGAATTCTGGTTGAACAATGAAAATTCCTAATGTTTAATTCCGTAACTGGGCCTGAGCACTTGGCCTGCAGCTTCTTACCCATGCATCTTTTGGGGGTGGTCCTGGGGAAAGGCAGAGACTGCTAAGAGGGGAGGGGTCCCGGGGGGAGGCGGGACATGATGCTGTAAAGTATGAGCTCCGAAACTGTCATTTCCCCCAAAGGAACTGATCTCTGTATTCTAGAGAGCAGTTGTAATTCTGAGAGAGCTTCAATGAGGTCCCCGCCGTTGCCACGTCCAGGTTGGGAAATTCCTGGAGATTTTGGGGGTGGAGGTTTTGGGGGTGGATCCTGGAGAATGTGGGGTTTGGGGTTAGCCCCTCTCAATACCGCCTTGGTCAGGCCGCACCTGGAGTATTGTGTGCAGTTCTGGAGGCCTCACATCAAAAAGGATGTGGCCAAAATTGAGAGGGTGCAGAGGAGAGCGACGAGGATGATCAGGGGTCTGGAGACTGAGCCCTACGAGGGAAGGCTGAGGGCCTTGGGAATGTTTCGTTTGGAGGAGATTGAGGGGGGACACGATTGCTCTCTTTAAGTATTTGAAAGGCTGTCATTTGGAGGAGGGCAGGGAGCTGTTCCAGTTGGCAGCAGAGGGTAGGACCCGAAGCAATGGGCTAAAACTACATGCACAAAGGTACCGGCTGGATATTAGGAAAAACTTTTTCACGGTCAGAGTAGCTCAAAAGTGGAATCAGCTGCCTAGGGAGGTGGTGAGCTCCCCCTCACTGGCAGTTTTCAAGAAGAGGCTGGATGAATACTTGTCAGAGATGCTTTAGGCTGAGCCTGCACTGGGCAGGGGGTTGGACTAGATGGTCTGTATAGCCCCTTCCAACTCTATGATTCTATGATTCTATGAGGGAAGGGGCATAGGGTTGCCATCTCCAAGTTGGGAAATTCCGGGAGATCTAGGGGGTGAAACCTGGAGAAAGTGGGGTTTGGGGAAGGAAGGGACCTCAGCGTGGTACAATTCCATAGAGTCCACCCCCCAAAGTAGCCATTTTCTCCGGGTGAACTGATCTCTGTGGCCTGGAGATCAGCTGTAATTCCAGGAGATCTCCAGACACCACCTGGAGGCTGGCAACCCTAGAGGAGGATAATGTCATAGAGTTCACCCTTCAGAGCAGCCATTTTCTGCAGGGAAACTGGTCACTGTTGCCTGGACATCAGTTGTAATTCCAGGAGATCGCCAGCTACCGCCTGGAGGCTGGCAACCCTAGGTCCTACCTGGAGATTTTCATATAGGCAACGCTAGGCTTAAGAGTTTTGGGGGACCCTTTCATCGTTACTGTAGGATGCCAAAGGAACTACAATCCCCAGAATGCAAGGGGGAAGGAAGCTGAGTAAAGAAGGCGGTGAACTGGGCGGGGCTCACAGATCTCTAGCTCACTGCCTGCATTTGAGGGGCTCCTTAGGGCTGAGCCAGGGTGGCTGGGGAACAGGACTTTTGCCCCAAAGTCCAGCCCGCTGCTAGCTTCATGCTAAGAATAACACTGTATGTCAATGCTCTTCACACAAATGATCTTGCTGAAAACTTTCCAACAGCCCTGCAAAAAAGGAGGCTGAAATTATGATTTCCCATTTGCAGACTGGACTACCTGGTGAGACTGGGCTGAGCTGGTTCTACATTTTGGGGAGCCCTGGGCAGAGAGTGCTCAGCGCCCCCCGCTCATGCCCACAAATAGGTTCCCTTCTTGCCCTCCTGCCCACATCTGCCTATGCGTCCTTGCTTTGCCAAATTGGAAGCTCTCTCACCACCTGCAGTCTCGGCTGCCCACACTGGCTGTGCTCCCTTTCCCTGCTGGTGCTGGGTGCTGATTGCTGCTAGGATAGGGTTGCCACATCTCTATACCCTCCTGGGGGGACGGGGAGGGGGACTGGCATGTACCTCGTGCCATTTGCGTGGTTAGCCTTTGGTGCACAAGCCCCAATGCTAGTGCAATGATGTCACTTCCGGAAGCGCTCCCACACTCTGCGCGGGGCTGATTCAGCCCGTTTGGGGCCCACATGTTCCCGGGGTGCCTGTTGCTGGCAGATTGGTGAGTGAGGGGGCAAATCCCCAGGAGTTTGCCCGCCACCGGTGGGCACCTGGGAACCCTGTGCTAGGAGGTCTACTGCCACCAGGAACATCGATGCCCTTTTCCAGCAGCGTAAAGCAGCATATGCATCTGGCAGCAGAGGTGACAAACCGCTCACAAGCAGGCAGTGGGTGTGTGTGAGTGCAAGCATTAGAGGAGATGTGTGAGTAGGGAGTCAGCAGCACCATATGCTGATGCCAGCCTTGAGTCTGGGTCAGAAGTGACATTTGAACCATCGGCTTCCCAGGCCACAGTCCGTTCTCTTCACTCTTCCTAATGACTCTTCCATTTCTGCTAGCTGTTCTCATGCAAAGGGGAAGGTGACGTCGCCCTTCCACCTCTGGTAACCTCCATCCTGACTGCAGCCGCTGTGCTCTCAAGAGGGTAATTGGTTTCTTCAATGGCCATTTCCACACGCCCTTAAAGGAGCAGCCCACTCACCGAATGCTGGTGGCTTTCCCCCGGGAATCTAGACGTCTATGTTTGCATAACAGTTGCGGGCAGTTTGGCTTCTGTCCTTTTGGCGCCTTTGCTGGGAATGCACTTTCTGCAGTCACAGAAAAGGTGCTGAAAAACGGAAGCCAAACAGCCCGCAAATGTTTTGCAAATGGAGACATTGCCAGTGTTCTGTGAGTGAGCCATCCCTTTAAGGGTGTGTGGAAATGGCCAATGTCTGGTCACCACACTAGCCAGATGGCACTTCCCCTTATGGAGTCTGGCAGTCTGTAGTGGCTCATTCCATTCTGTTCACTGGCTCATGGGAGCATCTGGCTGTCTCTTGTTGAAAACAGGATCTTAAGCTAGCTATTTTGGCCTGACCAAGCAGATTCATTCCTATGTTCTAAACTAGCTCTGCTAGCAGATGCTAGCAGATGGAACCTTCACCTACAGAGGCAGTCTACCTCTGACTACCATATACTACAGGAAGGGAGCTGTGGCTTCACAGAGACATAATGCTGGCACCAGAACGCAGAACTCAGGATGTTGGGTCAGATCTCCAAGGTAATTCCTATATTCTTAGAAACAAAACACAGCTTAGCATTAATGTTGAGTCTCACTGAGGTTTCAGCCTGCTTTTCTTTAGAATGTTCTTATCCAGGATTATTGCTAATGGAGGATAAGATGACACACGGCTGTGTTTTAGAAACTATTTACGGACAAACGCTTTTGTCGTATCGTCATTGTGCAGAACTGAGGGACAAAAGCCAGCACTGCATCTCCAATAATTGAATTCTCTTGCACTTGCCAGGTTTGGAGATTGTATCAGGGCCCTTCCGAAACAAGGAGAAGGGGTCTGCTGGCAGTGCGATTGAGTTTGCCACTCATTTTTGAAGCTCCAAAAATCCAGTTTTGTTTTCACTTCTCCCTTATGAGGATCCAAACTGTGACTGTTTATTTCTGCACCATTTGCAGTTTCCTTAATTATCTGTTAAAGGGACACAATTTGAAACTCTTGTACCAGTTGCATTAAAAATCTCGGAAAAGAAACAAACCGGGAATTCCAGTTGTGAAACCTGGTGAAACAAAAAGGCTTATGACAACAAAGAAAAGCAGTGTCGTGAACCTCCCTGGTTATACTCGGGAACAGATTCCTCAGATGATGACCAGAAGGAGTCAGACAGAAACCACTGTGGGAGATGACCAGGAGGTTCAGAGGACACCTCACACCACTGGATCCCAAGACCTCAGTCAAAGGACCTGCCCCAAAGCTTAGCTCCAGGAGATGCTGCCAATATGCTAGAATCTAGGGCAGTCAATGGCTGTTTCCACACAGCTTACCTTATTCTGCAAAATAGCGAAATCTCACGAGAAGACGCTGTTATTGCGTCTTCTCGCGTGATAACAGTGTCTTCTCGTGCGATAACAGCATCTTCTCGCGAGATTTCGCGCAATATTTCGCTATTTTGCAGAATAAGGTAAGCCGTGTGGAAACGGCCAATCTCTTGCCATGTACAGACAGACCCTGGACTACGGGTTCTCCTTCCACCAGGCAGGAATCATAAGAGGAGGCAATTGATCAACGGAGAAGCGGCACGCTAGCAGCTCATGTTCAAGAACTGAGGCAGGTCACTGCCAAGGTGCACACAGTGCTTTGCAGGATTGGGGTGCAATCAAGCCCTGGCCAGAGGAAGCCCATGAATAGGTGTAGTTTCTTATTCTTCAGGACAGGAGTCCTCAATCTTTGTGAATCTGCAGGCACATTTGGAATTCTGACACGGCGTGATGGACGCAGCCACCAAATGGCTGCTGCAGGAGGCAGAGCCAGCTACCAAAGGGCTGCTACAACGTACCTTCAGTTACACAATGAACACCCTTGTGCTGTTGAAGCAGCTTCTCCCAAAGCAACATTTTTAAAAATGTGCACAGCTGTTCAAATCTCCAGTGGCCAATTAGAAGCTGTGCTTGGCAAAAGCCCTACCTGGCTCCACCCACTTTCTAAAAACATTTGGAGGGCATCAGGAAAGGTGCTGGCGGGCACCCCCGCTACAGGATATTTGTGCTAGAAAACCTTGTTGATTCAATTCATTCCTATGGTTATTTTGCTTCCCTGCAACCTGTGAGAGTGGACTCAGCACCAAGCTGCTCCAATCCCTCACTATTGGCATAAGAATAGATAGATTGATCCATGTATTCCTAAGAACAGGACCTTTTCTGTTGAATATCCTGTGTGTGTGTTATGTGCTGTCAAGTCGTCTCTGACCTATGGCGACCTCATGAATGAAAGACCTCCAAAACGTTCTATCTTTAACAGACTTGCTCAGATCCTGCAAACTGGAGGACGTGGCTTCTTTTATTGAGTCAAGCCACCTGGTTTTAGATTTTCCTCTTTTCCTGCTGCCTTTCACTTTTCCTAGCATTATTGACTTTTCCAGAGAATCTTGTCTTCTCATGTGACCAAATTACGATAGCTTTAGTCTTGTCATTTTAGCTTCTAAGGAGAATTCAGGCTTGATTTGATCTAGTATCCACTTATTTGTCTTTTTGGCTGTCCATGGTATCTGCGAAACTCTCCTCCAGCACCACATTTCAAATGAATCCATTTTCTTCCTGTCTACTTTCTTTACTGTCGAACTTTCACATCCGTACATGGCAATGGGGAATACCAAAGTTTGGATTATCTTAATCTTGGTTCCCAGAGAGAGATTTTTATCTTTAAGGATCTTATCTAGCTCCCTCACAGCTGCTCTTCCAAGTCTCAATCTTCTTCTGATTTCTTCATTGCACTCCCCCTGTTGGTTGATGATTAAGCAAAGGAATAGAAAATCTTGAACAACTTCAATTTCCTCATTGTCAACTTTAAAATTGTGTAATTCCTCAGTAGTCATTACTTTTGTCTTCTTGATGTTCAGTTGTAATCCTGCTTTGGCACTTTCTCCTTTAACCTTCATCATTAGTCGTTTCAAGTCTTCACTATTTTCTGCTAGTAATGTGGTGTCATCTGCATATGCCAAATTGTTAATATTCTTCCCAATTTTCACTTCACCTTCTTCTAGATCTAATCTAGATTAATCCAGCTTTCCTTATTATATACTCTGCATAGAGTTGAACAAGTAGGGAGATAATATGCATCCTCGTCTGACACCCTTGCCAATTGGAAACCATTCTGTTTCGCCAGGGCTCATTTCAAGGGGGAACGCACTGGAACACAGTTCCGGCAGTTCCCCAAAGAGGTCACATGTCAGGTGGCCCTGCCTGCCTGACTCTCGGACATTTTGGGCCCGTTTCAGCCTGGATTGGAGCCAAAATGGCCCGGATCGGGCCTCTGACGGGTGGTAGATCACTCTCCCGCTCAGCAGCAGCCCAATCCTGACCATTTTGGGCCCCTTTTTGGCCATTATCAGCCCTCTTTTGCCATTTTGGGCCCAATTTTGGCCCTGAATGGCCAGGATTGGGTCCAAAACAGCCAGGATAAGTGATGTCAGGGGTGTGGCATATGCAAATCAGTTCTGCTAATGACACACTTTCGGTGATGGCAAGAGGTGTGGCATATGCTAGTGAGTTATGCTAATGAGTTCCTCCAGCTCTTTTTCAACGAAATGACCCCTGTGTTTCCCCATAGGCCGTTTTCACATGTCTTACCGGCTCTGATACATTGTGCAAAGCTCCCACAAGGACAGCGTCTTCCTGGTGCGATTTCGTGTGAGAACTGGGAAATCGCGCCAGGAAGATGCTGTCCTTGTGGGAGCTTTGCATGATGTACTGTAGCCAGTAAGACATGTGAAAACGGCCATATTCTGTTCTGACAGTAGCCTCTTGTCCAGAGTACAGGTTGCGCATCAAAACAATCAGATGTTGTGGCACCCCCATTTCTTTTAAGATTCTCCATAGCTTTTCACGATCTACACAGTCAAAAGCTTTGCTCTAATCTATAAAACACAGGCTGATTTTCTTCTGAAATTCCATGGTATGTTCCATTAGCCATCGTAAATTTGCAATGTGATCTCTGGTGCCTCTTCCTTTTCTGAATCCAGCTTGAACATCTGGCATTTCTCATTCCATATATGGTAAGAGTCTTTGCTGTAAAATTTTGAACATCACTTTGCTTCATGGGAATTTAATGCGATTGTGTGATAGTTGCTGCACTCTTTGGCATCCCCTTTTTGGGGGATTGGAATGTAGACTGAGCATTTCCAGTCTGTGGGCCATTGTTTTATTTTCCATATTTGTTGTCATATTCTTGTTAAGACTCTGATGGACTCCATTTCTATGGCTTGAACTAGCTTTATTGGTATTCCATCTACTCCAGGTGCTTTGTTTCTCTCAATTGCTTTGAGTGCAGCTTTTACTTCACTTTCTAGGATTTCTGATTCTTTGTCAAAAGTATCTGTCATCCTTTCATCTTTTCTGTATAGTTCTTCAGTGTATTGTTTTCATCTTTCCTTTATTTTGTCCTGATCAGATACTGTATTTCCATGTTGATCTTTCAGCATCTCAAGCCGTGGCTTGAATTTCCCTTTGATTTCTCAGATCGTTTGGAACAAGTCTCTTGTTCTTCCTTCTTTGTTGTTCTCTTCTATTTCTTTGCACTGGTTATTATAATAGATTTCTTTGTCTCTTCGTGCAAGCCACTGAAAAGCTGCATTTAGAGTTTTGACCCTATTTCTGTTGCCTTTTGCTTTTGCTTCTTGTCTACCTTTAGCAATTTTAAGAGTTTCCTCAGTCATCCATTTAGGCTTCTGATTTCTTTCTTATCCTAAAGCGTTATACATTTTCTGCATTGTTGGTACATAATCTCCTGTTTGACTTAACCAACAAAAGTCTTCTATGTTATTTGATGCTGATTTCTATTTTAATATTTTTTGCTCTTTAATTATGAGATTTTACTTGATGATTGTCTTGAACAAGATTTTGGAGACAGCAATTTACTAATATGCTAAATTCACAAATAATGACGTGTGCAAACAGTATGACATGTTAAAGTGAAGGTAATTTGTCTTCCTCGCAGGTTTACAGAATCAGAGAGAGAGAGAGAGAGAGAGAGAGAGAGAGAGAGAGAGAGAGAGAGAGACATACCAAATCTGTGTCTACACTACAGACTCAAACTAGTTTGAAACTAGTTTAAATGGTCATGATTTCTCGGAAGGAGCTGTGGCTTTGTGAAGGTCTGTTGAGTTCTTGAAGAAAGATTACATTCTCATGTCCCAGATAACAAGGATCTCTGCAATAAGAACAATTATTTTAATTCACTTTGTCATGGCAAAATATATGAATGTTGGTTCTCAGAAATCACATGACAGCAGGTTTGGTCTGACCGATAGACGTTGCTCTTCACACGCTGCGTAATTATCTAGCAGCACTTCTGGAAGACAGTCACTAACTCAAAAGGCTTAGGCAAATTCTTGGAGTATAGCCCCCCCCCCCAGCTACTAGACTTGATGATAGAGCCTGCATGATCAGAGGCAATCTACCTTTGCATACCAAATGGAATAGTGCTTGCCTCCCTGCCCTGCATGTGGACTAGATGGACCTTTCGTCTGAACCTTTAAGGCAGTTTCTATTAATGATAAGGTTTCAGCAGAACAAATATTTAGAGTTCTCCAAGGAAGAGGAGATGGTTCAGACATGAATTGATGCTGATGCTTTTCTCCATTTATCAAGATTGTCACTTGCTGACTGCTGCAGACTAGGCTGGGCTGGTGACTTTTCTGCAGGGAAGAGACTGAATTTTGCAGAGACACTCTGTCTGTATGAAAATTCCAGATTCCAGCATGGTTTCCCCCTGCTTGGAACGATTCTGAAGCTGTCTTTTTTCCATGATTGTGCCAACAGAATCCAACACCTATCCTTAGAATGGCCATTTCCACATTACTTACCTTCATCTGGAATGCTGTGGAACATGGCGAAAAAACCACAGAAGGTAGCGTCTTCTCGCGCGAGTTTTGCACGACGTCATACAAAATTCGCACGAGAAGACGCTATCATCCGCATTTTTTGGGTGACATTCCGCAGCGTTCTGGATGAAGGTAAGTAGTGTGGAAATGGCCAATGTCTCTTTGAGATTGATCATGAATGGGTAGCCATATTAGTCTGTCTGTAGCAGTAGAAAAGAGCAAGAGTCAAGTAGCGCCTATAAGACTAACAACATTTATCTATGATAGGGTATGACCTTTTGTGAGACACAGAAGTGAGCTGTCTCTCACAAAAGCTCATACCCTATCATAAATAAACTTTGTTAGTCTTATAGGCGCTACTTGACTCTTGCTCTTTTCTACTGCCTTTGAGATTTTCTCACATACACATTTTAATCCCACCTTTTCTTCAAGGTGTCGTATGTAAGAGCCAAGCTAAAAGTGATGAATCACACTTGCCTGGCAAGTGAACAGACTCACGTGTATTCCTCCCTATTCACTTGCCATTCACTTGCTCTCCACTTGATCAAGTGGAGAGTAAGTGAATGGCAAGTGAACAGGGAGGAATACACGTGAGTCTGTTCACTTGCCAGGCAAGTGTAATTCATCACTTGTAGCTTGGCTCTGAGTCTTTCCTCCTTCATTGAAACCTCACAGCAACCCAAAGTCAGCTAGCAAGCTTCTGAGGGTCAATCTAAACGTTACTTCCTTCACGAGTTTGCCGCAGAGCCAACTCAGGCTCGTGCAGACATACTGCAACTCTGGGGAATGACTTGTATAAAAAAAGGAGAGCCCAAATTGGCTTGGAAAGCTGCCTCTGGGGAAGAGAAAGCACCTGCCTTTCTCCCAAGTTTCTTTCTCCCATGCAAAAACAGTGTGTATGGGGGGGACAGTTTTCCCATTTCTGCTGCTCCACGTGGTGAGCTCATGAAGAAAGTAACATTTAGAATGACCCTGAATGAGGATTTGATCCTAGATTTCTGTCCAACATTAACCACTATGCCACACAGCACTCAAGAGAAATGTTACTGTTACAGTCGCCACCTCTTTTGGCACAAAAAGTGGCCTAAAATAGGAAATGAAACACGATGAAAACATTCCCAATGACTGCCTCCAAAAGCAAAAAGAATGGCAAAATGCGCAGGCTGGCGAAATGCAGGGAGCCTTCCAGGAGCAGGTTTGGGGGAGAAGTCCATTAATGAAGGAACCTTGGAGTGGTGCATTAGGGTTGAGAAGGAGTCGTGTTGCTGCAGCAATGTTGTTTTACCGGCTCTTCCAGCAGCTTATAAGGTCAAGACGGAGACTCCGTGACCTCCAGACTCATTCCAGTCCCCACACACCCAGGGAATACGGGTTTCCAGCGCGGCCTCGTGCTTTGGACTCATTCGTGACTGCTTGCGTCATCCATGTATGGTCAGCTGGTATTCGGATGGCACCATGGAACAGCTCTGTAAAAATATCCTCTAGCAATACCTACATCTGGAAGAGCCCTTCATGTTTGCAAATATGCACTCCCCCCCCAAAAAACCCATTACATTTTCTAAAGTGATCAAATTCATAAGTAGCTTTGACAGTATTTTGCTCGAGCTGGAATGTCTCCTGTTTTTCTTTCAGTAAAAGCCAACAGCAATATTAACAGACTGCAGAACCGCACCCCCCCCCCCGCTTCCATGATTCTTTGATAATCTTACCCTTTCCTCACAGTTTCTGTAGATGTTTTGCCTTGCCAGTTTCCTCCAACATTGCTTTTACTAGTTAATCAGTAACTCTTTACACTGTCCTGGCAAGAGATGTAGAATTTGCACACCCCAGCTTCTTCCTCCCCGTTTATGCCTTTGCTGTTTGCCAGGCTGGAAGATGTGTGAAGTAAATGGAGTTTCCATGTGCAGGGGCAGTGTACCTCAGAATACCCAAGACAGGTGAAACAATGGATAAGGGCAGTTGCCTTCAGGCCCTGCTTGTGAGCGTCCTAGAATCATGTGACTAGCCAGGACCACTGGCTTATTTTATTTATTTACTTACTTCATGTATATCATGCTTTTCTCCCCAATGGTGGCTTACATAATTCTCCTCGCTTCAGGGCTGCATTATTCCTAAAGCTGACTAGGCCGAAACCTAGGGGCCCTACAGGGACTAGGGGCCCATCAATTTTTTTGGCTCAGGCACACCCCAACATAAATTACAATTAATTGATTTTCTTATATAACCTTTGTTAATAAGATAATTAACTGCTTTCTTATTGAAGTGAAACAAATTGTCTTATATTAAAACAATTGTCCATAAATTATATATTTTTAATAAATAATAAAAAATTTATTTGCTTCAAAATATTACAGTATTGAACAATTATACCTCCAAAATGTGCTTTACTGAAGAGTTCTACTCGTGCAATAAAAATATTTCAAAAATTGTGAACAGAATTCTTCAGGAGCCCCTCAAAATGGACACAGGGGTATGTACTGCGGTCTAGTACTTACCTTACCAGGGTCAGGCTGTCAGCTGTAGTGGGGTGAAAGACTGAAGAGCCAGAGGGGCCCCGAAATACCTGAAAGCCTAGGGGCCCAGCCATGGCTTAATACAGCCCTGCCTCTCCTCCATCTTATCCCCACAACAACCCTGTGAGGAAGTTTAGGGTGGGACTTACCCAAGGTCACTCAGCAAGCTTCCATGGCAGAGCGGGGATTCGAATTTGATTCTCCCAGATCGTAGTCCAGCACTCTAACCACTACACCATGCTGCTTTGTATCCTGATCTGGCAGAGCTATTCCTATGTACTTTATCAAGGAATAGATACATTCAGCTGTTAATAACTGTAACTAAAAAATGAAATGTGCGTGTACAGGAGCAGTCTAACTTTGAATAATGAATATTTGTCCCTAACAGGGACATCCTCTTCGTACCATGAACAGGCATGGGAGTGTAATGTTAGGCCCCCTGGCTGCTTCGCACAGTCCCTAACAATGGAGCCTCTCTGTTTAGAGGCAATATACCCCTGAATTTTAATTGATGGTAACTAACAAAGGAAGGCTTGCTGGGAGCATCTAGAGGGCTTCCATTAAAATCAGGACTGGGCCAGGTGGCCTTTTGGCCTGATCCACCTGGGCTCCAGGAATGTTCTTGTAAAGGTGTGGAGCAATGCATGTGGTTGTCCCTTCTTTTGTAAAACTTATTAGCTCTTTTCCGCTCCACCTATCTTGTGAGTCAGAGTTCTGTGGTTGTTACTCCCAGGTTCCCCTCCCCCCCTTGCCTTTCTCATTCTGTGGTGGAGCAATTCAAGAAACTGGCACAGCATCGAAAATTTGTTTATAATCTTGAAACCTCAGAGAGGAACACTCCATTGTTCTACCACATACCAGTTTCACAGTCCTTTCCTCCCCTCCCCTCATTGCCTTTTTAAACAAAAGAAATAATCCTATATTTGGCTGATTCAAAGAAGGCTTTTGAGATCAAATTCCAAATGAGGCTTACTTGATATGAGAGATGGAAACAAACTGCTGTGTTGTTGGTCTTGGTTTGCAAAGTCCAGGTACAAATCATAAACATCCAGCAAATCTAGAGTTCGAAGCAAAAAAAAAAAACTTTTCAGAGAGCTGAAGGTAATTTGAAGGAAGGAATGCTATTTGCGATGGGCATGTTTATTCCATATTTATGTCTGGTCAACAGGTTGAGCAGGTTTTTGGACTGTTCAAAAAGCCTCCAAAACCTGTTGCACCAGCATTGAGGATGGAATGTGTTGGGTCCTACAAATATGTTGGTCCCTGTGAAATTTGTTTGGGATTGCGAAACATTTATCTGTTCTCTCTCTCTCTGGGAACTGTAGTTTTAAGCATGCACCTAAATGAATACCATTTGCAAAATATGAGTAAAGTTTATTTAAAATGCTAGATGACAGGCCTGTGTCAACCAGGGACATATATGCATGGGTGTAAATTGCTGTCAAGTTGCAGCCAACTTTAAGGTTTACAAGGCAAGAGATGAAAAGAGGCGGTTTGCCATTGCCTGCCTCTGCATAGTGATACTGGTCTTTCTTGATGGTCCAAGGACTAACCAGGCCAACCTTGGCCGTTTCCACATGCTCAGTTATACTGCCAAATTTGTGCTATACCAGCGCTTCATGTCGCAGTTTTCCCACTATATTCAGTCACCCACCCGTGTTAACCTGTACTGTTCGCGTTACCATTGCATTTTTCTTGATCAAGCGTTTCTCTCTTTATTCTGCTTTGTGATGCTTTTTTTGGTGCATTTTTAACTTTCGTGAGAACAAACGGAAACATTTTGGAATGTTCGGAAATGCTTGTCTGGAGACTTCCCGCTTTACCCATCCCCTTTTTGGTTTTCGCTTCCGTTGGAAGATATTTTTTCCATCCCAGGAGCAGGAGCCACGAAATCTTTTGCTGGCTCCTGTCGACATTCCTACCCCATTTCTTTTAATTGTTAAAATCATTGCGTTATTGCGATATCTCACACAATCGGATCAAACAGCACAATATCCACAGTCTTTCTAATTACCAGTTGCTCGCATAAGCGTATTGTTCCCAGTCTTCCGTTAGCTTTGCGCTATGCAATACGGACGCACCCCCTGTAAAAAAAAATCTCAGCCTATCGTCATCGAAAGTGATGCAAGCACATCCTCCGCCCCCTCTTGCGCTTCTGGTTCAGAATGTGAACTTCTGGAAGTGCGAGGAAATGCGACAAGTCGAAACAAATCGGGAAAATGCATCCTGATTGCAGGGTCGCATATAACGGAATCATGGCGAAAAATGTGCTGGATAAGTGGACGTGTGAAAACGGCCCTTGTTTAGCTTCCAAGATATGATGAGATCAGGCTAGCCTAGGGCATACAAAATCCACCACAAATGGTGACCATGTGCCAACACTAATTTCGGTCAGCTGCCATGCTGAACGCCACCACCCCATAGACACAACATTACTCGAAATATTGCTTGTTTTGAACTGCATGCAAATTGATGGAAGTGATCAGAGGATATGTTTACCCCAATATACATCTGACACTACAAATGAAATGGTCTTTCGTTGGTCTTTAAGGTGCTACTGGATCTGGATCTTGCTCTTCTACTACAGACCAACACAGCTACTCACCTGAAACTACACAAATGAAGATGTTTTTGTTGGTTTTTTGTTGGGAAGGGAAACTTCTTTTTGTCCCCTTGAAATCAATCTTTTTCGCAGCTGGAAGTGCGATACTCAAATTGCTACCAAGTTTTTTTCTGAGAGAAACATTTGGCAGATTGCCTGTTTTGTAAGTAGGAAGTTCCAGGTCCAATCTTTGGCTTCTCCAGTTAAACATTTTCTCTGATTGCTGAATGACTCTGGGTTAGGTGGGCCAATTGGGCTTGCCAACTGCCTGCAGGGGAAAAAAGCCATATCCCTTTAATAGAGGCCAAATGGAACATTACTGAGAGCCAAGCTACAAGTGACGCCTTATACAGGTTGGACACTTGTCAGCTTCCCTCAAGTTTTGATGGGAAATGTGGGCGTCCTGGTTTTACAGCTTGGCTCTCCATTACAGCTGCAAGACCAGGATGCCTACATTTCCCATCAAAACTTGAGGGAAGCTGACAAGTGTCCAACCTGTGTCAGGCTTCACTTGTAGTTTGGCTCTGACTGTCATGACTGTGTACAGCCCTGCCGTGATTGTTAGATCCCTGATGCCAACAGTGTATTGAATGTCTAATGCTAACCTGCTGTATTCTCTCCATGTCCTTCCCATATTAGAACTGTTATTCCTCCAGACAGGATGGGCCCCCTTGTTATCTCACAGAACTATGCATCTCTGAGCTAGAGACGACCTTGGAGACTCCAGGCGCTTGCCGTTGTTACTTTGCCCAGATGCTGGGAACCTAGTATTGTATAATCACTGTTTAGCCATAACTATAATGGGTTCTCACAGAACCAGTGTAACCCTGTGCACCAAAACATAACCGTTGCTGGAACGCTGGAAAATTCAAGTATAACATTAACCTTTTGTTTTGAATTGTCACTTCTACCAAGCTCTGTGATGGAGATCAGACCTGAACTGAGAAATCCTGAATAAAGCCTTTTCTATTGGAACCAATGTGTGTTCACTGGAGAGGGACTGAGGGATCTACCTGGCAGGAACTGACACTGACCTCCATGTCATGAAAAGCATCGGCTACACATTTCCACGCATTAAACCTCTATTAAAGGGACAAAGCATTTTTCTCCAGCTTGTTGGCAACCCTAGGGCCAATGACCTGTTTTGGAACATGTGCTTTGCCTGCAAAAGATTTCAGATTCAGTCTCCAGCGTGCCCTGATGAAATGATAGCAGGTAGCAGGTGTGCTGAGATAGACCTTTCTCTGCCTTAGCCTAGGCCAGGCTGGATATATACAGCGCCTGACCTTGGCCGTTTCCAGATGGCTTACCTGAAGCCGCTCCATGCCGCAATGTTGTGGATCGTGCCGGGGGAAACGCGAAATATTGCATTTTCTCGCACGAGTTTTGCGCGACATTACACAAAACTCGTGCGAGAAAACGCGATATTTCGTGTTTTCCCCGGCACGATCCACAACATTGCGGCATGGAGCGGCTTCAGGTAAGCCATCTGGAAACGGCCCTGGTAAGAGTGACATTCATGCCTGATTAACCGCCATCTCTTCCATCAAGGATTTCTGGGAGGTAAAGATAAAGGTAGTCCCCTGTGCAAGCACCGAGTCATTACTGACCCATGGGGGGACGTCGCATCACGACGTTTTCTTGACAGGCTTTTTATGGGGTGGCTTGCCACTGCCTTCCTCACTTTTACCCCCAGGAAACTGGGTATTCATTTTACCGACCTCGGAAGGATGGAAGGCTGAGTCAACCTTGAGCTGGTTCCCTGAACCCGGCTTCTGCCAGGATCAAACTCAGGTCGTGAGCAGAGCTTGGGCTGCAGTACTGCCGCTTACCACTCTGCGCCACGGGGCTCCATCTGTCATCTTCACCATCGAGGATTTCTGGGAATTGGCACTTAAAGCATTCTTTAAGAAAAAGAATCATCTGGGCCCTCCGGTTGCCAGCTTTTAAATTGATCCTTTTAGTTAACCCTTTAACCTCCAGCAATTATTTATTTTATTTATTTATGTAATTTATAGTCCGCCTTTCTCACTGAGACTCAAGGCGGATTACAGAGTGTGAGATTAGTATAGTCAATATCTAGGACATTTCCATAAACAATGCCATAGGGTAAATAAATGCAAGTTTACAAAGACATAGCATTAGCAGGAATCCAATATAGAGTTGAAGAAATGCTGAATCAGACCATAAGCAATTCTATGGCTGACATTAGACAACATGAAGCACAGGTAGCACATAGGAGCGCATACTTAAAGTAACAGATAGTACGTAAGGCAAAATAGGGAAGTCCATGGTCCCTAACTCATTAGTGAAGCATCTGAGACCTGTTTTTAAGCCACGTTCCATGAAAAGCTTCAATTGAAGATTTTCTGCATATTAAAACTCTATTAAAGGGATAGTTGCCTGTTTTAATCCTCAAGAGGCACACCCCTTATGAAGGCAATATGGAAATCAAATAAACAGCAGGGTCAATAGGGTTGCTAGCTCCAAGTTGGGAAATTCCTGGAGATCTGGGGGGGTGAAACCTGGAGAAACCTGGAGAAAGTGGGGTTTGGGGAGCGAAAGGACCTTGGCATGGCATAATTCCATAAAGCCCACCCCCCAAAGTAGCCATTTTCTCCAGGTGAACTGATCTCTGTGGCCTGGAGACCAGTTGTAATTCCGGGAGATCTCCAGCCACCACCTGGAGGCTGGCAACTCTAAGGGTCGAGGAGCCAGGGCACACAGGAACTGCTGAGCAAAGTGTAATTATGTAAAATTCAAATCTAGTCAAGAAAACCACATTTTTTTAAAAAGTTTTTATTGAAAGTATAACAAGTAACAAGATCAACAATAAGTGCGTAGAAAAAAAGTGGTATCATACGTAACAATGTTCAGATACAACGATACATAAACACCAAAACACTAACAGTCGGCAATAATCAAGTGTGCAAATATTATACATAATCAACAGGATTCTAATACAGTGTTAAGCAAGCTAATTACAACAGCATCGGGAGAAGCATGTACAGGCACATCCAGTATGTCGCAGAGTAAATCCATAGTTCAAATTTCGGGGTTTATAATCGCGTAGTGAGGTAGCTTAGAGATCAGCCATTCATTCTGAGATAAAAATTCCAGAAAAGGGTACCATTGTGCGTAAAATTGTGTAGGTTTGGAGGGGTTTTGCAATGTTCGAATTCTGTCTGTTATCTTTTCCATTATAAGGTGATCCCACACTATTCTATACCATATGTCAAGAGTGGGTGGGTATTGCGATTTCCACCTGAGTGCAATTGTGGTTTTTGCAGCTACTAGGAGAGTTCTGACCAATGCCTTCCGCAGATGAGGAATATCTAGATCTCCCCAAAGGTCCAAGAAAACAAGTCTCGGGCTTGGGGGTATCACATAAGTTGTGATACGGGAAATTTCTTGGAGAACCGCCTTCCAGAAGGCAGCAACACTTTTACACTCCCACCAGCAGTGCAGGAACGTACCCTGCTCCCCGCATTTTTTCCAGCAGAGTGGAGATCTGCTGGGATATATTTTCGCCAGCTTTTGAGGAGTGAGGTACCACCTGTGGATAAGCTTATAGGTTTGGAGACGCACACTGGTGACAGAGGAATTAAGCAATGCAGATGTCCAAACATGCTCTCTATCTTCTCGTGTGAGTTCTATCCCACAGTCTTGCTGCCATCTATTGAGCAGTGCCTCAGTGTTTAGTGGTTTGGTATCAAGCAAGACGAGGTATAGTTTTGACAGGAGACCCTTACAGTTAAATGAGTGGGAGTCCAGAAGTGCTTCAAATTTAGTTGTTGGTTTAGTCATTATGCTTTTTATATTTAATTCGTTCAGAAGATATCGCAGTTGGAGGTAGAAAAACCAGGGGACTTCCCTGCCTAGGTTGTTGTTCAAGTCTACTCTGCTTATAATACCATCCTTGGTGGCTATGTCCAACAACCTCAAGTCTCTCAGTTCATCCCAGGAGCGCAGTGCGGTTATATTATGCTGGCGAGGCATGCCCTTATGCGATGTGAGCACCGAAAAGCGGGATATTGCCGGAAGAAGGGACTGCTTATGTCTGTCCCAAAGCTTTAGCAGTGCAGTAAGGAACATATTTTGATGTATGGAAGAAGGACGCAAACTTGGGATAGACCAGAATGAAGAAAACCACATTTTTTTTCAGTGTCTCCTGCAGCTTCTTCTCCAGGCTCAGACTTAGTAAGATAACCTGAAACATTTCCCACCAGAGCTGTGCTGGTTCCCGAAACTGTGCATGGAAAGCTGGCAGCCCAATCCTATGCAGAAGGAAGCCCCTCCCCTTCAATGGGACATATAGGTAAGTATACCCAAAATGTGCTGAGTCATGGTCAGGTGACACCCATCTTGCTGCTGATTGGGCGCTTGCTGCCTATTATATAAAGCTAAGTGTCCTCTTCCATTTTTTGTCATTAAAAGTTGGTTTGTCTTGATTGGGGCTGGCTATTGGGCTGTTAACAAGACCTGATCCAATGTCTCATTTTTTATTCTGCTTTTTCTCTTGCATTTCATTTTCCCTTCAACTTGGTGTGTGTCTACATCTGGGCTTCTCTTTTCTCTACCTTGCTTCCTTTGTGAAATTGTGCTAACTTTGGCCATTTCTGCACATCTGTAAAGGGACGGCCCACTCACTGAACGTGGGCTGCTTTTCCACTTTTCTCCAGGCGTCTACGTTTTCAAAACAGTTGCCGGCTGTTTGGCTTCCACTTTTTTGGTGCCTTTTCTGGAACTGCACTTTCCCACTGTGCCAGGAAAGGCCCTGAAAAAATGGAAGCCAAACAGCCAGCAATCATTTTGAAAACGTAGACGCCTGGAGTGAAGTGGAAGAGCAGCCCACGGTCGGTGAGTGGGTCGTCCCTTTAAGGACATGCGGAAACGGCCTTTTTCTTCTTAATTTGTCTCTTTTAAGCCTTTCTTATCTTGTAAATTGACCGAGAGCCTCTACCCTAAAATAACATGCATCAGCTTGCTGTGCTCTGTAAACTACGGGCTCCTTTTGTTCTCTTCTTCTATTTGGCGTGTTCTCTCCCCCCACACCCTTCTTTACTAATATTTGGAGAATGAGCCTTAATGTAAGGACCTGTCTCCTCTTAAATTTATATCTAGGACTTACTTTGTTGGAAGTGCTCTGAAAATTATTTCCCAGAGAGGCTGAGCCGAGGGAATTTGTACCCCCAGCTGCCGAGAAGCGCTGAGTCTTCCTTACATGATATCCTCTTCCCTACCTGGTGGTGGATTAGGAAACCTCAAGACTTTTATTTGCACATCTCTGCTCTGATTTTTTTTCTTTTTATTTGGTATGTTAACAAATGGAGTTAAGTATTTTCCTCTAATGTCCAGGTGCTATTTGCTCCCCAAAATTCAACCATGCCTTTTTTTTGTGGCACTTTCCCTGTACTGGATTGAAGTCCATTGAGCCCAATACTCTGGCCAGTATGAAAAGAATTAGGATATTAGTTCTGAAAGCCCAGGGGAGAAGAGATACCTGTAGCCTTGCAACACTGTCTTAAGCAGAATTATACCCTTCTAAGTCTAAGGGTGCAACTGTAGTGCTGATTTCTTTAAACTGCATAAAAAGATAACAAGCTTGGTGCATCAGATCAAGGGCCACTCTAGTACAGCTTTGTGTTTTTGACAGCATGTGGTTAGAAGCTTCCTGAAAAACCTGCATGAAACTAACATTTCTCCCCTATTGTTTATCCTCTGCATATGAAAATAGGTTACCCTGAATAGCTCAGGTGAGCCCGATCTCGTCAGATTTCAGAAGCTAAGCAGGGTCAGCCTTGGTTAGTAATTGGATAGGAGACCTCCAACAAAAACCAGGGTTGCAGAGGCAGGCAATGGCAAACCATCTCTGTTAGTCTCTTGCCATGAAAACCTCACCAGAGGTTGCCATACGATAGCTATGACTTGAGGGCCCAACACACACTCAGGGAGGTAGGCTACCGCTGAACATGGAGGCTCTGTTAGTGGTCATAATAGTAGCTTATAATATATTTCAATGTTTCTGTCTATTGCATCTCAGTGGTGCATAAAATATCATTACAGTGGTACAGAAAGAAAGCAAAGTGTCCCCAGTGAAAGTTAGGTGAATGACAACTTTGGAACTCAAAAAGAAATAAATGCAGCCCTTATCAGCTCATCCCAATTTTAAATTGATTACATTTTGGAAGCTGCTTTGGGGTTCCTTTTGGACCAGAAGACAAGATATGGATGTTTTAAATTGGTAAAAATAAACTATTTTTCTCTAAAACTAGGAATTTGAGTCTTCCCTATTGAAGCTCATTGGTGGCATTTTCTAAGATTGCCTGGCCGGGTTAGACTATGAAGACCTGTCTAGTTCAGCATCCTATTTCCAACAATTGGCAACCAGAGACTTCCAAGAAGCCCTCAAACTTAATGTGAATCTGATTTTGTCTCCATCAGTTAGATGCTCAGAGGCAGACTGGAAGGTTGCCTTCAGCTCTCATGGCGAATAAATGAACTTCTCTGTGGATTTCTCCAATTGATTCAAACGTTGTCTCCTATTCAGAGGCTGAGGTTGGAAGTCTTCAGATATGGCTTATAAAGAAGAGCGAGAGGGATTCAGCATTTTGGAAGGGAAAAGAGAACCTAATTTAGGCTATCTTTCCAGCAGATGGCTTCATGAAGCCTTCGAGAAAGGAAGGCCATCTTGGCTTGCCAGGTGGGATTTGTATTAACTGTCTGTAGAATTTCACTGGTCTTATCTAAGATGCTCCTCAGAATGTGTCACGGAGAACCCACCTGCTTCAAGAAGCATTAGTTTAGAGGAGGAGGAAGAGTTCAGCTGATTCCAGCCCTGACTTCAGGAAATAAACGATCAGCAGAAAAACAATGCGTGTATGTGTCACAGGAGATGCCAGCTAGGAAGAGGCATTCCTAGCAGGCTGGGAGAGTGAAGGGAGAATGCCTCTTCCAAAATGGCACCCAAGAGTCTTTCTAAGTTCTTTTAACAAAAATAGTATTTTTTTTAAAAAACTACTTTATGATGAACTCAAATTGATTTTAAAAAGGAATTACGTGGCTGTAGGTTTGCCCTTGAGTCTCTGAATTTCCTTCCAAGTTTGGCACCGAAAGAAAATGAGAGCCAGTGCAGGCTGAGTGTTTAGAGTATCATACTAGGATCTGGGAGACCTGAGGCAAATCTTCAGTCTGCCCCAGAAGCTTGCTCGGTGATCTCAAGCCAGTCACACGTACTCAGCCTCAGGGCTTTTTTTCAGCTGGAACGTGGTGGAACGGAGTTCTGGAACCTCTTGAAAATGGTCACATGGCTGGTGGTCCCGCCCCCTGATCTCCAGACAGAGGGGAGTTTAGATTGCCCTCTGCGCCATGTGGTGTGGAGGGCAATCTAACTCCCCTCTGTCTGGAGATCAGGGGGCGGGGCCACCAGCCATGTGACCATTTTCTCTGAGGGCAAGCTACTGAGTTCCACCACCTCTTCTCCCAGAAAAAAAGCCCTGCTCAGCCTAATTTACCTTACAGGGTTGCTGTGAGCATAAAAGGGAGGAGAAGAGACTCACATAAGTTGCTTTGGGTCACCATTGGCTAGAAAAGCAGGGTATAAATAAATAAAATCAATCAATAAAAAGAGTCTGGTCTGCAAATATAATGCAAAGAAAGCATTCTATTTATCTTTGTGGAAAAGCGTTGTCTGCCAGATGTGTTCATTTGGTTGTGTTCGAGTGTTGATAAATGTACAGGAATATGGCCAGAAAAGAAAGCAAACATGGCAGCCATACAGTCATTCCCCATCCTTTTGTCTCCTAGCATTTGGCAATCGGAGCTACCCTTCCTCTGAACATGGAAGCTTTGTTAGTAGCTCTTGTGGTTTCTTCCCACGTTCTCTTTTCCACTCGTCCCACACTTGAAGAATATGAAGTGGAAATGAAATTGCAATTAATTAAGCAATTCAATAGGACTTGAAAGGAATGCCATTATACGAGGTTAACTTTCGCCAGGAAATAAATCTGATACCCTTTTGTCTTTAAAGGCAGGGCCAAGCAGATTTTGACCGATACTCACTATCAAACTGCTGCGTTGCACTGGAGTGAAACTGAAGAGAGTTACAGAACCGAATGCCTCCGACGTTTCTTCCCAGCATTCGTGTTTATGAAGCACATCTTGTTTGGGCAGGGTGAATGGACTGGGCCGGGTGCTGCCTGAGAGGCCAGATCCTACTCCTCATATTAAGATGCATCCAGACAGGTAAGGCCTTGCCTCTTCCAATTGATTGTACTGAGTAAAATGGGAGTGGGGTAACGAACTGAGAGCTGGAACGGGACCCAGGTTCAAATTTCTCCTCAACTCCGATTCCACTGAGATTTTTGGAGGTGTGGTGCTTTCTGCTTTCAGGAATCCTTAAGGGTCTGTATCTGCTTGCTTGCTCCAGACCCCCTGTGTAGGACTTCAGTTTCTAGACATGGGGTACACAATTCACAGGTGCATCTCACAACAGTCCTGCTCTACATGCCTTAAAATAAATCCTTTACCCTCCCACTGTAATTGCACGTTTGGTGTAGTGGTTAAGAGCGGCAGGACTCTAATCTGGAGAACCGGGTTTGATTCCCCACTCCTCCACTTGAAGCCAGCTGGGTGACCTTGGATCAGTCACAGCTCTCTCGGAGCTCTCTCAGCCTCACCCGCCTCACAGGGGGATTGTTGTGGGGATAATACTAACACACTTTGTAAACCTCTTTGAGTGGGTGTTAAGTTGTCCTAAACGATGGTAAATAAATCAAATGATCATTCTGTCCTCTACACCTGCCTTCTCAATGAGGTCTCTTTAATAAGCTTCTGGGAAACAGTGGGGTCCACTAGAACCAGGGTGAGCTCAGTCCAGCCTAACCCAGCTGTTTAGCTGCTCTGGAGGGGCTTCTTTCCAGTGTCTTCAATCAAACGGGAGAATCTACAAGGAGGGAATGTTTTGCTGTGCTGTGCCATCCCCTGGCTATGTAATAATCTGATGTGGTACTGAGAGCTGGTGTAGTGGGTAAAGCATTGCATGAATACTGGGAAGTCCTGGGTTTCAAACCCCACTCAGTCCTGAAAGTCACTCTTGCTCAGTCGAACCGACCTCACAGGTTTGTGGTGAGGATGAAATAGAGGACAGAAAAACTGTGTATGCTGTTTTGAACTCCTTGCTGTTTGTTAATAATGTAATGGATAGAAAACCATTAAATGTATGAAAGCAGCTCTCCTCATTTGCTTCATTTTTCCTCTCTGTCTGTCACGTTTTTGTCCCAGCTTTCCTCATGTTATCTTTACAACAATCCTGTGAGGTAGGCTAGGCAGAACTAGGTTGATTGGCGCTGGGTCACCCAGGGAGTAAAGTGGGGATTTGAACCCAGGTCTTAGCAGTTCTCGTTGGATGCTCTAACCTCTACACCACACTGGCCATCTTTATTCACTTCCGTGAAACATAGAAATACAAGCTGGAAGGAATCCTAAAGTTCATCTAGTCCAGGTAAAAAAAAGGTAAAGTCCCCTGTGCAAGCACCGAGTCATTACGGACGCATCGCGACATTTTCTTGGCAGACTTTTTACGGGGCGGTTTGCCATTGCCTTCTCCAGTCATCTACACTTTACCCCCAGGAAACTGGGTACTCATTTTACCAACCTCGAAAGGATGGAAGGCTGAGTCAACCTTCAGCTGGCTATCTGAACCCGGCTTCCGCCAGGATCGAACTCAGGTTGTGAGCAGAGTTTGGACTGCAGTACTGCAGCTTACCACTCTGCGCCACGGGGCTCTTCCATCTAGTCCAACCCCCTGCTTAATGCAGGACGTCACAGCCACTTCCCCAGTGTCCCCTGCTCTATGCCCAGCAGAAGGCAAAAAACCTCCAGGATCCCTGGCCAATCTGGCCTGGAGGATAATTCCTTTCTAGCAATCAGCGTTACCCTGGGCATGTAAGAAAAGGCCACGAGAGCTTAGCACAGCTCATCCCTTCATGGCCTCCCTTTTCCGATCTGCATACATACACATTGAGTCATAGAATCATCATTGCTGTCAGATGGCCATCTAGCCTCTTCTTGAATGCCTCCAAGGAAGAAGAGCCCTTCACCACCCAAGGAAACCTGCTCCACTGAGGAAACACTCTAACTGTCAGGAGGTTCTTCCTCATGTTTAACCAAAAACTCTTTTGGTTTAATTTTAACCTGTTGGTTCTTGTCCAGTCCTCTGGGATAACAGAAAACAGCTCCGCTCCATCCTTTACGTGACAGCCCTTCAAATATTTGAAGAGGGCTATCATATCACTTCTCAGTCATGAACACAGCCCCATTTCCACCTCTTCTCTCCATCCACCTGTTCAGAACCAGGGCTACTTCCCCTCTATCCACGCATGTCAGCTCCTCCCTCTGTGCTTAAGAATCCGTCTGACACTCATCCCAAACCATTGTGTCCCTTGGTTTGCCTTGGGGGCATCCTGTTCTGTTCTGTTTTTTTAAAAAATGAGCTCGTTTATTGTGAATGTTTAAATCTTCCAAAGCAGTTGTAATCTGCTCAGGGCTGAATGAACTCGTGCTTCTTGTCTCATCTGGGGTGGAAGAACTGACAGGGGAGCTGTTTTATAATTCAAGCTCTCTGGCTCATTCCTTTCCTGTCCAAGCCATTCATTCTTTTTTTAAAGGTAGTGCTGAAACTGACAAGGATTTCCCTTCTTTGGGCAAATTCCAGGCTGGCTGTCATTAGGAAAGGAACAGAGAACAGAACTGCCGCTATAATGCTGGCCTTATACAAATCTGTGGTGACACCACACTTGGAATGCTGTGTACAGTTCGAGTTGCCACATTTTGAAAATGACATTGTGGAGCTTGAAAGAGTGCAGAAAAGAGCAACTAAAACGACCAGGGGGCTAGAGCAGCTGTCCCATGAGAATCAGAGCTAAACTACATGAGACACTCAGCACGTGTCCTTCACGTTTTGGGTTCCCGCTAGTTTCCCTGGGAAGTGTAGTCTGACAAAGAATGGCTGCTCGCTGAGATTCTCCACTGAGGAGGGACTCTCTCCAGGGACGGATGCTCTCCCCTGTCTCTTCCTCTCTTGCTCTTTGCAGTCACTCTGCACTCATACTTCATGGGGCAAACGGAACTTGCTTTTTTCTTGTTTTAAAGATGTATCATGGCAGATAGTTGGGGGGAGCCATTCTTCCTCCTCTTCCTCCCCCCTTTCCTTTCCAAGGGTACTGTAATCACTTTGCCAGCTTTGCAAGAGAAAGAAGGAAGAGAAAGTCTTCCAGACTCATAATACTAGAACCCAGGGTCATCCACTGAAACCGACGAGTTCATATTTCAGGATAGAAAACAGGAAGTACCTTAAAAGGGGAGTGGACAAATTCGTGGAGGATGGGGCTATTTATTTATTCATTTTTAAATTTAATTTATAGTCCGCTCTCCCCGCAAGTGGGCTCAGAGTGGATTTACAACATGTAATGATTTTAAGTGTGTGTGTGTGTGTGTTTAAATGCTTGGTGTGGTACAGATGAAGAGTGGGGGTACAAGAGAGGGATGAGTGAGTGAGATGATTGGTTGATAACTGAGAGCCTCGCTACAAGTGACATCTTCCACGCGAAGGGCACTTGATCATTTTCGCAAGTCTTTCTGGGTACTGAAGTCCCTCTCCCACACCCCTTTTCCTTCTGTTCCTTCCCATCTCCGTTAGCACGACTGCCTGAAGAGACGGAGAAAGCCTAGGAGAGCAGCTTTTGCAAATCATCTTGCTGGGGGGTGGGGAATGCTCTAGAGAAAGCTGACATGTGAAGTCCTCCCCTCTCTGTTAGAACTGTTAGGATCGCTGCCTTAAAAGTCAGAGAAAGCTGCAACTTTCTAAGCTTTCTCTAGAGTATTCCCCCCCTCCCCGAGCTGCCCGCTGCAACTTTGCTAATAGTCTTGCTCGGGGAGGGGGGGAAATACTCTAGAGAAAGCTTAGAAAGTTGCAGCTGCCCGCCCCCAAAGATCATTGAGAGCAGGCTTGCGACTAGAGAAACGATTTGCAAACGCAGGCTTTCTCTGACTTTTAAGGCAGCGATCCTAACAGTTCTAACAGAGAGGGGAGGACTTCACATGTCAGCTTTCTCTAGAGCATTCCCCACCCCCCAGCAAGACGATTTGCAAAAGCTGCTCTCGTAGGCTTTCTCCGTCTCTTCAGGCAGCCGTGCTAACGGAGACGGGAAGGAACAGAAGGAAAAGGGGTGTGGGAGAGGGACTTCAGTACCCAGAAAGACTTGCGAAAATGATCAAGTGCCCTTCGCGTGGAAGATGTCACTTGTAGCGAGGCTCTGAGAGTGTGGGTGGAGTGAACTGCAGTTTTTAGTTACTGAGTGGAGAGAAAAGAGTCATTCTTATTTCTGGTTTAGACAGGCAAGCTGTGTGCAGCCTGAAAGTTTCTATATATGTGTCTGAGAGAGAACATTCATTCTGTCTGAAGCAGGCAAACTGTGTGTGTGCCTGAGAGAGAAAGTTTGTGTATATCTGTGTGACTGAGCATATGAACAGAAACTTTAAGAACTGAGAACTGTCTTAAAAACTACCAAACTACCAGTATGAAACTGATACGCTTCTTGCAAAAATAGAAGTTTATTTAGGTTTTTTTAAATCCCAGAGTATCTGTTATTCCTATATCCCATTCCTATCCTCAGGGCTACATAGACCCACAAAGGAGCCTGACGCTTGGGCACATTATTAAAAGGGAAATTTAAGTTAACTATTTTGGAATATAATTCCTGGTGGCAGCAATCTACCCAGAGGGTATAAGAAGAGGGTTAGAGGCTAAAACCTAACTGAAAGAGAAAGGCGGTCTCGTAACACAACATAAACACATAAAAACAATAAATCCATAAAACAATTAAAAACATTGGTAAATGCAGCATTAAACATAAAAGGTAACTCATATTGCATCCTATCAATGGCTGCTGCCTCTTTATATCTGTTGCTGTGAAACATAGGCAGGAGGACGCTCTTTATATTTTTAGTTGTTTTATTTACAACACTTGTATGCTGCCTTTTTACCCAAAATAGGGTCCTCAAAGTGGCACACATTAAAGCACTCATAAACAACATTTAAAACAATTTAAATTTAAAATAAAATTTAAAATAATGTTTAAAAACAATCCAGTAAGCACACACACAATCATCACATGACACAAAGAACAGGGAGGGGCGCCAGTAACAGATATTGGGGGTATGGCAGACAAAACAAAAAAGTCTGCTGGCAGAAGATAGCAATAGCAACAAAATATTATGGCCACAATGCTGACTGGAGTGGGTCATAGGGACGGTATCACTCCAGTCTTGTTCCACCCATGACCCACTCCAGTCAGCATTGTGGCCGTAATATTTTGTACCAACTGAAGCTTATGGACAGTATTCAAGGGCAGCCCCATGTAGAGTGCATTGTGGTAGTCTAATCTAGATGTTCCCAGGGCAAAATCTTTCCTGCACAGGAAGGGCTGCTGCTGCCTCATCAGCCAAAGCTGTTAAAAGGCACCCCTGGCGACTGGTGTTGCCTGTTTATCCAAGGGGCTTGAGTTCAGGAGCATCCCCGAGCGACAAACCTGTTCTTTTAGGGGGAATGCAACCCTATCTCGATCAGGAGATGATCCATTTCCTGGGTTAGTTCTTCCCCCCACTGGTTGCACCTTCATCTTGTTGGGGTTAAGTTTCAGTTAACCCTCCTGTATCCCAGAACTGCCTCCAGGCACCTGTTCACAGTTTCCACAGCCTCTCTGGGATCTGCTGGCCATGCTTGGGCAGGTCATTGTTTTTCTGTGTGGGCTTTCCAGGGTGGACTGTTAGTCCAATCCAGCAGAGCTCCTTTTATGTTCGGAAGGTCCCCATTTCTGTCTCCAGCATCTCCAGTTACAAGGCTCTCAAGGAAGCTGGTGCTGAGAAAGATCTTGCTTAGATAATGGTGGTCCATTGATCTGGGTAGACCTGAGCTCTGATTCGGCGTAAGGCAGCTTCATCTGTTCAGATAAGCTTCCTATATATTAAAAAAACAGGAGATGACTTATTTCCTCATGGCTTACTGTTGCTGCTCCAAATTCCCCTGTGGCTCTTGGCTTGATCAGCGTATAGGCATGCTTATTGCACATTTTCCATTTATTTGCATTTTCATCCCACCTTTCTGACATTTGCCAGGTGGTCTTCCATTTAGACATGCACCATCCATAACCAGACTCAGCAAGGTGAATTAATCATATCATTTATTTACTTAAATGTCTTTCTCCTCTGTGGGTTCTCAAAGCTGCTTACGTTGTCCTCCTATCCACGGTTTTATCCCCATAAGAGCTTTACAAGGTAAATTAGACTGAGGGTGTGCGACTGGCCCAAGATCATCCAGCAAGCTTCCATGGCAGAGCATGGATTTGAATGTGGAGAGGCCCTTTTTCCTGTTTTTTATGTCAGTTAATGCCCTGACCTAGATAGCCCAGGGCAGCCCGATCTCACCAGATCTCAAAAGCTAAGCAGGGTCAGCCTTGGTTAGTAATTGGATGGGAGACCTCCAACAAAGACCAGGGTTGCAGAGGCAGGCAATGGCAAACCACCCCTCTTAGTCTCTTGCCATGAAAACCCCACTAGGGGTCGCCATAAGTCAGCTATGACTTGAGGGCACTCTCCACCACCACATTTTGGTTAATAAATGTCAAACAACACAAGACATGAATTACAATCACACAGTTATCTGAATCATACCTCTACAATCATCCACTCCTATATAATCAAAAATACTTCCTATTTTTCTTGAAATTCTGATATCGGTCTATTATGTACATAAGATGTTAATTTTGCCATTGTCGCATATTGATTTAATTTATTCTTCCATTCGTTCAGTTCTGGACATCTTTCTGCCTTCCATTTTGCTGCACATACTACTCTCAGATCCTTGTCTGGCACTCTTAACCACTACGCAACACTGTGTTGGGCTGCTGGCAGTGTCTGGTTTGTGGCTACAGACAGGCTTGGTCAGAAGACATGTGTGGGGAAAGCATAGGTGGCTAAGGCCAGAGCAACAGGTCTCTTGTTTCCAGTGGCCTACTGGAATTCTCTGTGCTGAGAAAGGCAAAGAAAAAACCACTGACTTAGAACCAAGCTACAAGTGACAAATTACACTTGCCTGGAAAGTGAACAGGCTCACGTGTATTCCTCCCTTGTTCAACTGGAGTGCAAGTGAATGGCAAGTGTAATTCGTCACTTGCAGCTTGGCTCCTACTCTGCCAGTGTTTGGGCGTTTGATAGAGTCTGCTGCCTATGCAATAATATCACCTCTGGAGGAGACATCATCGCACTGGCCACAAGAATGTTCTTGCACTTTGTGTGGGGCCAATTCAGCCCGTTTGGGGCCAATATAGGCCCCAAATGGAGTGTGGGAGCACTCCCGTGGCCAGCACAACAACCTCACTTCCAGAAGTGTTGTCTTCGCACCCCCTGGGAGCACACATGCTGCATGTGTTCCTGGGGTGCCAATGGCAGGCAACCTCCAGGGCTTTCCCCTTCCTGCCGATTGCTGGTGGATCAGTGGACAAGGAGGCAAACTCCTGGGAGTTTGCCTGCCACCAGCGGGCAGCTGGGAACCCTAGTGGTTGAGCACCTGCCTGGGCAAAATGACCGATGTCTGTGCATGAGATATACTTGTAAGATACCCCGAAGAGCAAAACACTCCAGGCACATTGGTGCCATGTAAATGAGAAAATGAAACTCCCTTTCTGAAAGCAATGGGAAATGGGTGTGTAGTTGAGAGTCTGGGAGATGGTCTTTGGGAAGCGGCTGGCTGGCTGATGAGCTGTTGCCTTACAGAACAAGAGTGTCTTGCTTGTCATCTGATGAGGCTTACAAGATAGGAAGGGTTTGCTAAATAGATACAGACATGTCCACGACACAGACTTAGGGCAACATAAAACCAGTACTTGCCAGTTTGACGTGAGACTAGACGTTTTGTTTGACAACAGACCCTTGGAGATGGGGTGGGTAGGCAAGATTTGCAATTATGCTGGATTTTTTTCTGGTGTGCGTGCACTTTTACTTGTGGCTCAGTTGGGGGTCTTACAAGCAGCCGTCTTATTTGAACACAGGGAGCTCCCTCCCGGTAGCTCTCCAGGGTCTCAGACCAAAAAAGGTCTTCCCCAGCAGGGATTGATTTTTCTGCAGGTACTTAGTCACCGAGCTCTGGGTCTTTCCTGCAACTCTTCCATGTTTAGCTTCTGAAGAAATTTTTCTTCTACTCAGTCTTCATTCTTTAGCTGCTTAGGCTCCCCTAAATGTTCCAGAGATTGCTAAATGTCAGATGTTTGCAGCACTTTGGAAAGGTCACACACACAGAGCAGAGAACAGAAATAGTTCAGTATTGATTCAGTGCTGCAAAAACAAAACAAAACCAGCCTTGATGTGATTGTATGCATGGCGGCAACAAAATTATTTTTGTACAGTAATTTATTGATGCATGTACACACTCTAAATATTGGTAAAACAACACATTCCAAAGAATTTTGATGTGGTCATATGTACATTGACATATAGTGTTTGTTCTACACATCCAAGTGCACTTGTGCATAGATAGACCATGCATGAAAAATGATTGTATATGAGCACGTTAAGATTGCTGTTTGGGCAGTATTTTACAGTCTCTCTATACAAGAGGCCTCGGCACATGTTCATCAAGTGTAGGGAGATGCAATGTTAGCTGGGAAGCGTAGTTTAAAAGATAGTTGGTGGAGATCGCTCCTCAGAGGGTTTGTTAATTTCATCTTCATCTCCCCAAAGGCTGTGTCAATTTCGCCTCTTCAGTCTAAAACTGTGCCGGATCACACAACCAGAGGGCAGAGAGGAATGGAAATGGGTTGGAGCTGCCTTTCAGAGCAGTATTTATTGAAGGCATATTGCATATTGCTGATACTTGGATCTGGATTATACTGTATGTAGTTTATGAAATTACTTGCACTTTGAAAAAGGAGTTTACAAGCACTATTGCACTTTGAATTGTATGATGCTGCTAGCTACTTTAGATCCTATACCTTCTATAAATTGATTTTTGTTAGTGATATAACTGCTTTAGACCTTTACCTTCTATAAATTGATCCTTATTAGTGATATAAAGAAAACTTTTGCTTACTTTGTTACATTGTATCTTTACATTGTAGTAGTAAGTAGGTCACGGCAGTTTCTTTCCTGTTGGGTGACATTTTTCTGTGACTCTCTCTTTGTTGGGTGGCCTTTCAGAGCTGGACTTGGACCTAGAGAGTTTCCCTTCTGGCATTTCACAGCCCCTTCACACAGCCCCTTCACACAGTGTATAGCAAAGCCTTTGCCCTGCCGCCAGCTCTGTCTTTTTAAACTATCCTTCCCGGCTAACATTGAATCTCCCAACATGTGTTCTTCACATATCAGATGTCTCATGTAGAGAGATTCTCCATCATCATTTATGTCACAGATGAAGGAATCCAACAGGATAGAATTCAGAAATGAAAAAATGATGGATTTCTAATACTTTGGTTCCAGGTTGAACATAAAAAAGATCAGATTCTATGAAACTGCAAAATAACAACAACAACTGTACTTACATATTATCTTCTAGACAGATTAGTGCCCCACTCAGAGCTGTGAACAAGGTCAATGTTGTTATTATTCCCTCAATTCAGCTGGAGAGCCAGCATTGAGAGGAGTGGCTTATCTAAGGCCACCCACTGAGCTCCTGAGCTTCCAACCAGCAGCGTGCTGATTCGCAACCCAACCATTTACCCACCATGCTACAGCAGCTCACAAATACAAGAAGAAACCCAGATGAAAAGAACGGCAGAAAAATCCCGATCCTAAGATGACCTCCTGCCCCTCCTCTGTTGTGTCCAGCTACAGATGCTCTTTTCAGTCTAAAATTCCTATTTTTGATGTAGCTTCTTCCTTAATTCTGTCTTTGGCACCACCAGGGACCAATTTCCCCAATTAAACATAATGGTTTAACATTTTTTGTTTTGATTGCATGTAACCAGGGCTTTTTTTCTGCTGGAACGTGGTGGAACGGAGTTCCGGAACCTCTTGAAAATGGTCACATGACTGGTGGCCCCGCCCCCTGATCTCCAGACAGAGGGGAGTTCCGATTGCCGTCTCAACTCCCCTCTGTCTGGAGATCAGGGGGCGGGGCCACCAGCCATGTGACCATTTTCAAGAGGTTCCGGAACTCCATTCCACCAGCCATGTGACTATTTTCTCCAAGGGTAACTCACTGAGTTCCACCACCTCTTTTCCCAGAAAAAAAGCCCTGCATGTAACATATACGTAACATAAAAGAGCATAAAAAGGACAAAAAAGAAATGGTTTGGGGAGTGCTAGCCATGACGACGGGTGAAATTTAAAGGATCAAGACAACATCCATGAAAGATCAAAAATGGCAAATTCGCATAACACCCCAGCCCGGCTCTAGCTGGAGTCACCTGTCTACTCAAAAACAGCACTTGTTTTAAAAAAGCTATTTCCTGCTGTGAACTGAAGGTTGAATAAAGGGAGCTGGTTTCATCTGTCTCCTAGTTAGCCAACCATAAAAGCAGATTTATTTATTTTTTGCTTTCTTGCATGCCAGCTTCCTCACAATTTTTCCTCCACTCCCCAAACTGTGATTGATTGAACCTGTTGGCAAACAATGAGCACTTATCTAGTTGTTGCAGAGACGGCAATGACACAACAAGTCTTGGACCTGACATTTGGGGAGGGTCAGGAGTGATCCTCTAGTGGGTGACTAATGAGGAAACATCAGACCTTTGAGAATGACCAAGACCTCAGGATCCCTTCCTGTGGCAAAAAGCAAGCTATATGCCTCCTGAAGAAGCTGCAGCTCAGGCTATGGGCCAAGCTAGAAGTGACAAATTACACTTGAATACCAGGTGAACTGACTGACATGTATTCCTCCTTGTTCACTTGTGCTCCACTTGCACTCCACTTGATCAGACTCACGTGTATTCCTCCCTGTTCATTTGCGCTCCACTTGCACTCCACTCGATCATGTAATGATCAAGTGGAGTGCAAGTGGAGTGCAAATGAACAGGGAGAAATACACGTGAGTCTGTTCACTTGCCATTCAAGTGTAATTCATCACTTCTAGCTTGGCCCTATGCAAAGATACCTTAGTTTTTCTTGTGATTTTTCCTGGTTTGACTGCTGGGGCTCCTAATTCCTATCTTCAGCTGATTCCGCACACGTTGGATAATGCACTTCCAATCCTCTTTAGAGATCATTTGGAACTGAATTTTTCGAGTGTGAAACAAAAAATCCACTTCCAAATGATAGCTAAAGTGCATTGAAAGTGCATTATCCAATGTGTGCGGAATCAGCCTTACTTGGCTGTGTCTTGCCTGCTGCATTGAAGAAACCAACAAATTAGGCAGTCCATCGATGAAAAGGCTCATGCTGTCTGTATGTGAGCGAAAAAATTAAGCAGGAAAGGATGAATGTTCAAATGTGATATTTTTGGAGAGGGGGATCTTCCTTGTTTTCACTGAGAGGCTTTTCTCCCTGCTGGCCCCCGTTTTTGTCGCTGGTATTCCTGGCTTGTTCCTTTATGCCATGCAGACACCCTGGTTGCCAAATTCGGCACCAGTCTTAAAAAGAATATTTCCATAAACTTTCCTAAGTAATGGTCCAGGAGGGAGAAATAAAAAGATGGAGGCAGCTTTGTTCCAAGCAGGGAGTTCCCATGTCAGAAAGTGGAATTTTCAAATTGAGGCAAGGTAGCTAAAAAATTCAGTTGCATCTTGAGGCAAAAAAAAATAGATGTACTTAAAACTCTGTAGTCCAAGGCTTTCTTGGCCTAAGGACTGTCAAACACATTTTCATCCTGCTGTCCTCCAAGAAGCTTGGGGCAGCTTGCGTGGTTCTCCCTTCCTCTATTTGATCCTTGTGGTGAAAATGAGGCTGGGAGTGGGTAACTGACCCAAAGCCACCTGGATTGTTTCATAGCAGGGCAGGGATTTGAATGTGGGTCTCCCTGATTGTAGTCCAGCACTCTAACCACTAGACTGTACTGACCCCCTTTCCCCCAGGTTCCTGTTTCTTCTACCTATCCTTTCCTAGAACCTTCCACACACCTCATAATTTCTCAGATGGGACATCATAGTACCGCCCAAACTGTAATATCATCAGTGATCTGTATTTGACCTCCCTGCCCCTGCCACACAATGCTGAACGCTATTTTATCTCTAGCTCCCGTACGCTGGGTTGATTTACAGTAGCTTTCTCACTGCCAATTTAAAGGCCAAGAGAGTGTTTGTTCTTTTGGCATAAGAGGACTTGAAAAAAAGAGGAAAAAAGAATTCTTCAACAGCTTATTAAACAGGTCAAAATCTATCTTGATTTTTTTGCAGTGCGAGTAAGGGAAGATTGCAGACTTTAGTCTCTTGGTGCATGTGTTAACGCACACATGTGTGTGCTAGAGAAAGTGTTTCTGCTTCACAACTCTGACATTTAACTTTTCGAGATGGGGAAGCTGATTTTGAAGACGCTGCAGGTATAGCTGTTCATACTGAACCCATTTTAACAGGGCCAAAGGGAAGAACTTGGGATGGTGATATTGGGATAGTCCAATGGATCTGTTCTGCTAGCATTTCTGCTTTAATCTGGGCCGTTTCCATAATACTCACCTTCATCCAGAACAGGACACAACGTCGCAAAAAAACCACGGAAGATAGTGTCTTCTCGCACATTTTTTCGTGACATTGTGCCTCGTTCCGGATGAAGGTGAGTAGTGTGGAAACGGCCCTGGTTCAAGACTTTTCCTGTGTTAGGGAAGACTTTTTGTGCCAGAAGAAAGCCCTATAAGTAACAGAACAGAGACAAAGGAGCCGACACATTGTGTTAGGCAACAGGCGACATAATTGGAAATGCCTCAGCCTCTGTTTCCTTACCAAAAATTATGTGGTAACTCCAAGGCAAAACTTCTTATCGCAATATTGGTTTTGCTCGCTCTTTTGAAAGAAAACAGTTGTGACTTCTGAAACATTGTGTGCTACAAACCTGCCATGAAGCAGCCATGAAGCAAATTGAAAAAATGCATCAGGACAAAAGATATGATTTGTGACAGATGCCCCCAAATAGGGGCTGCCCTAATAAAACAGAGTGAGGGCCTAGCTAGTTCTGTCTGTTCTGTTCACTTGCCATTCAAGTGTAATTCGTCACTCCTAGCTTGGCCCTAAGTTGGAGAGAACGCCCTTCGGCTCACATCTCTTTAAGATCTGAGCAGTGCAGCCAAGTTTCCCCTCTCTGGCATCAAGTCAGCTTGGCTGATCATGGCTGGAGGCTTTGCTGCCATTGCAAGATCCCAGCTTGCATTTATTTATTTCTTTTACTTCATTTATAGCTCACCAGTGGGGAAACAAAGCAGCTTAAATCATTCAATTCTCCTCCATTTTCTCCTCTCAACAACCCTGCAAGGTGGGCGAGGCTGAAACTGTGACTGGCCCAAGGTCACCCTGCAAACTTTCATGACAACATGGGGATTCGAACCTGCTTCTCCCAGATTCTAGTTTGACACTATTTATTTATTTATTTTACATAATTTATACCCTGCCTTTCTGCCTTCATAAGGGCACCAAGGAGGCTAACAAATTAAAACTTACGTAATAAAATCACATGTTAAAAACCATTAAAACCAACAAAAACACAACATTAAAACAATTAAAACCAGAGATAACAAAACATTGGAACAAAAACATAACATTAAAACAATTATAACCAGAGATAAAATACATACAAAAACATAAAAATAACAAAACATTGGAAGAAAAACACAACATTAAAACAATTATAACCAGAGATAAAATACATACAAAAACATAAACATAGCAAAACATTTGGAAGGAAGGAGGAATCACTGAGGGAATACCAAATGAAACACAAAAAGTCTATCACTTCTGTGTACAGCCATGTCATAGTTGTTTGTTTGTTTGTTTTATTGCCTGTGCAACAATATGCTGAGGCCATACTGATTTATTACTAAACTGATGTGTACTCTCTCTGCTCATTCATAACCATATTGCAGATGTTACTTACTTAGGACCCAGAATGGGCCTCCTCTGTTATCTTAGAGAAATATGCGCATCTCAGCTAGCTGTGACCTTGGTGTCACTGCTATTTCACTGCTATTCCCAGATACTAGTCACTTTCACTGCTATTCCCAGATGCTGGGAATACTTTATTGTATACCTGATATATAGTCATAACTAAATAGACTCTAACAGAACTTGTGTAGGCTTGCGCGCCAAAACCTGGGCCGATTCCAGATGGCCAGAAATTGCGGTTTTTCTGCGGAAATAATCGCTTACCGGCCACACGTTCACTTTCGTCTCCATCCGCTTTGTCTCGCAGCGTGCCGTGCCGTCCCGCTTCCGGATGTTCGCACGGCCAACTGAGGTACCCGGGATTGGTTGTTTCCTCCCCGTCACAGTTGACGTTGGGGGCCTTCATTGGTTTGCATTTTGGTTTTTTTAAAAAAATTTTTTTTTACGTGTTTTGCGCAAATGCGCATACGCGCAGGTATGCAAATATGTAGAGTCGACTTTTGTGCGCTTTTGTGCATTTGTGCATTTATGCGCATTTGCACAGTTCGATGTGCGCAAACGTGCGACTGCGCAAATGGTGCCCGGTTTTTAAAAAAAAATTAAGGGAATATTGTTGCCGGCCGGCCAGCAAAGGAAGGAGGGAAAGGGGAGGGCCTCTCCACGACGATGAAGCGTCCAGAAGTGTGCAAACCCGCGTTCACACCGTCCGCTTATAGAGCGCAACCGAGCGCCATGGACCGCAGGTAAGCTGGGACGGGAAATTGCGGGTTTTTACGAGTGAAGTCGCTGAAAAAGCGAAAGCACTCGCTCTATTTGTGCCCATCTGGAATCGGCCCTTTTTATTTGGAGCGCGGGAAAATCAACTATAACATAGACTGCTTGATTTGAATTATCACTTCTGCCAAGCTCCATGATAGAGAACAGACCTGAACTGCATAGATTCTAATAAAGCTACTTCTGCTCGGACCAACGTGTGTTCATTGTGGATGGGCTTGAGCAGGGCTTTTTTCTGGGAAAAGAGGTGGTGGAACTCAATGAGTTGCCCTCAGAGAAAATGGTCACATGGCTGGTGGCCCTGCCCCCTGATCGCCAGACAGAGGGGAGTTCAGATTGCCCTCCGTGCCACCGAGTGGCACGGAGGGCAATCTAAACTCCCCTCTGTCTGGCGATCAGGGGGCGAGGCCACCGGCCATTTGACCATTTTTAAGAGGTGCTGGAACTCTGTTCCACAGCGTTCCTGCTGAAAAAAAGCCCTGGCCTTGATGGAGAACTGCCTGCTTCAGGGATAAATTTCAGATCCCCCTCAGCAAAGAAAGGACTGGATGCCTGTGTTATATTTTTGCTCACCTGCCATCCAGTGTGAGCTTCATAGCCTGGGCCTTCCCTGCGCTCTACGTTCTCGCTATGCCTGAATTTCCAGTTCGTATTAATGACCCCAAAAGAATGTGCTCAGCTTCCTCAGGACTAGTAAAGCTTGTGTTTACTCACAAATTCAGAGGATTATGAAGTTTGGGAAGAAAGTATTAGTAGCTGCGTATCATTAGAGCACATGCTGTGAACGCAGCCGGGATGTGCACGCTTAGATTTTAATTCTTGGTTTTCCAGGGATCTCTTGCTTGAAAAATACAAATAGTTAAAAATGCAATTTCTGTCTCCGTCAGTTCCACACAAATGCCGTTGTCCATTTGAGGTGAGCCTTTTGGTTTGTGTGGTCTTTGTTCCAATTCTTCTCCATAGTATATGTTCTGATATCAATGTTTTGAGATCCAGCGGAGCGTTCACAGTGGCTGGCCAGAACTGCGGAGATGTTTGTTCTTATCCCAGCCATGAAACTCTTCCCCCTCAACTTGTTTTGAGTCAGACCATTGGATGTAGTGATGGCAACAAGCGTAGATGGCTTTAAGAAGGGAGCCAGTTTGGTGCAGTGGTTGAGAGCAGCAGGACTCTAATCTAGAGAGCCAGGTCTGATTCCCCGCTTCTCTGCTTGAAGCCAGCTGGGTGACCTTGGGTCAGTCACAGCTCTTCCAGAGCTCTCTCAGCCTCACCCACCTCACAGGGGGATGGTTGCTGAGGAGACAATAATAACATACTTTGTAAATTGCACTGAGAGGGCATTAAGTTGTCCTGAAGGGTGGTATATAAATTGAATGTTGTTGCTGTTACACCAAACTGGCTGAGAGCCAGTTTGGTGTAGTGGTTAAGAGCACGGGACTCTAATCTGGAGAGCCGGGTTTGATTCCCCACTCCTCCACTTGAAGCCAGCTGGGTGACCTTGGATCAGTCACAGCTCTCTCAGAGCTCTCTCAGCCCCACCCACCTCACAGGGTGTTTTGTTGTGGGGATAATAACATGCTTTGTAAACTGCTCTGAATGGGTGTTAAGTCATCCTGAAGGCCGGTATATAAATCGAATGTTGTTATTGTTGTCGTCATCATCATCATCAAAAACAAATATTGTTATTGTTATTGTTGTTATTATTAAGAAGGGATGAGCCAAATTGATGGAGGAGTGGCTACTAGCCATGGTGACTGAAGGGAACCTCTATATTCAGAGGCAGTAAGCCACTCAATACCAATGCTAGGAGGCAAAATCAGGTGATGGCCTTGGGTTGTGTTCCTCCAGGTCCTCTAGTTGATCAATGTGTGAGACAGGATGCTGGAATAGATGGACACTGGCCTGATCCAGAGAGGCTCTTCTTATGACCCCCTAACCCCATATTGTCTCTTCTGGCTGGCGGTGGCTCTCCGGCGTCTTGGGCAGAAGAAGGTCTTTCCCAACCCCTGTTGAGTGAATCTGAGATCTTCTGCATTCAGAACAGCTACAGCCCTGCCCTTATATCAAACAGTGAGGAGGATTTGAACGGATTATGCTTTGTTTTTATTCTTTTGTTATTTGATCTTTGTATTTAAGGCACAACTTTCTCCTAGGTGATTTCATTCCCCTTTTCATTTACTCGTCATGCCTTTGTTATGATTTATCTTATGACTTCTCGTATTTCTTACTTGTGTGTGTGTTATATGCCGTCAGGTAGCCTCTGACCTACAACAACTCTATGAATGAAAGACCTCCAAAACATCCTATCCTGCTCAGATCTTGCAAATTAGAGGAAGGGGCTTCTTTTATTAAGTCCAGCCATCTCATTTTAGGTCTTCGTCTTTCCCCACTACCTTCCACTTTTCCTAGCATTATTGACTTTTCCAGAGAGTCTTGTCTTACTTGCAACATTCAAATAGTTTAAAAGAGGCTGATTCTTTCACTGACACTGATCAATGAGGAGCTAAATCTGTCCCTAGGTAGCCCTCACAATACCAGCTCCTGTCTGTTAAACTTTTTGTTACAGGATGGCTTTCTGGAAGGAACGCAGGAAGAGATGAGGTTGCAGTTTGAATTCCATGCATCGTGTTGGCCAGAGCTGTATGTGGTTACGATCATAGGGCTTATGGACTCCACCTGCCAGTTCTAGTCTGCTGATTAGAGGAATAGCTTGGAGAAGCATTAGAATTTTCTCCTACAACCCCAACATAGCCCTTCTTTATTAATCAACTCAGAGATATACTGCTGCAGAACATGGAGGATTCATTTAGCTAGCATGGCCAGTGGCTGTTGATAGAACTGTACTCTGTAAGTAGGGCTATCAGGTACCTATACCTTCCCAGTGGGACCCAGTACTCACTGGGGTGAAAATCTTTGCATGCATGCTCTTGGCACCAATGCAATGACTTTACTTCCTGAACTTGGCCCCTGTGGAGCTCAGGACGGAGCATTCCTGCAGCTAGCGTGATGATGTCACTTGAGGAAGTGATGTCGTAGCTCCCCACCAAGAGTCCACCTGCTGTGCACTGGCTTGGGTTGCCTGCTGGTGACGGATGATCGCCAGGTGGTTTGCCACCTCCTGCTGAATTCCTGTGATCAACGGGCAATGGCGCAAACCACAGGGAGATTGCTTACCACCAGCAGGCAACTGGGAACTCTATCTGTAAGAAGTGTTGTAGCCACCCACAGCCCTTTCTCTGTATGTAGTTCTCAGATCTGGACTGCCTTTTCAGAAGAGAGGTTTGTGGCAAAGAGCCCTTGATATTGGTCTCTATTCCTTGAAGAGTTTGGCTAAGCCTATTTTAAAGCCATTGACCATCATTACATCTTGTGGCAGTAAGTTCCATAAGTTAACTCAGCGTCGTGTTTAAAGAAAAACCTACTTTCTTTTGTCCTTCTTAAATCTACTGCCCTTTGATTTCACAGGGAGACTCTCGATCTCATAGGGAGGAAGGGGGAAAAAATTCTTTTTATCCACTTTCTGCGAACAAGCACTAATTTTAGAAAGCGTTAAAAGAGAATACAAACTCAAATTGCTTTAGTCAGTTTTCATGTTGAATGAAATCCACCCCCAGTTTTCTGCTTGGCGATCAACATTCGATTAGAGAAGAGTAGAACGATTGTGGGGGAATTGTTTAGCACCAGCCTTCGTATAATGTCAGTTTGGAACTTAGTACAGAATTTGGTTCCCACCAGCAAGAGGCCCTGGGCAGGCAGCTGCAAAAAACACATGCGCACATACAAAGCACGTCCAAATAAAATTAGCGAAGCTGAGAAACAGTATCTAAAGCAAACTCCTACGCCCCAGACTGGATCAGTCCAGTCCACTAATAGCCAGCCTCTATAAAATAGTTTTACAACAAGTTTGAAACTCGGAGAGTCTCCAAGGTATTTCCTCCTTGGCATGACTGCCGGACAAACCCCTGGCTTCCAGCCAATGTTCTGCTCCTGAAAGAGAGAACCCCCGGGTGCTTCTCGGACCTCAGACACTTGCCCGGAGTTCCTCCAGAGGAAAGACTGTGATGGAATGCCTTCAGCCTCTCTGTTGGTCTTCCCTTGCAGAGAGGATTGGGTGTGATTTCAGTGGCCCAATTTATTCGGGCAAGGCAAAGATAGGCCCAGAAAAGGGTTCCCAAAGATAGAAAGTTTGCAAGCCGGTGATTATGGGTAAAGTTGCCAATCTCCAGGTGGGACCTGGTGATCTCCTGGAATTACAGCGGATCTCCAGATGACAGAGATAAGTTCCCCTGAAGAAAATAGCTGCTTTGGAGGGTGGACTGTATGGCATTATACCTTGCTCCCCTCCCCAAACCCACCCCCTCCAGGCTTCACCCCCAAATCTCCAGGAATGTCCCAATCAGAAGTTGGCAACCCTAATTACAGGCAGGGCTTTTTTTCAGCTGTAACGCAGGAGAACGGAGTTCCAGCACCTCTTGAAAATGGTCACATGGCTGGTGGTCACATGGCTGGTGGCTGATCTCCAGACAGTGGCGCGGAGGGCAATCTAAACTCCCCTCTGTCTGGAGATCAGGTGGCGGGGCCAGCAGCCATGTGACCATTTTCTCCGAGGGCAACCCACTGAGTTCCACCACCTCTTTTCCCAGAAAAAAGCCCTGATTACAGGCAAAGGAAAGACTGGACAAGTATGCTTGTGGTTAACCTGTTTTTTCCAGTAAGGACTAGTGCCTTGCATTGTACCCCTAAGCAACATGCCTTCTGTAGTATGACAGCCTATATTTCTTTTGTGTGTTGTTTTTGACAGATGGTATGCAATGACATTTTCTGTTCATCGTACAACACCTAACGCAACACTAGGTGGGACGCATAATTAACTTGTGGAACTCTCTGCTAAAGGAGGGATTAGCCAACATCATATCCCTCAAGAGATATTAACCGTAATGACTAAATGGAACTTCCATGTTCAGAAGCAGTGTATCTCTGATGCCAGTTGTGGGGTCAGAGGACAACACGTTCTCCATACCAAGCTAGTAATTTAACACACAGCGGGCAAAGCGAGGAGAGCTGCCCCTCAAACAGGGATCAGCAAAAGCAGGGAGCCGATAGATATTTCATTGATGAAAAGAGATTCTAATAATAGAGATCATTGCCTGAGCCTCCAAGGGACCCATTAATGGTGATGGAGAGTGCCCTCAAGTCATAGCTGACTTAAGGTGACTTCATGGCAAGAGACTAACAGAGGTGGTTTGCCATTGCCTGCCTCTGCAACCCTGGTCTCCGTTGGAGGTCTCCCATCCAATTACTAACCAAGGCCGACCCTTCTTAGCTTCAGAGATCTGATGAGATCAGGCTCACCTGGACTATCCAGGTCAGGGGACCCATAAATACAAGTGACTAGAAACTGCATTCTGCCTTCAATCTTGTCCAGTTGTTTACCCTACCCTAATTGAAAAGCAAAGATGGTGTTTGTTCTCTTGGCTAAACGAAGAACTTGGAAGAAGCATAGCGTATCTTCCAGTGCACAGTCACACCACACCTTGACAGTTGCAGTGTTTGAGAAGTCAGACTGGGCACTGCTTAGAAGCTTGTTGCTCATGCGTGCGCATTAAAACCAGAGACTAGAGACCCATCTTTCTTGGAAATGTACCTTCCACAGTGCCTTGGGGGTGGGGGAGCTAAATTCTGCACAGCGTCCAGTCACTGTAGCAACTTGCATTAACAAAATTTAATCAAAGGAAACATTAAGGCAGCAATTGACCAGGATAGAAAAGAAGAACTGCTGTTGGATCTGTTTTACCCAGCACTGTCTGGCAGAGGGCACATCATCCCAGCCCACCTATCCAAGATCCTTCAAGTGGAGAGGTTGGGAATTGAACCTGGGACCTTCTGCAAGCAAAGCAGGTGCTCTGTCAATGAGCCACAGCCCTTGGCAGCATTGCAATGGAGACAAGCAGTGAAATCCTAAGCAACTCTGCTTAGGATTTCACTGAATGTCACCTACCACTTTTGGCAGAAGCTGGTATGGTAACTACTTCTCCCATGAAGTCTCCCTGCTTCCATCTTAATGGTCCCAGCAGTATACAGCCTGTCTCTTCCTTCCTTTTGCATTTGTACACACACTTACACTTCTCTCCTGTCCCTGTGCTAGCAATAATACAGGTAGTCAGGAATAGAGATGGGCACGAACCAAAATACGAACTAAAGTTCGGCATGAACTGGGCCATTTTGTGGTTCGCGAACCGGTGGCTCGTCAGAGCTCATTTCTGACGAACTGCCACGAACTTTAGGCTGGTTCATTTTTCGGTTCATCACTGCAGACAGCCTGGCACCAATCAGTTTCCTAGGCAATGGAGGATGGGCTTTCTGCAGACCTTCTGCTGACCTGGAAGTGACCTCCTGCTGATCCGGAAATGACTATTTACTGACCTGGAGGTGAAGTTTTCACGAACCAAACGAACCGGTTGTGGTGCGTGAAACGTGATGAACCACATGGTTTGTTTTTTCCTGGTCCGTGCCCATCTCTAGCCAGGAAGCTTATTTCTTTCACCTATAGTTTGTAATAAAACGACCCAGCATTTACCCAGGATCTGGAAGAGGAAAGGATATTTCCTCTGAACAATCCCATCCCATCACCCATAAAATATCAAGTTGTGAGGTTAAATCCTCACACTCCCCCCCAAATACAAAACTCAAATTTAGTTATGTATTCCTCCAGTGACCATCCAAACTGGCAGAGGATGTTCACTGTCCAAGGGCCAACACTGTCCTAATTACAAAAAAAACCTTTGCAAGAACTAGTATATAGCTGTACATATTTAATGCAAGGGGTTACACCGTTGCAACTAGTAATAACGGAAGCGCACACGCAACCCCTGGCACATGGACACCGTCAGCCATTCCCACTGGGTGGGAAGTGGCACGTGTCTCTTGCCATCAACAAACAAGCTCAACAGTGTTGGGAACTGTTCTTTCAATATCAGGGTGTTTTCTCCACCCCCTGTCCCTTAACGACAAAATTTTTTTACTGGTGTGACCCTTAAGCAGATTTGGCCTTTCTGTCCGATGTTGCAGATACGGTTGATCTCTCTGTAATGTTATGAAATTGCTCCTTTTGGGTGAGGGCAGGGTTATGCCATTGATTGATGCTTCTCTCCAGGGTGTGTCGCCTACTTAAGCTAATAGATTTTTGCCTTTCCCAGAGTTAGCCCCGCAGACAGCACTTGGCACCTTGTTTCAGAGCCAGAAGGGTTACAAAGTGGCTTGGAAGCAGCCAGGCCAGTTGCAAAGCTAGTAGGGGGCAAGAAAGATGGACAGGGGGCTTCACTCAGCACAAGGTGGTCTCAGGAATGTATTTATCGTTTTGATGCTTTGTTTCTACATTTGGACTTCAGGTAGGGCTCATTTTTTTAAAATGCACCTTTGCATTAAGAGATACAGCTGGCTCTACCATGGAGGTAAACTACGTAATAACCTTAGGGGCTGCCATTCCAGGGGCAGCTATGTAGATGTTTCATAGGGAAAGCTGCTACCTGTACTTTAGGAGGAGTCAAATTGAGGTGATTTCACAGAATCATATGGTTGGAAGAGACCTCTAGGGTCATCTAGTCCAACCTCTTGCTCAGTGCAGGAAATTTAGCACCATAAAGTGCTGGGTGAAGAGACCACAACTGTAGGGTGTAAGGGAGTGCCCCCGTTCTCCTGGGCTCCAGGCAGAAGAAATAAGGAAGTGGCTGTCATTAAAAAAAGAAATAGCACCCCAGAGTCAGCACTTATTTAAAAAAGTTTTGTTCTGTTCAGAAAAAAGTTGGAGAGAAGAATTTTAATTCAGGTTGTGTGACTGCTTCCTCTTTTGTTCATTCATAGTTTTGTCAGCCTATCGAGTTCTCTGCTTTCTGCTTTTGTTGATTTTGTGCGAATTGCAGACAAATGTATGATTTTTTAAAAGATGCAATAGATGAAGCATTTGTACACAAAGTGGATGTTATTCATAGGTGTCCTGTCGATTTATGCATGAAAAATGTGTGTGTATAGGGAAAAATTCAGAGTAAGGAAACCAAAACTGATGTGAAAATAAAAGAATCATGTGTTCGAATCATGCGAAGAGGGAACTGGAATCAAAATGGGGTCTGGCTCAAAACAGCAGAAGAGAAGAAATTCAAAATCATCTTTAGATTCTCAGTCATCCAAAAATTCTGTACAGATCCATCTGGTGTCAGTGTCATATGATGAGGCGTGGGATTGATCACATAGATCCGTTCTGGTAGCAGCGGTGCTATCGTTCAGCACAAGGAGATTTCCCCTGACATAAGAGGACATCAGAAGGGCACCAAGGCCCCTTGTATGGAAGAAAAGTACCAGCACTAGTGGAATGGATCCATAGGACCCAACCCCTTGTATCCTATCTGGCTGAAGAAGTGCCACTAGAAACAAAGAAATGAACCAACTTCCCGCTCTGATGCCCCTGTCTGGATTCCCTTCCATTTTTTGCTCAGATGTGGACAGGGCTTTTTTTCAGTGGGAACGCAGTGGAACGGAGTTCCGGCACCTCTTAAAAATGGTCACATGGCCAGTGGCCCCACCCCCTGATCTCCAGACAGAAGGCAGTTTAGATTGCCCTTCTTCTTCCACGATCCTGGAGAGCTGCTGCCAGTCAGAGTGGACCCATGTTGATCCTGATAGAGCAATGGTCTGCAGCTATGTGTATTCACATCCTCTGCTTCACAACGGAAAAACTGTGGATAAAGATGTTGCATGTATCTGCTCTGCACCGCCTTCCCTCTTCCTTGACATCTACCATCACGATATCGCAAGTTTTTCCCAGCTTGCCCTCAGCTTCCTTTGCTGCTGCATGTAGGGGCAACACAATACCATCATCTCCGTGTTCAGAGGCAATGGACCCCCAAATGCCACTTGCCACAACAGGGGGAGGGCCTTGCTTCCATGCTTGTGGAACTTCTGGTGGCATCTGGCTGACCACGTGACTGTCAGAATGCTGGACTAGAGGGACCCTTCGTTTGACCTAACAAGACTTTTCATGTATTTATGAAGTTTACCAGTAGAGAGATGAAGAGGGGTTCAGGGCTGGTCTAACATCTAGTTCCTGCCTTCGTGCACCCAGGGCCAGACAGGAATCAGGGCAGGCAGGGATAGCAAGAACTATCTGAGCTGTTGATCCCAGGTTGAGGCTATTCGTAGGAACTAGGGGCTGCAGCTGTAACAGTGGCCTGAAGCCTGCAGGCACTTACAGCCGAACCCTGTCCAGCATCCTGCAAATACTCACATTAGATCTTGGCCTTCTGAAGCTTCACACGCGGCGGAGAGGACCTGGGTGACCAGCTGTGCACTCTGCCCTCTGAGCTTAGCTTCCACTTGGGCTTTCTGTCTTCTCTGCTCTCATGGTTTTGCGGGGTGTGTGTGTGTGTGTGACTGTGGGACCCCTGGAAATAAGTGGTTCTTCTTGATGGGTTCCTCAGCAGCCCCAGTTTCTGACTCCCGCTCCTGGTCAGAGGTCATCCAGGCTTCTGGTCTGGCAGCCGTGGTTGGTGGCTTGTGCTCTGATGGATCCAGGAACCAAGGGTCTGCCAGGGTATCAGCTGGTTTTAGCATTCTTGTCCTCCAAGGAGGACCCCTCCAACCCGACCCTGACAGTTCCAACCACAGGAAACGACAGCGAATTGACCGTTTTGCATAGTGCCATTTCAGGTAGGTCAGATGGCAGCTGCTCTCAGTGCGTTGTCTGAAACAAAGAGCGTAAATTCCTTCAGTGGCTTTTTTCAGTTTGTGGTTTAGATGGTTTTAAAAGAGGATTAGGAAGAAGCCGTAGCTGAGAAGATCTATCAACAGCTATGAGCCAGCGTACTTAAACAAAACCTCTGAGTTTTGAGGCAATTCTGTGTATCTGGCCATTGGTGCGTGATAGGCACAAAGAGTTTCCCCACATTCTTCTCAGTTCCTGCAGCCCCTTTTGGCAACTGGAAAGGTCATTTTTGGGGTCATGAGATTCATGTATTGGACTGATTGTACAGGCACATGGATTGGAACGAAGAGGAACAAGCGGGATGAAATCGATGCTTTTCCTCAGTGGAGCTCTCCTTTTCCTCTGCATGTGTTACCGGAATTGGTCTCCTTGTGAGTAAGAGAATTTGGGGGGGAATTAGCAAGCAAGGAAGACAGCTATGTGAGAGGCCGGTAACTATGGGATCTTATGCGCCAATGTCTACGAAGATCCATTTCTCTAGAGGACCCTTTCAATAAGCAGGCAGATATTCAATCAAAAAGCGTTTTTTATTTAAAATATTACAGATCAATTGCACACAAAACACACAGCACACACACACACAGAGCTAACTAGAAAAAAAAACAGGGAGGAAAGTTGGAGAGAGTTGCAGAGTTGGTTTTATAGTTACCAGGTCCAGAAGATTGAGAGTGTCCAAGGGAGAGCAGCTTCAGTGACCAGTAAGAGGGAGGAGGGCTCAGACATGCCAACTGAGGGCATGTGGAGGGTCCAATACACTGAGCACATGGCAGTACAATCATATATACTGTGTAACATGCCCTGAGGCAGGACTGAGAGTCTCTGCCCTAAAACAATGCCTTATTGGTTCTTCCCAGGGTGGGACAAAGGACGGGGAAACTGTCTCCAGGGTGAGACAATAAGGCTGGTGAACTGTCTCCCAAGGTGGGACAATGAACTAGGAAGGTTTGATTAGGTCTTCCTGGGAGGAACTGTAGGGGTAAAAAGACTATTTGATGACCCACAATGGCTCGATGGGTAAGGCTACAATAGGAGAGTAAAGGGTAGAATTGGCAGGGTGTGTGAATGGATTCATCCAAGTACCTCTGGAGACCTCCATTGTTATGCACAAACTCCGGGGTGTGGGGTTAAGTTAGTCTTACTTCACTTCTCACATTCCAGTACTTTTCCATCTCCTGCCTAGCCAGGCAGCTTGTCTGTGTTTTAAACACATGAGCAGAGGGGCTTATGATATCGCCATATTCATAAGCCTTAATATCGTGAGGGCAAGTTTGACGCATGGATCCTGTGATCCTGGGAATGGTCTTTCCAGGAGTCAGGAAGGGACTGCAGGAACAGAGAGGCACAGAGGGGCCGTTTTCACATGGCTTACCTTGTTCCGGAAAACAGTGAAATCTCACGTGAAATTGCACGAGAAGACGCTGTTATTGCGCGAAATCGCACAAGAAGACACTGTTATCGCGCGAAAAGATGATTTCGCATGAGATTTCACTGTTTTCCGGAACCAGGTAAGCCGTGTGGAAACAGCCAGGGAAACGCTGCATTCTGAGCATGGAGTGGTAGACCACATTCCACCATATCTGTTAAGACTGAGCCCACTCAGAGTCTCTCTTCATCCTCCGTCCGTGTTTGTCAAGTGTAGGGAAATGCAATGTTAGCCAGGAAGCGCATTTTTAAAAGACAGAGCGGGAGGAGATCACTCCTCAGAGGGTTTGTCAATTTCATTTTTGCCTCCTCAAAGGCTCTGTCAATTTCACTTCTCCAGTCTAAAATTATGTGGGATCGCAACCAGAGGGCAGTGAGGAATGGAAATGGGCTAGAGCTGCCTTCCAGAGCCAAGCTTGGACCTGGAGAGGTTATAATGGGCTGAAGTTTCCCTTCTGGCATATTTCACAGCCCCTTCACACAGCTACAGTGTATAGCAAAGCCATTGTCCTGCCGCTGGCTCTGTCTTTTTAAATTACCATTCCCAGCTACCATTCCATCTCCTGACACATGTTCTTCACATGTCACATGTCTCATGCAGAGAGAGACTCAGTGGGAGAGGGCAGACATCTTCAGGTCTTACCTGTGGGCTTTTCAGAGGAGCCTAAATGTACCTTTGGTCTGATTCAGCCAAAACAATCTTATTTTGATGCTTATGTTCTTACGTTTTCTTCAGTTGTTCCTTTTATCTTGGTTTGCATGAGGATTTGCCTGCTTCAGAGAGAATGAATCTGCTCCTGAGTACGAGCTGAGATAGTCAGGTAGATCTTTGGTGAAAGAGGTCTGTTGACTACCAGCTACTGGGGACAAAGAGCCTTCACATTTATGTCCTACTTGCGGGCTTCCCAGAAGCATCTGGGTGGTTCCTTTTTGAAAAAAGGATGCTGAATGAAGTGGCCTGATCCTGTGGGGCTGCTCTTGTTTCTTTCTGTTCTCAAGTTTCAAGAGGTGCCACAGAAGAAGACACCAACTTGTCAAGTTTGTGTATAGCCATGCCATGTTTATTTGTTTGTTGTATCACTGTTGCCACAGTATGCTGGCCTTTATGCCTTAATGCTAGCCTATTGTGTTCTCTCCTTTAGCCATATTAACCATGTTCTCTCCAGTGTATAATTATTGCTCTTCAGGCCCCAAGGAAGGGCCTCTCTCCTTATCTCTCCTAAAGTATGCATCTCCTAGTTAGACATGACCGTGTGTGTCTAGATGCCAGTTTTGCTACTTCGCCAAATGCTGAGAATGTACTGATTATTTACTCATAAGAGGTTCTCACAGAACCCGTGTAATCTTGTGTGCCAAAAACCTAATCGTTACTGGAATGCGGGAGCTTTCAAGTATATCATAGCCTGTATGTTTTGATTCCTCACTTCTACCAAGCTCTGTGATGGAGTGCAGACCTGAACTGTGAAATCCTGAAGAAAGCCTTTTCTATTGGAACCAATGTGTGTTCACTGGAGAGGGACAAATGGATCTCTACCTGCCAGGGTCTGACACAACTGAAGCATGTTTAAATGTTGAATTTTATAGACTACTTCATCTCAAAAATCCCCATTTTGATTTTGCTTCTTCCTTGTGCAAATTGAATGTGTGAGTCTTCGGATGTGTGCCGCTTTCTGTTTCCTTATGCAAAAGTTCCCATTAAAATTAACACATTTTTTCAATGTTGCTTTTGCATCAACTGCATATACATGGTGAATAAATGGCATAAAACTGATGTTAAAACATTGGATTGGAAAAAAGGAGGAGACTATCCAAAAAAGGCTATGCTGGAGATCGTGGGATCTGCATATATGAAGGCTACATGAGACGGGGGGGTGTCGATAAGGCGGGGAGTTGGGTAAGAGGCCCAAACTATACATTTTTTGGTGAGTCTTGTACGGGTTCCCTGGACCTGACTCATTTTCCCTGCAGCTGCTCAGCATCTGTGAGGAATGTCATTCTAAAAATCAGCAGGAGCCCAATTCGGCTCAGAAATGTAACACAGAAGGCCCCTCTCTGAGCTCTCCTGGTGGTGGAAATGCTGTCAACTCAAAGCTGACCTCTGGTAGGGTTTTCTTGGCAAGAGACTTAAGAGCTAAGCTACAAGAGATGAATTACACAAGGACAATCACATGAAAGGAGTCGCAATGTTAGCCAGGAAACTGAGTTTTAAAAGAGGCTTTGTCAATTTTCTGTCTCTACAGAGCCAGGGAGATGCTGCTCAGAGGGTTTGTTAATTTCCTCTTTGCCTCCAGAAGGCGCTGTCAGTTTCACCTCCCCTTCTAGGAGGCAAAGAGGAAATAAACAAGCCTGAGGAGCAATCTTCCAGGGCTCTATAGAGAGGGGAAATTGAAAAAGCCCTCTGATCTCTTTTAAAACTCAGCTTCCCAGCCAACATTGCGACTCCCTTCAAGCGCTTGTCCTCGTGTAATTGGTCCTCATGTAGCTTAGCTCTAACAGAGGTGGTTTGCCATTGCCTGCCTCTGCAGCCCTGGTCTTCATTGGAGGCCTCCCATCCTTTTACAAACCAAGGCTGACCCTGCTTAGCTTCCAAGAACTGATGAGATCAGGCTCACCTGGACTATCCAGGTTAGGGCTCTGAGTGTTCCTATTCTGCCCACCAGTTGGTGGGCAACTGGTGGTTGCCCACCAGTTTTTAAAATGACGTGATGTGTGGAGAAAGCAAACGTGACTTGCTATAAAACGTATTGTGTAGTTTGTCTCTGAGTGAAAAAGCTGGCTGGATCCAGCTGTAGTAAACAAATGAGTCAGGAATTGTCAATGATGTCGAAGGGCAGAACTAAAGGGCTGAACATCACAACAGTGGTAGGAAAGGTGCCATACAAGTATTTTAATACACACATACACAAAATAATCCTGTAAAGGGCACATTTGTCCATCCCTAACACATTTGATGGTTTGTGTTCATGACTGTTTCAGGAAGATTTCATCTCTGTCCTTGGCTTGTTGCTTGTTTCAGATTTTCTCCTCTCTGCTCACTGAGGGCCAAGCTAGAAGTGACAAATTACACTTGAATGGCAAGTGAACAGACTCACGTGTATTCCTCCCTGTTCACTTGTGTTCCACTTGCATTCCACTCAATCACGTAGTGATCGAGTGGAGTACAAGTGGAGTGCAAGTGAACAGGGTGGAATACTTGTGAGTCTGTTCACTTGCCATTCAAGTGTAATTCGTCACTTCTAGCTTGGCCCTCAATGTCCTAACTGTGGTTCATTATTGTATTTTGCTCAGTGACTCTCTTGCTGTCGATTACATTGTATATCTCTTGCACTGTGTAATCCACCTTGGGTTTCAGTGAGAAAGGCGGACTATGAATTAATAAATAATTAAATAATGACTGAAACCCGTTGAAAGATCAGTGAGGAAGTTTGCTTTTGCAGAGTCCAGTGTGGATTTCGTTTCTCCAGTCATTGTCATTTTTGTGGAGGGCAGCTGCTGCATCTTGGAGTCTGCTTTTGCTGACGTTGTGCATATGTTACACTTCACTTTTGTAAGGATAAAACAGCCAGTGTGAATTTCTGTATGTGGGGGATGTGATCTGATTTCTCTTTTGGCCAAAAGTACCCGAGGTAATTAGAAGCGTGTTTGTTTTTGTGATTCCTGCCAGGTCTTCTGTCAGGCAGATTTCAAGTTACAGACACGTAATTTGGTGGATTGGAAGAAATGTCATTGTGCAGATGGGCAAATGGAGGTAAACCTCAACATTTGCCCTCTTTCTTGCCCACAATGCAAAAAGTTCTCAGTGCCACAGGCTTGTCTGTCACAAATAAACCAGGGGGTATTGGCTGTGAAGGCAGGTAGAGGATTCAGATACGCCAAGGATCCTCTGAGGGCACAGGTATTCACTGGAGATGTATGATTTTCTTAAAAACAATAATGATCATGCATAGCTGGGCACAGTGTCCCGCCTATTTCCTTTGGCAAATTCCCCATTTGTCATTTGTTTCTTTTATGGCAAGTGCTATTTTTATACACTTTACTCCATTTTGACAGCATCCAGATCAGGCGGGCTGACCTTTCACTCAGAAAGTGTGTGCAGAAACCGTGAAAACAAAACAAATACGAACGTTCAAACTGAACCAGAGTGGTTGTGAAAGTTGGCAAACCCCTCCCCTTTTCTGCGCAGACATATTTCACCCTCTCCACGCCCTCTCTCTGGAGATTGAGCCACACAGGGGAGGCAACAGGAGCTGGTGGTAGCACAGTGGTGAAACAAATGAGCCATCATTTCCAGTTCAAATCTCACCTTGGTCACAAACTCACGAGGGCTGTTTCCAGACGGCTTACCTGCCTCCGGAACGTCGCGCCATCTTGCGGGGAAAATGCGAAATATCGCGTTTTCTCGCGCGAGTTTTGCGCGACGTCGCGCAAAACTCGCGCCAGAAAACGCGATATTTTGCATTTTCCCCGCAAGATGGCGCGACGTTCCGGAAGCAGGTAAGCCATCTGGAAACGGCCGAGGTTACCCTAGATTCTTTGCTCTCCCTCTGTGCAATACCAGGTCATTAATACTGGCCAGACTTACAGGGGCGTTATTAAGGATCACCGGAAGATAACATATGTGCAGCCATTTGAACACAGAGCTATGTAAAAGCAATTATGAACAATAATAGTAATATGATTAATGCTATTATTATTCATGCTATTAAACTTCATGTATGTCATGCTTAATTTTACATCACTAACATCTACGGTGCATGTATTTTCCCCCTTCCACACCTTTGTTTCTTCATTGTGCTCCACGCACCTCCTGGTTTATTAAGGAAGATGTTTCCCATTCATTCCAGAATTAGGATATGAGTCATTTGCCTCCGCTTTTTAGTTGCTTCAGTTCATACATGTCTATCCCCCCTCTTCTACGTTACTGATTTGCATGGGTGCATTGATAACACACTTCAAATAAGCAATGTTGATGTGATTTGTACATATGATCCCTTGTGTGTGTCTGCGGGAAAACAAAGGAGGGGAAATTTATATGTGTGGCAGTTTACTGATGTGCACATAGCAGTCCTGTGCATTGGTAGAATACCACATAAGGGAATCTCAGTGCAACCACAGTGAGATTCCTCTATTGCAGTGTTTTATCAATGCTCACATGCAGACTGGAAACATAGGGGGAAATGAGGGGGAATCCATGAACTGAGAGAAAGGAAGGTTGTGGCAGTGTGCACATATATGTGTCTCTGTATAAAACTCAGGAGAACAAACCATAATTAGTATGACCAGTAGAAAAGAGCAAGAGTCCAGTAGTACCTATAAGACTAACAAAATTTGGGGTAGTGCATGAGCTTTTGTGAATCACAGCTCACTTCTTCAGATTCCAGAATTATTCCATTTTTACAGCATTTGAATGGCTGGGGAGTCAGAACTGCCATGGTCCAGAGAGAGCGAGCACGTGCAAATAAACCTCCTAATGCTTCAAATGGAATGTGTTCATCACATTTTTAGCTCTCCCTCCCTCCTTCTGCGGAGCTCAGGATTCTCCATAGTCAGGATTCTACCAACCTTTGCAAGGTGTTGGGAAAGACTCTTCTCTGCTTGAAATCCTAAGGCACTTTTCACAAGCTGCATGAGACAGAAGTGAGCAGGACAAACCAATGGTGGGCCCATGTATAAGACAGTGTTGTAGGTTTAGGGGGCAGCCCATAGCTCAGTGGTCGAGCAGAAGGTCCCAGGTTCAATCCCCAGCAAAAGAAATCAGATGGCTGGCTTAAGTGATGGGGAAATTCTCCCCCCGCTACCCAGGTTCTCCCTTTCTCGGGAGCTTGAGCAGGCCAAGTTCTCCATGTCCCTCTGTGCCCTCCCTAACTGGCTCCATAGTACTTTTAACATTCCATGCTTGTTGAAGCGTACTTGGTCCACATCAGGCTGTTTTTGAGTGCTTTTTCCTTTTTCTTATGGTTATTTTACAGTGTCAATATTCTGCATACCCCCCTGAGTATGTAAAAGCCCCGCCTTGCCTGTGGGTGGTCTGGTTTTTGTCAGTTCTAGGGATGCCAGTCCATGACAGATAGATCCCCAAACCCCTCACAACAAGCACTCCAGGGTCTTGGATAAAAAGGTTTTATTATAGAGATCCATTAAGTTCACAGGTACTTGTCAAGCTCTGCATGATAGACTACAGCAGACAGATCCCTGGTTCATTGTAGCAAGACTCAGGTTCTTAGTTAAATGACTTTTATTCAGAAATCAGTTCTTTCCATAATCAGATCCAAAGGTCTACTTAGGAGTAAGGTAAGCACCTAAGCAGTTCTAGTAGAAAATTGACCAGAATGGCTACGTAGCAAAATTACGTCCCTCTTCTACCCCCTGTTCCTTCCCCCTCCCAATTTCCAAACAACCTAGTGTTGTTTGATCTGTATGAGAACAGTATGCATATTTGTGCTATCAGGCTACACAAAGAGAAGACATATCACAGTCAAGAAAAAGGCCTCGAACTGGTAAACACCCGGCCACCTGGGAATTTGTGAGAACTCATTGGAATGTTAGTAAAAAGAATACATCTAGCAATACAAAATGGAGTCACCCTTGACAGAATAAAACATACACTTGGCAGCAAATATATTGGCATGAATGAATGGGCACAGTCAGACATGACAGTACTTCCAAAGATGGGTAGGATTGGCAGGAATGAGAACACAAGCGTATGCACTTTGATATAAGGAGCAGGATTCCCCCTCCCCTGGGGCAGTTAACAATAAGGCACGAAAGCCCCAATTCTCATGAGAAACTCAATAGCTTTGTCTGGCCAGAGAAAGCCAGAAGATTACAAGGAATTTGACTCCCTCTGTCTCTTGCGAAGAGTTACATTTTAGTACAAGGTCAGCACCAGGCTTTAGAGATAACAGACTCAACATTACTACTTTCGTTTTTAGGCAAGCTCGAGATGGCATGAATATAATGGTCACGGTACATGAGCATAATAAGAGAGCATATAGTTATACAGTATGATCAAATCAATACAGGGAACAGGGAACATATGAATGGCATGGATGAATGGTATGCAGACACGACAGTTTTACAGCTTCTGTGACTGATATGAGCCTCTCACTGTACTGTTCAATAGAGTAAAACACGGTGATGGTTGAGTTGAGGTTTTTTATTGCAAGGTTTATGTATTTGCGTGTTTTTTCTTTAAGGGAAAGAATGGGGGAGGGGAAAAATATAAGGGGGTGCCATTTTTCACTTTTGCCCCCCCTCAAAAAATATGTCGATCCGGCCCTGATAAAAGGTCCCTTCTTGTTTAGCACATTTCCAACATTCATAAACGTCGTTGTACACTTGAAGTGTCCATTTTAGCACCTCACGATTCTAATATCTCCAGGGCCGGTGCCAGGGTTTCTGGCGCCTGAGGCGAGATATCTACTTGCACCCCCCCCCCCCCGCCACTAACCAATTTTAAAAAACAGAAGGAATGTAGGAAAAATGAAAAGCACAAAACTTGAAACGTTTTACATTTTTAATTTAATTTTTATTTCTTAATTTAAATTTTAAATTTTATTTTTTTTAATAAGTGAGAATAAATAACAACCGTCTTTGTTTTTCTTATTGGGAGCCAAAATTTATTTTGTGAGCAGAAACGGCAACTTGCATTAAAGTTTTGAGCACACCTCCTTGTGTGTGTGTGTAAAAAAGTTTCCCTCTCTCTTTCTTCCCACCTCTCTCTGAACCCAGAGACTCTTGGCAGTAGAAGGAGGGCTTCTCTTACAGGGCCTGCTGGATCACCTTTGTCAGAGATCCCTTTCGGGGACTACCCTCCATGCTCATCCTTCTCCCCCCACCTTGGGTTTGGAGTGAGCAGCCGCTGACAGCTAAGCATATGGTGTATAAATATTGAAATAAACTATTGGGAGAAAGGGGGACGGTGGGGTGATATATGGAAAGTAGGGGATGAGAGAAGGGAGGTGATAAAGAAGGGGCGCAGTGCGGATGCTGCTCTGCTGGAATGAAGTGGGGAGCAGCATTGAGATCAAAGAAGAGGAAGGGGGAGGGTGAATGAAAGGGAGAAGGGGGGAGGAAAGTAATAGAATTTAAAACAACAACTTTAAACCCAACGACAGTGATTTGCTCCTACCTGTCGCACAGGGACTGAAAGGGAATTGTGTGTGTCTCACCTCACTTCCTCCTTCCTCTGCGGCAGTGCACACACAACCAGCCACTCTTTCCGCCAAAAGCAGCACCCCCCGCCCCGCCAAAAAAAGCCTGAGGAAAGGTGAGAAGTAAAATTGATGCCAGCTGGGGAGCGGGAAAGAGATGTACTAAAAGGAATGACAGGATTGGCCATTGGAAATAATGGGAGAGGGTTGGAGGCCCCTTGGAGAAAATGGGAGCCAGGAATGCCAATTTACTTGCATGGGCTCCATTGAAATGCATTACAGCACAAAAAAAAGAGCAAGAGTCCAGTAGTGAAGAAGTGAACTATGGCTCATGAAAGCTTATACCCTACTACAAATTTTGTTAGTCTTATAGGTGCTACTGGACTCTTGCTTTTTTTCTAATGCTACAGATAAACATGGCTACCCATCTTGATCTATCAACACAGACCCCAGAGTGGAATGACAGTCCCTGGGAGAAGAATCAGTGGTCTGGGACTGGAATGGCAGTGGGTGTGGAATGACAGGGGGTGTCATTCCAGTCCAAGAGCACTGACTCTATTCCCAGAAACAGTCGTTCCACTCTTCGACCTGTCATTCCAGCCTCTGAGCACAGGTTCTGTTCCTAGAGGCTGTCATTCTACTCTGGGGCTGTCATTCCAGTCCAAGAACACTTCTGCTACTCCCAGGCGCTGTCATTCCGTTGTGGTGCAATCCTCCTGTCATTCCTTTTAGTATATGGTGGTGGCGGGGAGCAAAAAAGAAAGGAGGGAGCAAGGGGGAGAAAAGGTCAAACGGGAGCTCCCTGCCATAGCAAGCTAGAGTCTCTCTTCCTTGCTCCACGTGGAAGCTTCGCCCAAGGCTTAAATTGAGACAGAGAGGAGAGAGAGAGAGAGAAGAAGGAGGGAGAAAATGGCAGAGAGAGAAATGCCCCCGCTGATTCTCTAGGTCCTTCCCGCTTTCTCTTTTCCCTTCCCCTTTGCTTCCTTCTGTCATTATTCCATCTCATCCTCCCCCCCAGTCCCCCAAAAGAAACTCATCACTTTTCCTCCGTTCCTTTCCAGTTTGTGAGGCAACAGGCAGGAGATGGGGGGAATGCTTGGCGAGTGTGCATCCTCCCAGCCCTCCCGCTCAGTTGCTCCGCAGTGTGCGCGCACCCACCCCGGCGCCCCCTCCGGCGCCTCTGCACCCCAGGCAGTTGCCCGACTTGCCCCCATTGACGCGCTGCCCCTGACTATCTCATTCTGCTACATAGATCCAGGCCTCATGCAGAGAGAAGTGGTTGTATTCTGTATTGTACTAGTTTAGCATAGGGCTGGAATTCTATTTTTAAATGTTTCTTGGGCAACATTTAAAAAATGATTCTATATTACAGTTAATGAACTCTTTGGATCCTAGAATTTGAAGCAGTGGAATACTTATTTATTTTATTTTATTTATGTCATTTATAGTCCGCCTTTCTCACTGAGACTCAAGGCGGATTACACAGTGTGAGATTAGTACAGTCAATTTTAAGGTCATTTCCATAAACAATGCCGTAGGGTAAATACACACAAGTTTACAGAGACATAGCATTAGCAAGGATCCAATACAGAAAGAAATGCTGGAACACAACATAAGCAATTCTAGAGCTGACATAGGAAAACATCTTTAAGGAAACAGATAGTGCGGAAGGCAACATAGTGGTGAAGTCTATGGGTGAAGTCTATGGTCCCCAACTCATTAGCGGAGCATCTGAGACACCTCCCTACAATACAAAATCCTTTTTGAATAAGTCAGTTCGATTCAATTTAAAATTCATTTTAAAACACCCCTCCACTAAAGGCTCCCTGATTCTGAGAGCTGCTCTAACATAGTGGTTAAATGGTTGAGCTGGGAATGAGCACTCTGCTGGTTCGAATCCCACCATGGACATAAGCTGAGTAGGTGGCCCTGGGTAAGCCACTCCCCTCACCCCTGCTCTCCAGCTGCTTTGTGGGGATAATTATAATACTGACTGTTTGCTGCTCTGAGTGGGACACTAATCTGTCTAAAAGAGTGGTATATAAGTGCAGTTGCTGTTGTTGTTAATGGGAAGAGGAGGGGAATGCAAAGCTCACCTTTGGATCAAGTCCTGAATAACAGCTGCAATCTTTTGTTTAAAAATACTAATACCCAGGGCTTTTTTTCTGGGAAAAGAGGTGGTGGAACTCAGTGGGTTGCCCTCAGAGAAAAGGGTCACATGGCTGGTGGCCCCGCCCCCTGATCTCCAGACAGAGGAGAGTTTAAATTGCCCTCCGCGCTGAGCAGCGTGGAGGGCAATCTCAACTCCCCTCTGTCTGGAGATCAGGGGGCGGGGCCACCGGCCATGTGACCATTTTCAAGAGGTTCCAGAACTCTGTTCCACTGCATTCCTGCTGAAAAAAAGCCCTGCTCATACTGGATACAAAGTTGGAAAATAATAACTTAAAAAATGCATACTATTCTGGGTTTACTTATTCTGCTACAGGTACAGGATCTTCCAGTCCTCCTTCGGTGTCTGCAATGGCAACGTCGCCTTCAAATTTTGCATCTGCTGTCTCCCAAATGACAGCAGAGAGAACAACACATGAGCCAGAGTCTTCTACTTCTGGTCCACAAGCCACAGTGTCAAGAGATACAGGTACTGAGGCTTCCAATTCTCCATCGGTGTCTACAATGGTTACATCTCCTGCTACACCAACGTCGACTGTTTCCCAAAATACAGCTGAGACAACATCATATGTGCCAATATCCTCTACCTCCTTATCAGAGGCCATGGTGACAACTGCTACACGTACAGTAATTTCCAGTCCTCCCACTGTATCTCCAATGTCTACACTTCATTCAAAATTATCATCTAATGTCTACAAAATGAAAGTAGAGAGAACAACAGAAGTACCAGAGAACTCTACTTCTGTTCCAGCAACCACAATTTCAACAACTACAGGTACAGCATCTTCCAGTCCTCCTTCGGTGTCTGCAATAGCTACATCTCCTGCTACACTACCATCCACTGTCTCCCAAATGACAGCAGAGACAACATCACATGTGCCCAAATCTTCTACCTCCCTCCCAGAGACCACAATGACAACAGCTACAGGCCCAGCAACTTCTAATCCTCTCTCGTTGTCTGCAAAGGAAACTTTTCCTGCTACACTAACATCTACTATCTCTGAAAAGACAGCAGAGACAACATCACATTTCTACAAATCTTCTACCTCCCTTTCCGAGGCCACATTGACAACTGCTACAGGTACAGCATCTCCCAGTCCTCCTTCAGAGTCTTCAATGTCTATGCTTCCTTCAAAATTACCATCTACTGTCTCCCAAATGACAGCAGAGAGAACACACATTCCAGTGACTTCTACTTCTCTTCTAGAAACCACAGTTTCAAGAGCTACAGGAAAAGCAACGTCCAATAGTCCCTCTGTATCTGTAATCGCTTCATCTCCTACTACACTACCATTGACTGTCTACCAAAAGGCAGCAGAGACAACATCACATATGCCCAAATCCTCTCCCTCCCTCCCAGAGACCACAATGACAACAGCTACAGGCACAGCAACTTCTAATCCTCCGTCGTTGTCTGCAATGGCCACGTATCCTGCTACGCTACCATCCACTATCTCCAAAAAGACAGCAGAGACAACATCACACGTGCCCAAATCTTCTACCTCTCTCCCGGAGACCAAAGTGACAACTGCTACAGTTACAGCAGCTCCCAGTCCTCTTTCGGTGTCTGCAATGGCTATGTCTCCTGTTACACTACCATCCACTATCTCCAAAAAGACAGCAGAGACAACATCACATGTCTCCAAATCTTCTACCTCCCTATCCGAGGCCACAGTGACAACAGCTTCAGGTACAGCGGCATCCAGTCCTCCTTCGGTGTCTACAATGGCTACGTCTCCTCCTACCATACCATCAACTGTCTCCCAAAAGTCAGCAGAGACAAAATCACATGTCCCCAAATCTTCTCCCTCCCTCCCAGAGACCACAATGACAACAGCTACAGGCACAGCAACTTCTAATCCTCCCTCAATGTCTGCAATGGTTACGTATCCTGCTACACTACCATCCACTATCTCCGAAAAGACAGCAGAGACAACATCACACGTGCCCAAATCTTCTACCTCTGTCCCGGAGACCACAGTGACAACTGCTACAGTTACAGCATCTCCCAGTCCTCTTTCGGTGTCTGCAATGGCTACGTCTCCTGTTACAATACCATCAACTATCTCCCAAAAGTCAGCAGAGACAACATCACATTTGCCCAAATCCTCTCCCTCCCTCCCAGAGACCACAATGACAACAGCTACAGGCACAGCAACTTCTTATCCTCGGTCGTTGTCTGCAATGGCTACGTATCCTGCTATGCTACCATCCACTATCTCCAAATGGACAGCAGAGACAACATCAAATGTGCCCAAAACTTTTACATCCCTTCCTGAGGCCACAATGACAACTGCTACAGGCACAGCATCTTCCAGGCTTCCTTCGGTGTCTGCAATGACAACGCCACCTTCAAAATTTCCATCTACCGTCTCCCAAATGACAGCAGAGAGAACAACACATGTTCCAGAGTCTTCTACTTCTGTTCTAGAAACTACAGGGTCAACAGCTGCAGGCACAGTAACTTCCAATCCTCCCTCTGTATCTGCAATGCCTACATCTCCTGCTACACTACCATCCACTTTTTCCGAAAAGACAGCAGATATAACATCACATCTTCCCAAATCTTCTACCTCTCTCCCGGAGACCACAGCCACAACTGCTACAGGTACAGGAACTTCCAGTCCTCCCTCCGTATCTGCAGTGGCTGCCTCTCCTACTACACTAGCATCGACTCTCTCCCAAAAGATATCACATCTGCCAATATTTTCTACCTCCTTCTCAGAGGCCACAATGATAACAGCTACTGGTACAGCATCTTCTAGTCCTCCTTCACTGTCTGCAATGGCTACGTCTCCTTCAAAATTACCGGCTACTGTCTACCACATTACAGTAGAGAGAACAACAGAAGTACCAGAGTCCTCTACTTCTGTTCCAGCAACTGCAGTGTCAATAACTACAGGTATAGCGTCTTCCAGTCCTCCTTTGGCGTCTGCAATAGCTACATTTCCTGCTACACTACCATCCACTGCCTACAAAAAGAAAGAAGAGAGAACATCACATGTGCGAAAATCTTCTACCTCCCTCCCAGAGGCCACAGTGACAACAGATACAGGTACAGCATCTTCCAGGCCTCCTTCGGTGTCTGCAATAGAAACGCCAGCTTCAAAGCTAGTGTCTTCTGTCTCCCAAATGACAGCAGAGAGAGCAACACATATGCCAGAGTCTTCTACTTCTGTCCGAGGAACTGCAGTGTCAACAGATACGGGTACTGAGGCTTCAAATCTTCCCTCGGTGTCTGCAATAGCTATGTCTCCTGTTACAGTACCATCCACTGTCTCCCAAATGACAGCAGAGACAACATCACATATCCCCAAATCTTCTACCTCCCTCCCAGAGACCACAATGACAACAGCTACAGGCACAGCAACTTCTAATCCTCCCTCGTTGTCTGCAAAGGAAACTTTTCCTGCTACACTATCATCCACTATCTCCGAAAAGGCAGCAGAGACAACATCACATGTCTCCAAATCTTCTACCTCCCTACCAGAGGTCACATTGACAACAGCTACAGGTACAGCAGCTTCCAGTCCTCCTTCGGTGTCTACAACGGCTACGTCTCCTGCTACCATATCATCAACTGTCTCCCAAAAGTCAGCACAGACAACATCACATGTGCCCAAATCTTCTTCCTCCTTCCCAGAGACCACAATGACAACAGCTACAGGCACAGCAACTTCTAATCCTCCCTCGTTGTCTGCAATGGTATCTTCTCCTGGTACACTACCATCCACTATCTCCGAAAAGACAGCAGAGACAACATCACATGTGCCCAAATCTTCTACCTCTCTCCCGAAGACCACAGTGACAACTGCTACAGTTACAGCATCTCCCAGTCGTCTTTCAGTGTCTGCAATGGCTATGTCTACTGTTACACTACCATCCACTATCTCCGAAAAGACAATAGAGACAACATCACATATCTCCAAATTTTCTACCTCCCTTTCCGAGGCCACATTGACAACATCTACAGGTACAGCAGCTTCCAGTCCTCCTTCGGGGTCTACAATGGCTACGTCTCCTCCTACCATACCATCAAGTGTCTCCCAAAAGTCAGCAGAGACAACATCACATGTGCCCAAATCCTCTCCCTCCCTCCCAGAGAACACAATGACAACAGCTACAGGCACAGCAACTTCTAATCCTCTCTCGTTGTCTGCAATGGGAACGTCTCCTGTCACACCACCATCCACTATCTCCGAACAGAGAGCAGAGACAACATCACATATATCTAAATCTTCTACCTTCCTACCAGAGGCCACATTGACAACAGCTACAGGCACAGCAACTTTTAATCCTCCCTCGTTGTCTGCAATGGGAACTTCTCCTGTTACACCACCATCCACTATCTCCGAACAGATAGCAGAGACAACATCACATATATCTAAATCTTCTACCTTCCTACCAGAGGCCACATTGACAACAGCTACAGGTACAGCAGCTTCCAGTCCTCCTTCGGTGTCTACAATGGCTATGTCTCCTGCTACAATACCATCAACTATCTCCGAAAAGTCAGCAGAGACAACATCACATGTGCCCAAACCCTCTCCCTCCCTCCCAGAGACCACAATGACAACAGCTACAGGAACAGCAACTTCTAATCGTCTCTCGTTGTCTGCAATGGGAATTTCTCCTGTTACGCCACCATCCACTATCTCCGAACAGATAGCAGAGACAACATCACATATATCTAAATCTTCTACCTTCCTACCAGAGGCCACATTGACAACAGCTACAGGTACAGCAGCTTCCAGTCCTCCTTCGGTGTCTACAATGGCCAAGTCTCCTGCTACCATACCATCAACTGTCTCCCAAATGTCAGCAGAGACAACATCACATCTGCCCAAATCTTCTCCCTTCCTCCCAGAGAACACAACGACAACAGCTACAGGCCCAGCAACTTCTAATCCTCCCACGTTGTCTGCAAAGGAAACTTTTCCTGCTACACTAATATCCACTATCTCCGAACAGATAGCAGAGACAACATCACATGTCTCCAAATCTTCTACCTTCCTACCAGAGGCCACAGTGACAACAGCTTCAGGTACAGTAGCTTCCAGTCCTCCTTCGGTGTCTACAATGGCTACGTCTCCTGCTACAATACCATCAACTATCTCCCAAAAGTCAGCAGAGACAACATCACATGTGCCCAAATCCTCTCCCTCCCTCCCAGAGACCACAATGACAACAGCTACAGGAACAGCAACTTCTAATCGTCTCTCGTTGTCTGAAATGGGAACTTCTCCTGTTACACCACCATTCACTATCTCCGAACAGATAGCAGAGACAACATCACATATATCTAAATCTTCTACCTTCCTACCAGAGGCCACATTGACAACAGCTACAGGTACAGCAGCTTCCAGTCATCCTTCGGTGTCTACAATGGCCAAGTCTCCTGCTACCATACCATCAACTGTCTCCCAAATGTCAGCAGAGACAACATCACATCTGCCCAAATCTTCTCCCTTCCTCCCAGAGACCACAATGACAACAGCTACAGGCCCAGCAACTTCAAATCCTCCCTCGTTGTCTGCAAAGGAAACTTTTCCTGCTACACTAACATCCACTATCTCTGAAAAGATAGCAGAGACAACATCACATGTCTCCAAATCTTCTATCTCCCTGCCAGAGGCCACAGTGACAACAGCTTCAGGTACAGCGGCTTCCAGTCCTCCTTCGGTGTCTACAATGGCTATGTATCCTGCTACAATACCATTAACTATCTCCCATAAGTCAGCAGAGACAACATCACATGTGCCCAAATCCTCTCCCTTCCTCCCAGAGACCACAATCACAACAGCTACAGGCACAGCAACTTCTAATCCTCCCTCGTTGTCTGCAAAGGAAAATTTTCCTCCTACACTAACATCCACTATCTCCAAAAAGACAGCAGAGACAACATCACATGTGCCCAAAACTTCTACCTCTGTCCCGGAGACCACAGTGACAACTGCTACAGTTACAGCATCTCCCAGTCCTCTTTCGGTGTCTGCAATGGCTACGTCTCCTGTTACACTACCATCCACTATCTCCGAACAGATAGCAGAGACAACATCACATGTTCCCAAATCTTCTTCCACCCTCCCAGAGACCACAATGACAACAGCTACAGGCACAGCAACTTCTCATCCTCCCTCGTTGTCTGCAATGGCATCTTCTCCTGGTACACTACCATCCACTAACTCCGAAGACACATCAGAGACAACATCACATGTCTCCAAATCTTCTATCTTCCTAACAGAGGCCAAATTGACAACAGCTACAGGTACAGCAGCTTCCAGTCCTCCTTCGTTGTCTACAATGGCTACGTCTCCTGCTACCATACCATCAACTGTCTCCCAAACGTCAGCAGAGACAACATCACATATGCCCAAATCTTCTCCCTTCCTCCCAGAGACCACAATGACAACAGCTACAGGCCCAGCAACATCTAATCCTCCCTCGTTGTCTGCAAAGGAAACTTTTCCTGCTACACTAACATCCACTATCTCTGAAAAGATAGCAGAGACAACATCACGTCTGCCCAAATCTTCTACGTCCCTTTCCGAGGCCACATTGACAACAGCTACAGGTACAGCAGCTTCCAGTCCTCCTTCGGTGTCTACAATGGCTACGTCTCCTGCTATCATACCATCAACTGTCTCCCAAACGTCAGCAGAGACAACATCACATCTGCCGAAATCTTCTCCCTTCCTCCCAGAGACCACAATGACAACAGCTACAGGCACAGCAACTTCTAATCCTCTCTCGTTGTCTGCAATGGGAACTTCTCCTGTAACGCCACCATCCACTATCTCCGAACAGATAGCAGAGACAACATCACATATATCTAAATCTTCTACCTTCCTACCAGAGGCCACATTGACAACAGCTACAGGCACAGCAACTTCTAATCCTCTCTCGTTGTCTGCAATGGGAACTTCTCCTGTTACGCCACCATCCACTATCTCCGAACAGATAGCAGAGACAACATCACATATATCTAAATCTTCTACCTTCCTACCAGAGGCCACATTGACAACAGCTACAGGTAGAGCAGCTTCCAGTCCTCCTTCGGTGTCTACAGTGGCTACGTCTCCTACTACCATACCATCAACTGTCTCCCAAACGTCAGCAGAGACAACATCACATCTGCCCAAATCTTCTCCCTTCCTCCCAGAGACCACAATGACAACAGCTACAGGCACAGCAACTTCTAATGCTCTCTCGTTGTCTGCAATGGGAACTTCTCCTGTTACGCCACCATCCACTATCTCCGAACAGAGAGCAGAGACAACATCACATATATCTAAATCTTCTACCTTCCTACCAGAGGCCACATTGACAACTGATACAGGTACAGCAGCTTCCAGTCCTCCTTCGGTGTCTACAATGGCTACGTCTCCTGCTACCATACCATCAACTGTCTCCCAAACGTCAGCAGAGACAACATCCCATCTGCCGAAATCTTCTCCCTTCCTCCCAGAGACCACAATGACAACAGCTACAGGCACAGCAACTTCTAATCCTCTCTCGTTGTCTGCAATGGGAACTTCTCCTGTTACGCCACCATCCACTATCTCCGAACAGATAGCAGAGACAACATCACATATATCTAAATCTTCTACCTTCCTACCAGAGGCCACATTGACAACAGCTACAGGTACAGCAGCTTCCAGTCCTCCTTTGGTGTCTACAATAGCCAAGTCTCCTGCTACCATACCATCAACTGTCTCCCAAAAGTCAGCAGAGACAACATCACATCTGCCGAAATCTTCTCCCTTCCTCCCAGAGACCACAATGACAACAGCTACAGGCCGAGCAACTTCTAATCCTCCCTCGTTGTCTGCAAAGGAAACATTTCCTGCTACACTAACATCCACTATCTCTGAAAAGATAGCAGAGACAACATCACGTCTGCCCAAATCTTCTACGTCCCTTTCCGAGGCCACATTGACAACAGCTACAGGTACAGCAGCTTCCAGTCCTTCTTCGGTGTCTACAAGGGCTACGTCTCCTACTACCATACCATCAACTGTCTCCCAAACGGCAGCAGAGACAACCTCACATCTGCCCAAATCTTCTCGCTTCCTCCCAGAGACCACAATGACAACAGCTACAGGCACAGCAACTTCTAATCCTCTCTCGTTGTCTGCAATGGGAACTTCTCCTGTTACGCCACCATCCACTATCTCCGAACAGATAGCAGAGACAACATCACATATATCTAAATCTTCTACCTTCCTACCAGACGCCACATTGACAACAGCTACAGGTATAGCAGCTTCCAGTCCTCCTTCGGTGTCTACAATGTCTACGTCTCCTGCTACCATACCATCAACTGTCTCCCAAACGTCAGCAGAGACAACATCACATCTGCAGAAATCTTCTCCCTTCCTCCCAGAGACCACAACGACAACAGCTACAGGCACAGCAACTTCTAATCCTCTCTCGTTGTCTGCAATGGGAATTTCTCCTGTTACGCCACCATCCACTATCTCCGAACAGATAGCAGAGACAACATCACATATATCTAAATCTTATACCTTCCTACCAGATGCCACATTGACAACAGCTACAGGTACAGCAACTTCTAATCCTCTCTCGTTGTCTGCAATGGGAACTTCTCCTGTTACACCACCATCCACTATCTCCGAACAGATAGCAGAGACAACATCACATATATCTAAATCTTTTACCTTCCTACCAGAGGCCACATTGACAACAGCTACAGGTACAGCAGCTTCCAGTCCTCCTTCGGTGTCTACAATGGCTACGTCTCCTGCTACCATACCATCAACTGTCTCCCAAACGTCAGCAGAGACAACATCACATCTGCCCAAATCTTCTCCCTTCCTCCCAGAGACCACAGTGACAACAGCTACAGGCCCAGCAACATCTAATCCTCCCTCGTTGTCTGCAAAGGAAACTTCTCCTGCTACACTAACATACACTATCTCTGAAAAGATAGCAGAGACAACATCACGTCTGCCCAAATCTTCTACGTCCCTTTACGAGGCCACATTGACAACAGCTACAGGTACAGCAGCTTCCAGTCCTTCTTCGGTGTCTACAAGGGCTACGTCTCCTACTACCATACCATCAACTGTCTCCCAAACGTCAGCAGAGACAACATCACATCTGCCGAAATCTTCTCCCTTCCTCCCAGAGACCACAATGACAACAGCTACAGGCACAGCAACTTCTAATCCTCTCTCGTTGTCTGCAATGGGAACTTCTCCTGTTACGCCACCATCCACTATCTCCGAACAGATAGCAGAGACAACATCACATATATCTAAATCTTCTACCTTCCTACCAGAGGCCACATTGACAACAGCTACAGGCACAGCAACTTCTAATCCTCTCTCGTTGTCTGCAGTGGGAACTTCTCCTGTTACACCACCATCCACTATCTCCGAACAGATAGCAGAGACAACATCACATATATCTAAATCTTCTACCTTCCTACCAGAGGCCACATTGACAACAGCTACAGGTAAAGCAGCTTCCAGTCCTCCTTCGGTGTCTACAATGGCTACGTCTCCTGCTACCATACCATCAACAGTCTCCCAAACATCAGCAGAGAAAACATCACATCTGCAGAAATCTTCTCCCTTCCTCCCAGAGACCACAATGACAACAGCTACAGGCACAGCAACTTCTAATCCTCCCTCGTTGTCTGCAATGGGAACTTCTCCTGTTACGCCACCATCCACTATCTCCAAACAGATAGCAGAGACAACATCACATATATCTAAATCTTCTACCTTCCTACCAGAGGCCACATTGACAACAGCTACAGGCACAGCAACTTCTAATCCTCTCTCGTTGTCTGCAGTGGGAACTTCTCCTGTTACGCCACCATCCACTATCCTCAAACAGATAGCAGAGACAACATCACATATATCTAAATCTTCTACCTTCCTACCAGAGGTCACATTGACAACAGCTACAGGCACAGCAACTTCTAATCCTCTCTCGTTGTCTGCAATGGGAACTTCTCCGGTTACACCACCATCCACTATCTCCGAACAGATAGCAGAGACAACATCACATATATCTAAATCTTCTACCTTCCTACCAGAGGCCACATTGACAACAGCTACAGGTAAAGCAGCTTCCAGTCCTCCTTCGGTGTCTATAATGGCTACGTCTCCTGCTACCATACCATCAACAGTCTCCCAAACGTCAGCAGAGACAACATCACATCTGCAGAAATCTTCTCCCTTCCTCCCAGAGACCACAATGACAACAGCTACAGGCACAGCAACTTCTAATCCTCCCTCGTTGTCTGCAATGGGAACTTCTCCTGTTACGCCACCATCCACTATCTCCGAACAGATAGCAGAGACAACATCACATATATCTAAATCTTATACCTTCCTACCAGAGGCCACATTGACAACAGCTACAGGTACAGCAACTTCTAATCCTCTCTCGTTGTCTGCAATGGGAACTTCTCCTGTTACACCACCATCCACTATCTCCGAACAGATAGCAGAGACAACATCACATATATCTAAATCTTCTACCTTCCTACCAGAGGCCACATTGACAACAGCTACAGGTACAGCAGCTTCCAGTCCTCCTTCGGTGTCTACAATGCCTACGTCTCCAGCTACCATACCATCAACTGTCTCCCAAACGTCAGCAGAGACAACATCACATCTGCCCAAATCTTCTCCCTTCCTCCCAGAGACCACAGTGACAACAGCTACAGGCCCAGCAACATCTAATCCTCCCTCGTTGTCTGCAAAGGAAACTTTTCCTGCTACACTAACATACACTATATCTGAAAAGATAGCAGAGACAACATCACGTCTGCCCAAATCTTCTACGTCCCTTTCCGAGGCCACATTGACAACAGCTACAGGTACAGCAGCTTCCAGTCCTTCTTCGGTGTCTACAAGGGCTACGTCTCCTACTACCATACCATCAACTGTCTCCCAAACGTCAGCAGAGACAACCTCACATCTGCCCAAATCTTCTCGCTTCCTCCCAGAGACCACAATGACAACAGCTACAGGCACAGCAACTTCTAATCCTCTCTCGTTGTCTGCAATGGGAACTTCTCCTGTTACGCCACCATCCACTATCTCCGAACAGATAGCAGAGACAACATCACATATATCTAAATCTTCTACCTTCCTACCAGAGGCCACATTGACAACAGCTACAGGTATAGCAGCTTCCAGTCCTCCTTCGGTGTCTACAATGTCTACGTCTCCTGCTACCATACCATCAACAGTCTCCCAAACGTCAGCAGAGACAACATCACATCTGCAGAAAACTTCTCCCTTCCTCCCAGAGACCACAATGACAACAGCTACAGGCACAGCAACTTCTAATCCTCCCTCGTTGTCTGCAATGGGAACTTCTCCTGTTACGCCACCATCCACTATCTCCGAACAGATAGCAGAGACAACATCACATATATCTAAATCTTATACCTTCCTACCAGAGGCCACATTGACAACAGCTACAGGTATAGCAACTTCTAATCCTCTCTCGTTGTCTGCAATGGGAACTTCTCCTGTTACACCACCATCCACTATCTCCGAACAGATAGCAGAGACAACATCACATATATCTAAATCTTCTACCTTCCTACCAGAGGCCACATTGACAACAGCTACAGGTACAGCAGCTTCCAGTCCTCCTTCGGTGTCTACAATGGCTACGTCTCCTGCTACCATACCATCAACTGTCTCCCAAACGTCAGCAGAGACAACATCACATCTGCCCAAATCTTCTCCCTTCCTCCCAGTGACCACAGTGACAACAGCTACAGGCCCAGCAACATCTAATCCTCCCTCGTTGTCTGCAAAGGAAACTTTTCCTGCTACACTAACATACACTATATCTGAAAAGATAGCAGAGACAACATCACGTCTGCCCAAATCTTCTACGTCCCTTTCCGAGGCCACATTGACAACAGCTACAGGTACAGCAGCTTCCAGTCCTTCTTCGGTGTCTACAAGGGCTACGTCTCCTACTACCATACCATCAACTGTCTCCCAAACGTCAGCAGAGACAACCTCACATCTGCCCAAATCTTCTCGCTTCCTCCCAGAGACCACAATGACAACAGCTACAGGCACAGCAACTTCTAATCCTCTCTCGTTGTCTGCAATGGGAACTTCTCCTGTTACGCCACCATCCAATATCTCCGAACAGATAGCAGAGACAACATCACATATATCTAAATCTTCTACCTTCCTACCAGAGGCCACATTGACAACAGCTACAGGTATAGCAGCTTCCAGTCCTCCTTCGGTGTCTACAATGTCTACGTCTCCTGCTACCATACCATCAACTGTCTCCCAAACGTCAGCAGAGACAACATCACATCTGCAGAAATCTTCTCCCTTCCTCCCAGAGACCACAACGACAACAGCTACAGGCACAGCAACTTCTAATCCTCTCTTGTTGTCTGCAATGGGAACTTCTCCTGTTACGCCACCATGCACTATCTCCGAACAGATAGCAGAGACAACATCACATATATCTAAATCTTCTACCTTCCTACCAGAGGCCACATTGACAACAGCTACAGGCACAGCAACTTCTAATCCTCTCTCGTTGTCTGCAGTGGGAACTTCTCCTGTTACACCACCATCCACTATCTCCGAACAGATAGCAGAGACAACATCACATATATCTAAATCTTCTACCTTCCTACCAGAGGCCACATTGACAACAGCTACAGGTACACCAGCTTCCAGTCCTCCTTCGGTGTCTACAATGGCTACGTCTCCTGCTACCATACCATCAACAGTCTCCCAAACGTCAGCAGAGACAACATCACATCTGCAGAAATCTTCTCCCTTCCTCCCAGAGACCACAATGACAACAGGTACAGGCACAGCAACTTCTAATCCTCTCTCGTTGTCTGCAATGGGAACTACTCCTGTTACGCCACCATCCACTATCTCCGAACAGATAGCAGAGACAACATCACATGTATCTAAATCTTCTACCTTCCTACCAGAGGCCACATTGACAACAGCTACAGGCACAGCAACTTCTAATCCTCTCTCGTTGTCTGCAGTGGGAACTTCTCCTGTTACGCCACCATCCACTATCTCCAAACAGATAGCAGAGACAACATCACATATATCTAAATCTTCTACCTTCCTACCAGAGGTCACATTGACAACAGCTACAGGCACAGCAACTTCTAATCCTCTCTCGTTGTCTGCAATGGGAACTTCTCCGGTTACACCACCATCCACTATCTCCGAACAGATAGCAGAGACAACATCACATATATCTAAATCTTCTACCTTCCTACCAGAGGCCACATTGACAACAGCTACAGGTAAAGCAGCTTCCAGTCCTCCTTCGGTGTCTACAATGGCTACGTCTCCTGCTACCATACCATCAACAGTCTCCCAAACGTCAGCAGAGAAAACATCACATCTGCAGAAATCTTCTCCCTTCCTCCCAGAGACCACAATGACAACAGCTACAGGCACAGCAACTTCTAATCCTCCCTCGTTGTCTGCAATGGGAACTTCTCCTGTTACGCCACCATCGACTATCTCCAAACAGATAGCAGAGACAACATCACATATATCTAAATCTTCTACCTTCCTACCAGAGGCCACATTGACAACAGCTACAGGTAAAGCAGCTTCCAGTCCTCCTTCGGTGTCTATAATGGCTACGTCTCCTGCTACCATACCATCAACAGTCTCCCAAACGTCAGCAGAGACAACATCACATCTGCAGAAATCTTCTCCCTTCCTCCCAGAGACCACAATGACAACAGCTACAGGCACAGCAACTTCTAATCCTCTCTCGTTGTCTGCAATGGGAATTTCTCCTGTTACGCCACCATCCACTATCTCCGAACAGATAGCAGAGACAACATCACATATATCTAAATCTTATACCTTCCTTCCAGAGGCCACATTGACAACAGCTACAGGTACAGCAGCTTCTAGTCCTCCTTCGGTGTCTACAATGGCTACGTCTCCTGCTACCATACCATCAACTGTCTTCCAAACGTCAGCAGAGACAACATCACATCTGCCCAAATCTTCTCCCTTCCTCCCAGAGACCACAGTGACAACAGCTACAGGCCCAGCAACATCTAATCCTCCCTCGTTGTCTGCAAAGGAAACTTTTCCTGCTACACTAACATACACTATCTCTGAAAAGATAGCAGAGACAACATCACGTCTGCCCAAATCTTCTACGTCCCTTTCCGAGGCCACATTGACAACAGCTACAGGTACAGCAGCTTCCAGTCCTTCTTCGGTGTCTACAAGGGCTACTTCTCCTACTACCATACCATCAACTGTCTCCCAAACGTCAGCAGAGACAACATCACATCTGCCGAAATCTTCTCCCTTCCTCCCAGAGACCACAATGACAACAGCTACAGGCACAGCAACTTCTAATCCTCTCTCGTTGTCTGCAATGGGAAGTTCTCCTGTTACGCCACCATCCACTATCTCCGAACAGATAGCAGAGACAACATCACATATATCTAAATCTTCTACCTTCCTACCAGAGGCCACATTGACAACAGCTACAGGCACAGCAACTTCTAATCCTCTCTCGTTGTCTGCAGTGGGAACTTCTCCTGTTACACCACCATCCACTATCTCCGAACAGATAGCAGAGACAACATCACATATATCTAAATCTTCTACCTTCCTACCAGAGGCCACATTGACAACAGCTACAGGTATAGCAGCTTCCAGTCCTCCTTCGGTGTCTACAATGGCTACGTCTCCTGCTACCATACCATCAACAGTCTCCCAAACGTCAGCAGAGACAACATCACATCTGCAGAAATCTTCTCCCTTCCTCCCGGAGACCACAATGACAACAGGTACAGGCACAGCAACTTCTAATCCTCTCTCGTTGTCTGCAATGGGAACTACTCCTGTTACGCCACCATCCACTATCTCCGAACAGATAGCAGAGACAACATCACATGTATCTAAATCTTCTACCTTCCTACCAGAGGCCACATTGACAACAGCTACAGGCACAGCAACTTCTAATCCTCTCTCGTTGTCTGCAATGGGAACTTCTCCGGTTACACCACCATCCACTATATCCGAACAGATAGCAGAGACAACATCACATATATCTAAATCTTCTACCTTCCTACCAGAGGCCACATTGACAACAGCTACAGGTATAGCAGCTTCCAGTCCTCCTTCGGTGTCTACAATGGCTACGTCTCCTGCTACCATACCATCAACTGTCTCCCAAACGTCAGCAGAGAAAACATCACATCTGCAGAAATCTTCTCCCTTCCTCCCAGAGACCACAATGACAACAGCTACAGGCACAGCAACTTCTAATCCTCCCTCGTTGTCTGCAGTGGGAACTTCTCCTGTTACGCCACCATCCACTATCTCCAAACAGATAGCACAGACAACATCACATATATCTAAATCTTCTACCTTCCTACCAGAGGCCACATTGACAACAGCTACAGGCACAGCAACTTCTAATCCTCTCTCGTTGTCTGCAGTGGGAACTTCTCCTGTTACGCCACCATCCACTATCTCCAAACAGATAGCAGAGACAACATCACATATATCTAAATCTTCTACCTTCCTACCAGAGGTCACATTGACAACAGCTACAGGCACAGCAACTTCTAATCCTCTCTCGTTGTCTGCAGTGGGAACTTCTCCGGTTACACCACCATCCACTATCTCCGAACAGATAGCAGAGACAACATCACATATATCTAAATCTTCTACCTTCCTACCAGAGGCCACATTGACAACAGCTTCAGGTAAAGCAGCTTCCAGTCCTCCTTCGGTGTCTACAATGGCTACGTCTCCTGCAACCATACCATCAACAGTCTCCCAAACGTCAGCAGAGAAAACATCACATCTGCAGAAATCTTCTCCCTTCCTCCCAGAGACCACAATGACAACAGCTACAGGCACAGCAACTTCTAATCCTCCCTCGTTGTCTGCAATGGGAACTTCTCCTGTTACGCCACCATCCACTATCTCCAAACAGATAGCAGAGACAACATCACATATATCTAAATCTTCTACCTTCCTACCAGAGGCCACATTGACAACAGCTACAGGCACAGCAACTTCTAATCCTCTCTCGTTGTCTGCAGTGGAAACTTCTCCTTTTACGCCACCATCCACTATCTCCAAACAGATAGCAGAGACAACATCACATATATCTAAATCTTCTACCTTCCTACCAGAGGTCACATTGACAACAGCTATAGGCACAGCAACTTCTAATCCTCTCTCGTTGTCTGCAATGGGAACTTCTCCGGTTACACCACCATCCACTATCTCCGAACAGATAGCAGAGACAACATCACATATATCTAAATCTTCTACCTTCCTACCAGAGGCCACATTGACAACAGCTACAGGTAAAGCAGCTTCCAGTCCTCCTTCGGTGTCTATAATGGCTACGTCTCCTGCTACCATACCATCAACAGTCTCCCAAACGTCAGCAGAGACAACATCACATCTGCAGAAATCTTCTCCCTTCCTCCCAGAGACCACAATGACAACAGCTACAGGCACAGCAACTTCTAATCCTCCCTCGTTGTCTGCAATGGGAACTTCTCCTGTTACGCCACCATCCACTATCTCCAAACAGATAGCAGAGACAACATCACATATATCTAAATCTTCTACCTTCCTACCAGAGGCCACATTGACAACAGCTACAGGCACAGCAACTTCTAATCCTCTCTCGTTGTCTGCAGTGGGAACTTCTCCTGTTACGCCACCATCCACTATCTCCAAACAGATAGCAGAGACAACATCACATATATCTAAATCTTCTACCTTCCTACCAGAGGTCACATTGACAACAGCTATAGGCACAGCAACTTCTAATCGTCCCTCGTTGTCTGCAATGGGAACTTCTGTTACACCACCATCCACTATCTCCGAACAGATAGCAGAGACAACATCACATATATCTAAATCTTCTACCTTCCTACCAGAGGCCACATTGACAACAGCTACAGGTACAGCATCTTCCAGTCCTCCTTCGGTGTCTACAATGGCCAAGTCTCCTGCTACCATACCATCAACTGTCTCCCAAACGTCAGCAGAGACAACATCACATCTGCCGAAATCTTCTCCCTTCCTCCCAGAGACCACAATGACAAAAGCTACAAGCACAGCAACTTCTAATCCTCTCTCGTTGTCTGCAATGGGAACTTCTCCTGTTACACCACCATCCACTATCTACGAACAGATAGCAGAGACAACATCGCATATATCTAAATCTTCTACCTTCCTACCAGAGGCCACATTGACAACAGCTACAGGTACAGCAGCTTCCAGTCCTCCTTCGGTGTCTACAATGGCCAAGTCTCCTGCTACCATACCATCAACTGTCTCCCAAACGTCAGCAGAGACAACATCACATCTGCCGAAATCTTCTCCCTTTCTCCCAGAGACCACAATGACAACAGCTACAGGCCCAGCAACTTCTAATCCTCCCTCATTGTCTGCAAAGGAAACTTTTCCTGCTACACTAACATCCAATATCTCTGAAAAGATAGCAGAGACAACATCACATGTCTCCAAATCTTCTACCTCCCTGCCAGAGGCCACAGTGACAACAGCTTCAGGTACAGCGGCTTCCATTCCTCCTTCGGTGTCGACAATGGCTATGTCTCCTGCTACAATACCATCAACTATCTCCCATAAGTCAGGAGAGACAACATCACATGTTTCCACATCTTCTTCCACCCTCCCAGAGACTACAATGACAACAGCTGCAGGCACAGCAAGTTCTCATCCTCTCTCGTTGTCTGCAATGGGAACTTCTCCTGTTACACCACCATCCACTATCTCCGAACAGATAGCAGAGAGAACATCACATATATCTAAATCTTCTACCTTCCTACCAGAGGCCACATTGACAACAGCTACAGCTACAGCAGCTTCCAGTCCTCCTTCGGTGTCTACAATGTCTACGTCTCCTGCTGCCATACGATCAACTGTCTCCCAAACGTCAGCAGAGACAACATCACATCTGCCCAAATCTTCTCCCTTCCTCCCAGAGACCACAATGACAACAGCTACAAGCACAGCAACTTCTAATCTTCTCTCGTTGTCTGCAATGGGAACTTCTCCTGTTACACCACCATCCACTATCTCCGAACAGATAACAGAGACAACATCACATATATCTGTATCTTCTACCTTCCTACCAGAGGCCACATTGACAACAGCTACAGGCCCAGCAACATCTAATCCTCTCTTGTTGTCTGCAAACGAAACTTTTCCTGCTACATTAACCTTCACTATCTCTGAAAAGATAGCAGAGACAACAACACGTCTGCCCAAATCTTCTACGTCCCTTTCCGAGGCCACATTGACAACAGCTACAGGTACAGCAGCTTCCAGTCCTCCTTCGGTGTCTCCAATGGCTACGTCTCCTGCTACAATACCATCAACTATCTCCCAAAAGTCAGCAGAGACAACATCACATGTGCCAAAATCCTCTCCCTCCCTCCCAGAGACCACAATGACAACAGCTACAGGCACAGCAACTTCTAATCCTCCCTCGTTGTCTGCAATGGGAACTTCTGTTACACCACCATCCACTATCTCCGAACAGATAGCAGAGACAACATCACATATATCTAAATCTTCTACCTTCCTACCAGAGGCCACATTGACAACAGCTACAGGCCCAGCAACATCTAATCCTCTCTTGTTGTCTGCAAAGGAAACTTTTCCTGCTACATTAACCTCCACTATCTCTGAAAAGATAGCAGAGACAACAACACGTCTGCCCAAATCTTCTACGTCCCTTTCCGAGGCCACATCGACAACAGCTACAGGTACAGCAGCTTCCAGTCCTCCTTCGGTGTCTCCAATGGCTACGTCTCCTGCTACAATACCATCAACTATCTCCCAAAAGTCAGCAGAGACAACATCACATGTGCCAAAATCCTCTCCCTCCCTCCCAGAGACCACAATGACAACAGCTACAGGCACAGCAACTTCTAATCCTCCCTCGTTGTCTGCAATGGGAACTTCTGTTACACCACCATCCACTATCTCCGAACAGATAGCAGAGACAACATCACATATATCTAAATCTTCTACCTTCCTACCAGAGGCCACATTGACAACAGCTACAGGTTCAGCGGCTTCCAGTCCTCCTTCGGTGTCTACAATGGCTATGTCTCCTGCTGCCATACCATCAACTGTCTCCCAAACGTCAGCAGAGACAACATCACATCTGCAGAAATCTTCTCCCTTCCTCCCAGAGACCACAATGACAACAGATACAGGCACAGCAACTTCTAATCCTCTCTCGTTGTCTGCAATTGGAATTTCTCCTGTTACGCCACCATCCACTATCTCCGAACAGATAGCAGAGACAACATCACATATATCTAAATCTTCTACCTTCCTACCAGAGGCCACATTGACAACAGCTACAGGTATAGCAGCTTCCAGTCCTCCTTCGGTGTCTACAATGGCTACGTCTCCTGCTACCATACCATCAACAGTCTCCCAAAAGTCAGCAGAGACAACATCACATGTGCCAAAATCCTCTCCCTCCCTCCCAGAGACCACAATGACAACAGCTACAGGCACAGCAACTTCTAATCCTCTCTCGTTGTCTGCAATGGGAACTTCTCCTGTTACACCACCATCCACTATCTCCGAACAGATAGCAGAGACAACATCACATATATCTAAATCTTCTACCTTCCTACCAGAGGCCACATTGACAACAGCTACAGGTAAAGCAGCTTCCAGTCCTCCTTCGGTGTCTACAATGGCTACGTCTCCTGCTACCATACCATCAACAGTCTCCCAAACGTCAGCAGAGACAACATCAGATCTGCAGAAATCTTCTCCCTTCCTCCCAGAGACCACAATGACAACAGCTACAGGCACAGCAACTTCTAATCCTCTCTCGTTGTCTGCAATGGGAATTTCTCCTGTTACGCCACCATCCACTATCTCCGAACAGATAGCAGAGACAACATCACATATATCTAAATCTTCTACCTTCCTACCAGAGGCCACATTGACAACAGCTACAGGTACAGCAGCTTCCAGTCCTCCTTCGGTGTCTACAATGGCTACGTCTCCTACTACCATACCATCAACTGTCTCCCAAACGTCAGCAGAGACAACATCACATCTGCCGAAATCTTCTCCCTTCCTCCCAGAGACCACAATGACAACAGCTACAGGCACAGCAACTTCTAATCCTCTCTCGTTGTCTGCAATGGGAACTCCTCCTGTTACGCCACCGTCCACTATCTCCGAACAGATAGCAGAGACAACATCACATATATCTAAATCTTCTACCTTCCTACCAGAGGCCACATTGACAACAGCTACAGGTACAGCAGCTTCCAGTCCTCCTTCGGTGTCTACAATGGCTACGTCTCCTGCTACCATACCATCAACTGTCTCCCAAACGTCAGCAGAGACAACATCACATCTTCCGAAATCTTCTCCCTTCCTCACGGAGACCACAATGACAACAGCTACAGGCCCAGCAACATCTAATCCTCTCTTGTTGTCTGCAAAGGAAACTTTTCCTGCTACATTAACCTCCACTATCTTTGAAAAGATAGCAGAGACAACAACACGTCTGCCCAAATCTTCTACGTCCCTTTCCGAGGCCACATTGACAACAGCTACAGGTACAGCAGCTTCCAGTCCTCCTTCGGTGTCTCCAATGGCTACGTCTCCTGCTACAATACCATCAACTATCTCCCAAAAGTCAGCAGAGACAACATCACATGTGCCCAAATCCTCTCCCTCCCTCCCAGAGACCACAATGACAACAGCTACAGGCACAGCAACTTCTAATCGTCCCTCGTTGTCTGCAATGGGAACTTCTGTTACACCACCATCCACTATCTCCGAACAGATAGCAGAGACAACATCACATATATCTAAATCTTCTACCTTCCTACCAGAGGCCACATTGACAACAGCTACAGGTACAGCATCTTCCAGTCCTCCTTCGGTGTCTACAATGGCCAAGTCTCCTGCTACCATACCATCAACTGTCTCCCAAACGTCAGCAGAGACAACATCACATCTGCCGAAATCTTCTCCCTTCCTCCCAGAGACCACAATGACAAAAGCTACAAGCACAGCAACTTCTAATCCTCTCTCGTTGTCTGCAATGGGAACTTCTCCTGTTACACCACCATCCACTATCTCCGAACAGATAGCAGAGACAACGTCGCATATATCTAAATCTTCTACCTTCCTACCAGAGGCCACATTGACAACAGCTACAGGTACAGCAGCTTCCAGTCCTCCTTCGGTGTCTACAATGGCCAAGTCTCCTGCTACCATACCATCAACTGTCTCCCAAACGTCAGCAGAGACAACATCACATCTGCCGAAATCTTCTCCCTTTCTCCCAGAGACCACAATGACAACAGCTACAGGCCCAGCAACTTCTAATCCTCCCTCATTGACTGCAAAGGAAACTTTTCCTGCTACATTAACATCCACTATCTCTGAAAAGATAGCAGAGACAACATCACATGTCTCCAAATCTTCTACCTCCCTGCCAGAGGCCACAGTGACAACAGCTTCAGGTACAGCGGCTTCCATTCCTCCTTCGGAGTCTACAATGGCTATGTCTCCTGCTACAATACCATCAACTATCTCCCATAAGTCAGGAGAGACAACATCACATGTTTCCAAATCTTCTTCCACCCTCCCAGAGACTACAATGACAACAGCTACAGGCACAGCAAGTTCTCATCCTCTCTCATTGTCTGCAATGGGAACTTCTCCTGTTACACCACCATCCACTATCTCCGAACAGATAGCAGAGACAACATCACATATATCTAAATCTTCTACCTTCCTACCAGAGGCCACATTGACAACAGCTACAGGTACAGCAGCATCCAGTCCTCCTTCGGTGTCTACAATGTCTACGTCTCCTGCTGCCATACCATCAACTGTCTCCCAAACGTCAGCAGAGACAACATCACATCTGCCCAAATTTTCTCCCTTCCTCCCAGAGACCACAATGACAACAGCTACAGGCCCAGCAACATCTAATCCTCCCTTGTTGTCTGCAAAGGAAACTTTTCCTGCTACACTAACATCCACTATCTCTGAAAAGATAGCAGAGACAACATCACGTCTGCCCAAATCTTCTACGTCCCTTTCCGAGGCCACATTGACAACAGCTACAGGCACAGCAGCTTCCAGTCCTCCTTCGGTGTCTACAATGGCTACGTCTCCTGCTACCATACCATCAACTGTCTCCCAAACGTCAGCAGAGACAACATCACATCTGCCGAAATCTTCTCCCTTCCTCCCAGAGACCACAATGACAACAGCTACAGGCACAGCAACTTCTAATCCTCTCTCGTTGTCTGCAATGGGAACTTCTCCTGTTACGCCACCATCCACTATCTCTGTACAGATAGCAGAGACAACATCACATATATCTAAATCTTCTACCTTCCTACCAGAGGCCACATTAAAAACAGCTACAGGCACAGCAACTTCTAATCCTCTCTCGTTGTCTGCAATGGGAACTTCTCCTGTTACGCCACCATCCACTATCTCCGAACAGATAGCAGAGACAACATCACATATATCTAAATCTTCTACCTTCCTACCAGAGGCCACATTGACAACAGCTACAGGTACAGCAGCTTCCAGTCCTCCTTCGGTGTCTACAATGGCCAAGTCTCCTGCTACCATACCATCAACTGTCTCCCAAACGTCAGCAGAGACAACATCACATCTGCCGAAATCTTCTCCCTTCCTCCCAGAGACCACAATGACAACAGCTACAAGCACAGCTACTTCTAATCCTCTCTCGTTGTCTGCAATGGGAACTTCTCCTGTTACACCACCATCCACTATCTCCGAACAGATAGCAGAGACAACATCGCATATATCTAAATCTTCTACCTTCCTACCAGAGGCCACATTGACAACAGCTACAGGTACAGCAGCTTCCAGTCCTCCTTCGGTGTCTACAATGTCTACGTCTCCTGCTGCCATACCATCAACTGTCTCCCAAACGTCAGCAGAGACAACATCACATCTGCCGAAATCTTCTCCCTTCCTCCCAGAGACCACAATGACAACAGCTACAGGCACCGCAACTTCTAATCCTCTCTCGTTGCCTGCAATGGGAACTCCTCCTGTTACACCACCATCCACTATCTCCAAACAGATAGCAGAGACAACATCACATATATCTAAATCTTCTACCTTCCTACCAGAGGGCACATTGACAACAGCTACAGGTACAGCAGCTTCCAGTCCTCCTTCGGTGTCTACAATGGCTACGTCTCCTGCTACCATACCATCAACTGTCTCCCAAACGTCAGCAGAGACAACATCACATCTGCCGAAATCTTCTCCCTTCCTCCCAGAGACCACAATGACAACAGCTACAGGCACAGCAATTTCTAATCCTCCCTCGTTGTCTGCAATGGGAACTTCTGTTACACCACCATCCACTATCTCCGAACAGATAGCAGAGACAACATCACATATATCTAAATCTTCTACCTTCCTACCAGAGGCCACATTGACAACAGCTACAGGTACAGCAGCTTCCAGTCCTCCTTGGGTGTTTACAATGGCGAAATCTCCTGCTACCATACCATCAACTGTCTCCCAAACGTCAGCAGAGACAACATCACATCTGCCGAAATCTTCTCCCTTCCTCCCAGAGACCACAATGACAACAGCTACAGGTACAGCAACTTCTAATCGTCCCTCGTTGTCTGCAATGGGAACTACTGTTACGCCACCATCCACTATCTCCGAACAGATAGCAGAGACAACATCACATATATCTAAATCTTCTACCTTCCTACCAGAGGCCACATTGACAACAGCTACAGGTACAGCAGCTTCCAGTCCTCCTTCGGTGTCTACAATGGCTACGTCTCCTACTACCATACCATCAACTGTCTCCCAAACGTCAGCAGAGACAACATCACATCTGCCGAAATCTTCTCCCTTCCTCCCAGAGACCACAATGACAACAGCTACAGGCACAGCAACTTCTAATCCTCTCTCGTTGCCTGCAATGGGAACTCCTCCTGTTACACCACCATCCACTATCTCCGAACAGATAGCAGAGACAACATCACATATATCTAAATCTTCTACCTTCCTACCAGAGGGCACATTGACAACAGCTACAGGTACAGCAGCTTCCAGTCCTCCTTCGGTGTCTACAATGGCTACGTCTCCTGCTACCATACCATCAACTGTCTCCCAAACGTCAGCAGAGACAACATCACATCTGCCGAAATCTTCTCCCTTCCTCCCAGAGACCACAATGACAACAGCTACAGGCACAGCAACTTCTAATCCTCCCTCGTTGTCTGCAATGGGAACTTCTGTTACACCACCATCCACTATCTCCGAACAGATAGCAGAGACAACATCACATATATCTAAATCTTCTACCTTCCTACCAGAGGCCACATTGACAACAGCTACAGGTACAGCAGCTTCCAGTCCTCCTTGGGTGTCTACAATGGCGAAATCTCCTGCTACCATACCATCAACTGTCTCCCAAACGTCAGCAGGGACAACATCACATCTGCCGAAATCTTCTCCCTTCCTCCCAGAGACCACAATGACAACAGCTACAGGCACAGCAACTTCTAATCGTCCCTCGTTGTCTGCAATGGGAACTTCTGTTACTCCACCATCCACTATCTCCGAACAGATAGCAGAGACAACATCACATATATCTAAATCTTCTACCTTCCTACCAGAGGCCACATTGACAACAGCTACAGGTACAGCAGCTTCCAGTCCTCCTTCGGTGTCTACAATGGCCAAGTCTCCTGCTACCATACCATCAACTGTCTCCCAAACGTCAGCAGAGACAACAACACGTCTGCCCAAATCTTCTACATCCCTTTCCGAGGCCACATTGACAACAGCTACAGGTACAGCAGCTTCCAGTCCTCCTTCGGTGTCTCCAATGGCTACGTCTCCTGCTAGAATACCATCAACTATCTCCCAAAAGTCAGCAGAGACAACATCACATGTGCCAAAATCCTCTCCCTCCCTCCCAGAGACCACAATGACAACAGCTACAGGCACAGCAACTTCTAATCCTCCCTCGTTGTCTGCAATGGGAACTTCTGTTACACCACCATCCACTATCTCCGAACAGATAGCAGAGACAACATCACATATATCTAAATCTTCTACCTTCCTACCAGAGGCCACATTGACAACAGCTACAGGTACAGCAGCTTCCAGTCCTCCTTCGGTGTCTACAATGGCTACGTCTCCTACTACCATACCAACAACTGTCTCCCAAACGTCAGCAGAGACAACATCACATCTGCCGAAATCTTCTCCCTTCCTCCCAGAGACCACAATGACAACAGCTACAGGCACAGCAACTTCTAATCCTCTCTCGTTGCCTGCAATGGGAACTCCTCCTGTTACACCACCATCCACTATCTCCGAACAGATAGCAGAGACAACATCACATATATCTAAATCTTCTACCTTCCTACCAGAGGGCACATTGACAACAGCTACAGGTACAGCAGCTTCCAGTCCTCCTTCGGTGTCTACAATGGCTACGTCTCCTGCTACCATACCATCAACTGTCTCCCAAACGTCAGCAGAGACAACATCACATCTGCCGAAATCTTCTCCCTTCCTCCCAGAGACCACAATGACAACAGATACAGGCACAGCAACTTCTAATCCTCTGTCGTTGTCTGCAATGGGAACTTCTCCTGTTACGCCACCATCCACTATCTCCGAACAGATAGCAGAGACAACATCACATGTCTCCAACTCTTTTACCTCCCTTTCCGAGGCCACATTGACAACAGCTACAGGTACAGCAGCTTCCAGTCCTCATTCGGTTTCTCCAATGGCTACGTCTCCTGCTACAATACCATCAACTATCTCCCAAAAGTCAGCAGAGACAACATCACATCTGCCGAAATCTTCTCCCTTCCTCCCAGAGACCACAATGACAACAGCTACAGGCACAGCAACTTCTAATCCTCTCTCGTTGCCTGCAATGGGAACTCCTCCTGTTACACCACCATCCACTATCTCCGAACAGATAGCAGAGACAACATCACATATATCTAAATCTTCTACCTTCCTACCAGAGGGCACATTGACAACAGCTACAGGTACAGCAGCTTCCAGTCCTCCTTCGGTGTCTACAATGGCTACGTCTCCTGCTACCATACCATCAACTGTCTCCCAAACGTCAGCAGAGACAACATCACATCTGCCAAAATCCTCTCCCTCCCTCCCAGAGACCACAATGACAACAGCTACAGGCACAGCAACTTCTAATCCTCCCTCGTTGTCTGCAATGGGAACTTCTCCTGTTACACCACCATCCACTATCTCCGAACAGATAGCAGAGACAACATCACATATATCTAAATCTTCTACCTTCCTACCAGAGGCCACATTGACAACAGCTACAGGTACAGCAGCTTCCAGTCCTCCTTTGGTGTCTACAATGGCCAAGTCTCCTGCTACCATACCATCAACTGTCTCCCAAAAGTCAGCAGAGACAACATCACATCTGCCCAAATCTTCTCCCTTCCTCCCAGAGACCACAATGACAACAGCTACAAGCCCAGCAACTTCTAATCCTCCCTCGTTGTCTGCAAAGGAAACTTTTCCTGCTACACTAACATCCACTATCTCTGAAAAGATAGCAGAGACAACATCACATATCTCCAAATCTTCTACCTTCCTGCCAGAGGCCACAATGACAACAGCTTCAGGTACAGCGGCTTCCAGTCCTCCTTCGGTGTCTACAATGGCTATGTCTCCTGCTGCCATACCATCAACTGTCTCCCAAACGTCAGCAGAGACAACATCACATCTGCCCAAATCTTCTCCCTTCCTCCCAGAGACCACAATGACAACAGCTACAAGCACAGCAACTTCTAATCCTCTCTCGTTGTCTGCAATGGGAACTTCTCCTGTTACACCACCATCCACTATCTCCGAACAGATAACAGAGACAACATCACATATATCTATATCTTCTACCTTCCTACCAGAGGCCACATTGACAACAGCTACAGGCCCAGCAACATCTAATCCTCTCTTGTTATCTGCAAAGGAAACTTTTCCTGCTACATTAACCTCCACTATCTCTGAAAAGATAGCAGAGACAACAACACGTCTGCCCAAATCTTCTACGTCCCTTTCCGAGGCCACATTGACAACAGCTACAGGTACAGCAGCTTCCAGTCCTCATTCGGTGTCTCCAATGGCTACGTCTCCTGCTACAATACCATCAACTATCTCCCAAAAGTCAGCAGAGACAACATCACATGTGCCAAAATCCTCTCCCTCCCTCCCAGAGACAACAATGACAACAGCTACAGGCACAGCAACTTCTAATCCTCCCTCGTTGTCTGCAATGCGAACTTCTGTTACACCACCATCCACTATCTCCGAACAGATAGCAGAGACAACATCACATATATCTAAATCTTCTACCTTCCTACCAGAGGCCACATTGACAACAGCTACAGGCCCAGCAACATCTAATCCTCTCTTGTTGTCTGCAAAGGAAACTTTTCCTTCTACATTAACCTCCACTATCTCTGAAAAGATAGCAGAGACAACAACACGTCTGCCCAAATCTTCTACATCCCTTTCCGAGGCCACATTGACAACAGCTACAGGTACAGCAGCTTCCAGTCCTCCTTCGGTGTCTCCAATGGCTACGTCTCCTGCTAGAATACCATCAACTATCTCCCAAAAGTCAGCAGAGACAACATCACATGTGCCAAAATCCTCTCCCTCCCTCCCAGAGACCACAATGACAACAGCTACAGGCACAGCAACTTCTAATCCTCCCTCGTTGTCTGCAATGGGAACTTCTGTTACACCACCATCCACTATCTCCGAACAGATAGCAGAGACAACATCACATATATCTAAATCTTCTACCTTCCTACCAGAGGCCACATTGACAACAGCTACAGGTACAGCAGCTTCCAGTCCTCCTTCGGTGTCTACAATGGCGAAGTCTCCTGCTACCATACCATCAACTGTCTCCCAAACGTCAGCAGAGACAACATCACATCTGCCGAAATCTTCTCCCTTCCTCCCAGAGACCACAATGACAACAGCTACAAGCACAGCAACTTCTAATCCTCTCTCGTTGTCTGCAATGGGAACTTCTCCTGTTACACCACCATCCACTATCTCCGAACAGATAGCAGAGACAACATCACATATATCTAAATCTTCTACCTTCCTACCAGAGGCCACATTGACAACAGCTACAGGTACAGCAGCTTCCAGTCCTCCTTCGGTGTCTACAATGGCCAAGTCTCCTGCTACCATACCATCAACTGTCTCCCAAGCGTCAGCAGAGACAACATCACATCTGCCGAAATCTTCTCCCTTCCTCCCAGAGACCACAATGACAACAGCTACAGGCCCAGCAACTTCTAATCCTCCCTCATTGTCTGCAAAGGAAACTTTTCCTGCTACACTAACATCCACTATCTCTGAAAAGATAGCAGAGACAACATCACATGTCTCCAAATCTTCTACCTCCCTGCCAGAGGCCACAGTGACAACAGCTTCAGGTACAGCGGCTTCCATTCCTCCTTCGGTGTCTACAATGGCTATGACTCCTGCTACAACATCACATCTGCCGAAATCTTCTCCCTTCCTCCCAGAGACCACAATGACAACAGCTACAGGCACAGCAACTTCTAATCCTCTCTCGTTGTCTGCAATGGGAACTTCTCCTGTTACGCCACCATCCACTATCTCTGTACAGATAGCAGAGACAACATCACATATATCTAAATCTTCTACCTTCCTACCAGAGGCCACATTGACAACAGCTACAGGCACAGCAACTTCTAATCCTCTCTCGTTGTCTGCAATGGGAACTTCTCCTGTAACGCCACCATCCACTATCTCCGAACAGAGAGCAGAGACAACATCACATATATCTAAATCTTCTACCTTCCTCCCAGAGACTACAATGACAACAGCTACAAGCACAGCAACTTCTAATCCTCTCTCGTTGTCTGCAATGGGAACTTCTCCTGTTACACCACCATCCACTATCTCCGAACAGATAACAGAGACAACTTCACATATATCTAAATCTTTTACCTTCCTACCAGATTCCACATTGACAACAGCTACAGGTACAGCAGCTTCCAGTCCTCCTTCGGTGTCTACAATGGCTACGTCTCCTGCTACCATACCATCAACTGTCTCCCAAACGTCAGCAGAGACAACATCACATCTGCCCAAATCTTCTCCCTTCCTCCCAGAGACCACAATGACAACAGCTACAGGCCCAGCAACATCTAATCCTCCCTTGTTGTCTGCAAAGGAAACTTTTCCTGCTACACTAACATCCACTATCTCTGAAAAGATAGCAGAGACAACATCACGTCTGCCCAAATCTTCTACGTCCCTTTCCGAGGCCACATTGACAACAGCTACAGGTACAGCAGCTTCCAGTCCTCCTTTGGTGTCTACAATGGCTACGTCTCCTGCTACCATATCATCAACTATCTCCCAAAAGTCAGCAGAGACAACATCACATGTGCCCAAATCCTCTTCCTCCCTCCCAGAGACCACAATGACAACAGCTACAGGCACAGCAACTTTTAATCCTCCCTCGTTGTCTGCAATGGGAACTTCTCCTGTTACACCACCATCCACTATCTCCGAACAGATAGCAGAGACAACATCACATATATCTAAATCTTCTACCTTCCTACCAGAGGCCACATTGACAACAGCTACAGGTACAGCAGCTTCCAGTCCTCCTTTGGTGTCTACAATGGCCAAGTCTCCTGCTACCATACCATCAACTGTCTCCCAAAAGTCAGCAGAGACAACAGCACATCTGCCCAAATCTTCTCCCTTCCTCCCAGAGACCACAATGACAACAGCTACAGGCCCAGCAACTTCTAATCCTCCCTCGTTGTCTGCAAAGGAAACTTTTCCTGCTACACTAACATCCACTATCTCTGAAATGATAGCAGAGACAACATCACATGTCTCCAAATCTTCTACCTTCCTGCCAGAGGCCACAGTGACAACAGCTTCAGGTACAGCGGCTTCCAGTCCTCCTTGGGTGTCTACAATGGCTATGTCTCCTGCTACAATACCATCAACTATCTCCCAAACGTCAGCAGAGACAACATCACATCTGCCGAAATCTTCTCCCTTTCTCCCAGAGACCACAATGACAACAGCTACAGGCACAGCAACTTCTATTCCTCTCTCGTTGTCTGCAATGGGAACTTCTCCTGTTACACCACTGTCCACTATCTCCGAACAGAGAGCAGAGACAACATCACATATATCTAAATCTTCTACCTTCCTACCAGAGGCCACATTGACAACTGCTACAGGTACAGCAGCTTCCAGTCCTCCTTCGGTGTCTACAATGGCTACGTCTCCTGCTACCATACCATCAACTGTCTCCCAAACGTCAGCAGAGACAACATCACATCTGCCGAAATCTTCTTCCTTCCTCCCAGAGACCACAATGACAACAGCTACAGGCACAGCAACTTCTAATCCTCTCTCGTTGTCTGCAATGGGAACTTCTCCTGTTACGCCACCATCCACTATCTCCGAACAGATAGCAGAGACAACATCACATATATCTAAATCTTCTTCCTTCCTACCAGAGGCCACATTGACAACATCTACAGGCAAAGCAACTTCTAATCCTCTCTCGTTGTCTGCAGTGGGAACTTCTCCTGTTACGCCACCATCCACTATCTCCGAACAGATAGCAGAGACAACATCACATATATTTAAATCTTCTACCTTCCTACCAGAGGCCACATTGACAACAGCTACAGGTACAGCAGCTTCCAGTCCTCCTTCGGTGTCTACAATGGCTACGTCTCCTGCTACCATACCATCAACTGTCTCCCAAACGTCAGCAGAGACAACATCACATCTGCCGAAATCTTCTCCCTTCCTCCCAGAGACCACAATGACAACAGCTACAGGCACAGCAACTTCTAATCCTCTCTCGTTGTCTGCAATGGGAACTTCTCCTGTTACGCCACCATCCACTCTCTCTGTACAGATAGCAGAGACAGCATCACATATATCTAAATCTTCTACCTTCCTACCAGAGGCCACATTGACAACAGCTACAGGTACAGCAGCTTCCAGTCCTCCTTCGGTGTCTACAATGGCTACGTCTCCTACTACCATACCATCAACTGTCTCCCAAACGTCAGCAGAGGCAACATCACATCTGCTGAAATCTTCTCCCTTCCTCCCAGAGACCACAATGACAACAGCTACAGGCACAGCAACTTCTAATCCTCTCTCGTTGTCTGCAATGGGAACTTCTCCTGTTACACCACCATCCACTATCTCCGAACAGATAGCAGAGACAACATCACATATATCTAAATCTTCTACCTTCCTACCAGAGGCCACATTGACAATAGCTACAGGTACAGCAGCTTCCACTCCTCCTTCGGAGTCTACAATGGCTACGTCTCCTGCTACCATACCATCAACTGTCTCCCAAACGTCAGCAGAGACAACATCACATCTGCAGAAATCTTCTCCCTTCCTCCCAGAGACCACAATGACAACATCTACAGGCACAGCAACTTCTAATCCTCTCTCGTTGTCTGCAATGGGAACTTCTCCTGTTACACCACCATCCACTATCTCCGAACAGATAGCAGAGACAACATCACATATATCTAAATCTTCTACCTTCCTACCAGAGGCCACATTGACAACAGCTACAGGTACAGCAGCTTCCACTCCTCCTTCGGAGTCTACAATGGCTACGTCTCCTGCTACCATACCATCAACTGTCTCCCAAACGTCAGCAGAGACAACATCACATCTGCAGAAATCTTCTCCCTTCCTCCCAGAGACCACAATGACAACAGCTACAGGCACAGCAACTTCTAATCCTCTGTCGTTGTCTGCAATGGGAACTTCTCCTGTTACGCCACCATCCACTATCTCCGAACAGATAGCAGAGACAACATCACATGTCTCCAACTCTTCTACCTCCCTTTCCGAGGCCACATTGACAACAGCTACAGGTACAGCAGCTTCCAGTCCTCCTTTGGTGTCTACAATGGCCAAGTCTCCTGCTACCATACCATCAACTGTCTCCCAAAAGTCAGCAGAGACAACATCACATCTGCCCAAATCTTCTCCCTTCCTCCCAGAGACCACAATGACAACAGCTACAGGCCCAGCAACTTCTAATCCTCCCTCGTTGTCTGCAAAGGAAACTTTTCCTGCTACACTAACATCCACTATCTCTGAAATGATAGCAGAGACAACATCACATGTCTCCAAATCTTCTACCTTCCTGCCAGAGGCCACAGTGACAACAGCTTCAGGTACAGCGGCTTCCAGTCCTCCTTGGGTGTCTACAATGGCTATGTCTCCTGCTACAATACCATCAACTATCTCCCAAACGTCAGCAGAGACAACATCACATCTGCCGAAATCTTCTCCCTTCCTCCCGGAGACCACAATGACAACAGCTACAGGCCCAGCAACATCTAATCCTCCCTCGTTGTCTGCAATGGGAACTTCTCCTGTTACGCCACCATCCACTATCTCCGAACAGATAGCAGAGACAACATCACATGTCTCCAACTCTTCTACCTCCCTTTCCGAGGCCACATTGACAACAGCTACAGGTACAGCAGCTTCCAGTCCTCCTTTGGTGTCTACAATGGCCAAGTCTCCTGCTACCATACCATCAACTGTCTCCCAAAAGTCAGCAGAGACAACATCACATCTGCCCAAATCTTCTCCCTTCCTCCCAGAGACCACAATGACAACAGCTACAGGCCCAGCAACTTCTAATCCTCCCTCGTTGTCTGCAAAGGAAACTTTTCCTGCTACACTAACATCCACTATCTCTGAAATGATAGCAGAGACAACATCACATGTCTCCAAATCTTCTACCTTCCTGCCAGAGGCCACAGTGACAACAGCTTCAGGTACAGCGGCTTCCAGTCCTCCTTGGGTGTCTACAATGGCTATGTATCCTGCTACAATACCATCAACTATCTCCCAAACGTCAGCAGAGACAACATCACATCTGCCGAAATCTTCTCCCTTTCTCCCAGAGACCACAATGACAACAGCTACAGGCACAGCAACTTCTATTCCTCTCTCGTTGTCTGCAATGGGAACTTCTCCTGTTACACCACTGTCCACTATCTCCGAACAGAGAGCAGAGACAACATCACATATATCTAAATCTTCTACCTTCCTACCAGAGGCCACATTGACAACTGCTACAGGTACAGCAGCTTCCAGTCCTCCTTCGGTGTCTACAATGGCTACGTCTCCTGCTACCATACCATCAACTGTCTCCCAAACGTCAGCAGAGACAACATCACATCTGCCGAAATCTTCTTCCTTCCTCCCAGAGACCACAATGACAACAGCTACAGGCACAGCAACTTCTAATCCTCTCTCGTTGTCTGCAATGGGAACTTCTCCTGTTACGCCACCATCCACTATCTCCGAACAGATAGCAGAGACAACATCACATATATCTAAATCTTCTTCCTTCCTACCAGAGGCCACATTGACAACAGCTACAGGCACAGCAACTTCTAATCCTCTCTCGTTGTCTGCAGTGGGAACTTCTCCTGTTACGCCACCATCCACTATCTCCGAACAGATAGCAGAGACAACATCACATATATCTAAATCTTCTACCTTCCTACCAGAGGCCACATTGACAACAGCTACAGGTACAGCAGCTTCCAGTCCTCCTTCGGTGTCTACAATGGCTACGTCTCCTGCTACCATACCATCAACTGTCTCCCAAACGTCAGCAGAGACAACATCACATCTGCCGAAATCTTCTCCCTTCCTCCCAGAGACCACAATGACAACAGCTACAGGCACAGCAACTTCTAATCCTCTCTCGTTGTCTGCAATGGGAACTTCTCCTGTTACGCCACCATTCACTCTCTCTGTACAGATAGCAGAGACAACATCACATATATCTAAATCTTCTACCTTCCTACCAGAGGCCACATTGACAACAGCTACAGGTACAGCAGCTTCCAGTCCTCCTTCGGTGTCTACAATGGCTACGTCTCCTACTACCATACCATCAACTGTCTCCCAAACGTCAGCAGAGGCAACATCACATCTGCTGAAATCTTCTCCCTTCCTCCCAGAGACCACAATGACAACAGCTACAGGCACAGCAACTTCTAATCCTCTCTCGTTGTCTGCAATGGGAACTTCTCCTGTTACACCACCATCCACTATCTCCGAACAGATAGCAGAGACAACATCACATATATCTAAATCTTCTACCTTCCTACCAGAGGCCACATTGACAACAGCTACAGGTACAGCAGCTTCCACTCCTCCTTCGGAGTCTACAATGGCTACGTCTCCTGCTACCATACCATCAACTGTCTCCCAAACGTCAGCAGAGACAACATCACATCTGCAGAAATCTTCTCCCTTCCTCCCAGAGACCACAATGACAACAGCTACAGGCACAGCAACTTCTAATCCTCTCTCGTTGTCTGCAATGGGAACTTCTCCTGTTACACCACCATCCACTATCTCCGAACAGATAGCAGAGACAACATCACATATATCTAAATCTTCTACCTTCCTACCAGAGGCCACATTGACAACAGCTACAGGTACAGCAGCTTCCACTCCTCCTTCGGAGTCTACAATGGCTACGTCTCCTGCTACCATACCATCAACTGTCTCCCAAACGTCAGCAGAGACGACATCACATCTGCAGAAATCTTCTCCCTTCCTCCCAGAGACCACAATGACAACAGCTACAGGCACAGCAACTTCTAATCCTCTGTCGTTGTCTGCAATGGGAACTTCTCCTGTTACGCCACCATCCACTATCTCTGAAAAGATAGCAGAGACAACATCACGTCTGCCCAAATCTTCTACTTCCCTTTCCGAGGCCACATTGACAACAGCTACAGGTACAGCAGCTTCCAGGCCTCCTTCGGTGTCTACAATGGCTACGTCTCCTGCTACCATACCATCAACTGTCTCCCAAACGTCAGCAGAGACAACATCACATCTGCCGAAATCTTCTCCCTTCCTCCCAGAGACCACAATGACAACAGCTACAGGCACAGCAACTTCTAATCCTCTCTCGTTGTCTGCAATGGGAACTTCTGTTACACCACCATCCACTATCTCCGAACAGATAGCAGAGACAACATCACATATATCTAAATCTTCTTCCTTCCTACCAGAGGCCACATTGACAACAGCTACAGGCACAGCAACTTCTAATCCTCTCTCGTTGTCTGCAGTGGGAACTTCTCCTGTTACGCCACCATCCACTATCTCCGAACAGATAGCAGAGACAACATCACATATATCTAAATCTTCTACCTTCCTACCAGAGGCCACATTGACAACAGCTACAGGTACAGCAGCTTCCAGTCCTCCTTCGGTGTCTACAATGGCTACGTCTCCTGCTTCCATACCATCAACTGTCTCCCAAACGTCAGCAGAGACAACATCACATCTGCCGAAATCTTCTCCCTTCCTCCCAGAGACCACAATGACAACAGCTACAGGCACAGCAACTTCTAATCCTCTCTCGTTGTCTGCAATGGGAACTTCTCCTGTTACGCCACCATCCACTCTCTCTGTACAGATAGCAGAGACATCATCACATATATCTAAATCTTCTACCTTCCTACCAGAGGCCACATTGACAACAGCTACAGGTACAGCAGCTTCCAGTCCTCCTTCGGTGTTTACAATGGCTACGTCTCCTACTACCATACCATCAACTGTCTCCCAAACGTCAGCAGATGCAACATCACATCTGCTGAAATCTTCTCCCTTCCTCCCAGAGACCACAATGACAACAGCTACAGGCACAGCAACTTCTAATCCTCTCTCGTTGTCTGCAATGGGAACTTCTCCTGTTACACCACCATCCACTATCTCCGAACAGATAGCAGAGACAACATCACATATATCTAAATCTTCTACCTTCCTACCAGAGGCCACATTGACAACAGCTACAGGTACAGCAGCTTCCACTCCTCCTTCGGAGTCTACAATGGCTACGTCTCCTGCTACCATACCATCAACTGTCTCCCAAACGTCAGCAGAGACAACATCACATCTGCAGAAATCTTCTCCCTTCCTCCCAGAGACCACAATGACAACAGCTACAGGCACAGCAACTTCTAATCCTCTGTCGTTGTCTGCAATGGGAACTTCTCCTGTTACGCCACCATCCACTATCTCCGAACAGATAGCAGAGACAACATCACATGTCTCCAACTCTTCTACCTCCCTTTCCGAGGCCACATTGACAACAGTTACAGGTACAGCAACTTCCAGTCCTCCTTTGGTGTCTACAATGGCTACGTCTCCTGCTACCATACCATCAACTATCTCCCAAAAGTCAGCAGAGACAACATCACATGTGCCCAAATCCTCTTCCTCCCTCCCAGAGACCACAATGACAACAGCTACAGGCACAGCAACTTTTAATCCTCCCTCGTTGTCTGCAATGGGAACTTCTCCTGTTACACCACCATCCACTATCTCCGAACAGATAGCAGAGACAACATCACATATATCTAAATCTTCTACCTTCCTACCGGAGGCCACATTGACATCTGCTACAGGTACAGCAGCTTCCAGTCCTCCTTTGGTGTCTACAATGGCTACGTCTCCTGCTACCATACCATCAACTTTCTCCCAAACGTCAGCAGAGACAACATCACATCTGCCGAAATCTTCTCCCTTCCTCCCAGAGACCACAATGACAACAGCTACAGGCACAGCAACTTCTAATCCTCTCTCGTTGTCTGCAATGGGAACTTCTCCTGTTACGCCACGATCCACTATCTCTGTACAGATAGCAGAGACAACATCACATATATCTAAATCTTCTACCTTCCTACCAGAGGCCACATTGACAACAGCTACAGGTACAGCAGCTTCCAGTCCTCCTTCGGTGTCTACAATGGCTACGTCTCCTACTACCATACCATCAACTGTCTCCCAAACGTCAGCAGAGACAACATCACATCTGCTGAAATCTTCTCCCTTCCTCCCAGAGACCACAATGACAACAGCTACAGGCACAGCAACTTCTAATCCTCTCTCGTTGTCTGCAATGGGAACTTCTCCTGTTACACCACCATCCACTATCTCCGAACAGATAGCAGAGACAACATCACATATATCTAAATCTTCTACCTTCCTACCAGAGGCCACATTGACAACAGCTACAGGTACAGCAGCTTCCACTCCTCCTTCGGAGTCTACAATGGCTACGTCTCCTGCTACCATACCATCAACTGTCTCCCAAACGTCAGCAGAGACAACATCACATCTGCAGAAATCTTCTCCCTTCCTCCCAGAGACCACAATGACAACAGCTACAGGCACAGCAACTTCTAATCCTCTGTCGTTGTCTGCAATGGGAACTTCTCCTGTTACGCCACCATCCACTATCTCCGAACAGATAGCAGAGACAACATCACATGTCTCCAACTCTTCTACCTCCCTTTCCGAGGCCACATTGACAACAGTTACAGGTACAGCAACTTCCAGTCCTCCTTTGGTGTCTACAATGGCTACGTCTCCTGCTACCATACCATCAACTATCTCCCAAAAGTCAGCAGAGACAACATCACATGTGCCCAAATCCTCTTCCTCCCTCCCAGAGACCACAATGACAACAGCTACAGGCACAGCAACTTTTAATCCTCCCTCGTTGTCTGCAATGGGAACTTCTCCAGTTACACCACCATCCACTATCTCCGAACAGATAGCAGAGACAACATCACATATATCTAAATCTTCTACCTTCCTACCGGAGGCCACATTGACAACTGCTACAGGTACAGCAGCTTCCAGTCCTCCTTTGGTGTCTACAATGGCCAAGTCTCCTGCTACCATACCATCAACTGTCTCCCAAAAGTCAGCAGAGACAACATCACATCTGCCCAAATCTTCTCCCTTCCTCCCAGAGACCACAATGACAACAGATACAGGCCCAGCAACTTCTAATCCTCCCTCGTTGTCTGCAAAGGAAACTTTTCCTGCTACACTAACATCCACTATCTCTGAAAAGATAGCAGAGACAACATCACATGTCTCCAAATCTTCTACCTTCCTGCCAGAGGCCACAGTGACAACAGCTTCAGGTACAGCGGCTTCCAGTCCTCCTTCGGTGTCTACAATGGCTATGTCTCCTGCTACAATACCATCAACTATCTCCCAAACGTCAGCAGAGACAACATCACATCTGCCGAAATCTTCTCCCTTCCTCCCGGAGACCACAATGACAACAGCTACAGGCCCAGCAACTTCTAATCCTCTCTCGTTGTCTGCAATGGGAACTTCTCCTGTTACACCACCATCCACTATCTCCGAACAGATAGCAGAGACAACATCACGTCTGCCCAAATCTTCTACTTCCCTTTCCGAGGCCACATTGACAACAGCTACAGGTACAGCAGCTTCCAGGCCTCCTTCGGTGTCTACAATGGCTACGTCTCCTACTACCATACCATCAACTGTCTCCCAAACGTCAGCAGAGACAACATCACATCTGCCCAAATCTTCTCCCTTCCTCCCAGAGACCACAATGACAACAGCTACAGGCACAGCAACTTCTAATCCTGTCTCGTTGTCTGCAATGGGAACTTCTCCTGTTACACCACCATCCACTATCTCCGAACAGATAGCAGAGACAACATCACATGTCTCCAACTCTTCTACCTCCCTTTCCGAGGCCACATTGACAACAGCTACAGGTACAGCAACTTCCAGTCCTCCTTTGGTGTCTACAATGGCTACGTCTCCTGCTACCATACCATCAACTATCTCCCAAAAGTCAGCAGAGACAACATCACATGTGCCCAAATCCTCTTCCTCCCTCCCAGAGACCACAATGACAACAGCTACAGGCACAGCAACTTTTAATCCTCCCTCGTTGTCTGCAATGGGAACTTCTCCTGTTACACCACCATCCACTATCTCCGAACAGATAGCAGAGACAACATCACATATCTCCAAATCTTCTACCTTCCTGCCAGAGGCCACAGTGACAACAGCTTCATGTACAGCGGCTTCCAGTCCTCCTTCGGTGTCTACAATGGCTATGTCTCCTGCTACAATACCATCAACTATCTCCCAAACGTCAGCAGAGACAACATCACATCTGCCCAAATCTTCTCCCTTCCTCCCGGAGACCACAATGACAACAGCTACAGGCCCAGCAACATCTAATCCTCCCTCGTTGTCTGCAAAGGAAACTTTTCCTGCTGCACTAACATCCACTATCTCTGAAAAGATAGCAGAGACAACATCACGTCTGCCCAAATCTTCTACTTCCCTTTCCGAGGCCACATTGACAATAGCTACAGGTACAGCAGCTTCCAGGCCTCCTTCGGTGTCTACAATGGCTACGTCTCCTACTACCATACCATCAACTGTCTCCCAAACGTCAGCAGAGACAACATCACATCTGCCCAAATCTTCTCCGTTCCTCCCAGAGACCACAATGACAACAGCTACAGGCACAGCAACTTCTAATCCTGTCTCGTTGTCTGCAATGGGAACTTCTCCTGTTACACCACCATCCACAATCTCCGAACAGATAGCAGAGACAACATCACATATATCTAAATCTTCTACCTTCCTACCAGAGGCCACATTGACAACAGCTACAGGTAAAGCAGCTTCCAGTCCTCCTTCGGTGTCTACAATGGCTACGTCTCCTGCTACCATACCATCAACTGTCTCCCAAACGTCAGCAGAGACAACATCACATCTGCAGAAATCTTCTACCTTCCTACCAGAGGCCACATTGACAAGAGCTACAGGTACAGCAGCTTCCAGTCCTCCTTCGGTGTCTAAAATGGCTACGTCTCCTGCTACCGTACCATCAACTGTCTCCCAAACGTCATCAGAGACAACATCACATCTGCAGAAATCTTCTCCCTTCCTCCCAGAGACCACAATGACAACAGCTACAGGCACAGCAACTTCTAATCCTCTCTCGTTGTCTGCAATGGGAACTTCTCCTGTTACGCCACCATCCACTATCTCCGAACAGATAGCAGAGACAACATCACATATATCTAAATCTTCTTCCTTCCTACCAGAGGCCACATTGACAACAGCTACAGGTAGAGCAGCTTCCAGTCCTCCTTCGGTGTCTACAATGGCTACGTCTCCTACTACCATACCATCAACTGTCTCCCAAACGTCAGCAGAGACAACATCACATCTGCCGAAATATTCTCCCTTTCTCCCAGAGACCACAATGACAACAGCCACAGGCACAGCAACTTCTATTCCTCTCTCGTTGTCTGCAATGGGAACTTCTCCTGTTACACCGCTGTCCACTATCTCCGAACAGAGAGCAGAGACAACATCACATATATCTAAATCTTCTTCCTTCCTACCAGAGGCCACATTGACAACAGCTACAGGCACAGCAACTTCTAATCCTCTCTCGTTGTCTGCAGTGGGAACTTCTCCTGTTACGCCACCATCCACTATCTCCGAACAGATAGCAGAGACAACATCACATATATCTAAATCTTCTACCTTCCTACCAGAGGCCACATTGACAACAGCTACAGGTACAGCAGCTTCCAGTCCTCCTTCGGTGTCTACAATGGCTACGTCTCCTGCTACCATACCATCAACTGTCTCCCAAACGTCAGCAGAGACAACATCACATCTGCTGAAATCTTCTCCCTTCCTCCCGGAGACCACAATGACAACAGCTACAGGCCCAGCAACTTCTAATCCTCTCTCGTTGTCTGCAATGGGAACTTCTCCTGTTACACCACCATCCACTATCTCCGAACAGATAGCAGAGACAACATCACGTCTGCCCAAATCTTCTACTTCCCTTTCCGAGGCCACATTGACAACAGCTACAGGTACAGCAGCTTCCAGTCCTCCTTCGGTGTCTACAATGGCTACGTCTCCTGCTACCATACCATCAACTGTCTCCCAAACGTCAGCAGAGACAACATCACATCTGCCGAAATCTTCTCCCTTCCTCCCAGAGACCACAATGACAACAGCTACAGGCACAGCAACTTTTAATCCTCCCTCGTTGTCTGCAATGGGAACTTCTCCTGTTACACCACCATCCACTATCTCCGAACAGATAGCAGAGACAACATCACATATATCTAAATCTTCTACCTTCCTACCGGAGGCCACATTGACAACTGCTACAGGTACAGCAGCTTCCAGTCCTCCTTTGGTGTCTACAATGGCCAAGTCTCCTGCTACCATACCATCAACTGTCTCCCAAAAGTCAGCAGAGACAACATCACATCTGCCCAAATCTTCTCCCTTCCTCCCAGAGACCACAATGACAACAGATACAGGCCCAGCAACTTCTAATCCTCCCTCGTTGTCTGCAAAGGAAACTTTTCCTGCTACACTAACATCCACTATCTCTGAAAAGATAGCAGAGACAACATCACATGTCTCCAAATCTTCTACCTTCCTGCCAGAGGCCACAGTGACTACAGCTTCAGGTACAGCGGCTTCCAGTCCTCCTTCGGTGTCTACAATGGCTATGTCTCCTGCTACAATACCATCAACTATCTCCCAAACGTCAGCAGAGACAACATCACATCTGCCGAAATCTTCTCCCTTCCTCCCGGAGACCACAATGACAACAGCTACAGGCCCAGCAACTTCTAATCCTCTCTCGTTGTCTGCAATGGGAACTTCTCCTGTTACACCACCATCCACTATCTCCGAACAGATAGCAGAGACAACATCACGTCTGCCCAAATCTTCTATTTCCCTTTCCGAGGCCACATTGACAACAGCTACAGGTACAGCAGCTTCCAGGCCTCCTTCGGTGTCTACAATGGCTACGTCTCCTACTACCATACCATCAACTGTCTCCCAAACGTCAGCAGAGACAACATCACATCTGCCCAAATCTTCTCCCTTCCTCCCAGAGACCACAATGACAACAGCTACAGGCACAGCAACTTCTAATCCTGTCTCGTTGTCTGCAATGGGAACTTCTCCTGTTACACCACCATCCACTATCTCCGAACAGATAGCAGAGACAACATCACATGTCTCCAACTCTTCTACCTCCCTTTCCGAGGCCACATTGACAACAGCTACAGGTACAGCAACTTCCAGTCCTCCTTTGGTGTCTACAATGGCTACGTCTCCTGCTACCATACCATCAACTATCTCCCAAAAGTCAGCAGAGACAACATCACATGTGCCCAAATCCTCTTCCTCCCTCCCAGAGACCACAATGACAACAGCTACAGGCACAGCAACTTTTAATCCTCCCTCGTTGTCTGCAATGGGAACTTCTCCTGTTACACCACCATCCACTATCTCCGAACAGATAGCAGAGACAACATCACATATATCTAAATCTTCTACCTTCCTACCGGAGGCCACATTGACAACTGCTACAGGTACAGCAGCTTCCAGTCCTCCTTCGGTGTCTACAATGGCTACGTCTCCTGCTACCATACCATCAACTGTCTCCCAAACGTCAGCAGAGACAACATCACATCTGCAGAAATCTTCTACCTTCCTACCAGAGGCCACATTGACAAGAGCTACAGGTACAGCAGCTTCCAGTCCTCCTTCGGTGTCTACAATGGCTACGTCTCCTGCTACCATACCATCAACTGTCTCCCAAACGTCAGCAGAGACAACATCACATCTGCAGAAATCTTCTCCCTTCCTCCCAGAGACCACAATGACAACAGCTACAGGCACAGCAACTTCTAATCCTCTCTCGTTGTCTGCAATGGGAACTTCTCCTGTTACGCCACTATCCACTATCTCCGAACAGATAGCAGAGACAACATCACATATATCTAAATCTTCTTCCTTCCTACCAGAGGCCACATTGACAACAGCTACAGGTAGAGCAGCTTCCAGTCCTCCTTCGGTGTCTACAATGGCTACGTCTCCTACTACCATACCATCAACTGTCTCCCAAACGTCAGCAGAGACAACATCACATCTGCCGGAATCTTCTCCCTTTCTCCCAGAGACCACAATGACAACAGCCACAGGCACAGCAACTTCTATTCCTCTCTCGTTGTCTGCAATGGGAACTTCTCCTGTTACACCGCTGTCCACTATCTCCGAACAGAGAGCAGAGACAACATCACATATATCTAAATCTTCTTCCTTCCTACCAGAGGCCACATTGACAACAGCTACAGGCACAGCAACTTCTAATCCTCTCTCGTTGTCTGCAGTGGGAACTTCTCCTGTTACGCCACCATCCACTATCTCCGAACAGATAGCAGAGACAACATCACATATATCTAAATCTTCTACCTTCCTACCAGAGGCCACATTGACAACAGCTACAGGTACAGCAGCTTCCAGTCCTCCTTCGGTGTCTACAATGGCTACGTCTCCTGCTACCATACCATCAACTGTCTCCCAAACGTCAGCAGAGACAACATCACATCTGCCGAAATCTTCTCCCTTCCTCCCAGAGACCACAATGACAACAGCTACAGGCACAGCAACTTCTAATCCTCTCTCGTTGTCTGCAATGGGAACTTCTCCTGTTACGCCACCATCCACTATCTCTGTACAGATAGCAGAGACAACATCACATATATCTAAATCTTCTACCTTCCTACCAGAGGCCACATTGACAACAGCTACAGGCACAGCAACTTCTAATCCTCTCTCGTTGTCTGCAATGGGAACTTCTCCTATTACGCCACCATCCACTATCTCCGAACAGATAGCAGAGACAACATCACATATATCTAAATCTTCTACCTTCCTACCAGAGGCCACATTGACAACAGCTACAGGTACAGCAGCTTCCAGTCCTCCTTCGGTGTCTACAATGGCTACGTCTCCTACTACCATACCATCAACTGTCTCCCAAACGTCAGCAGAGACAACATCACATCTGCTGAAATCTTCTCCCTTCCTCCCAGAGACCACAATGACAACAGCTACAGGCACAGCAACTTCTAATCCTCTCTCGTTGTCTGCAATGGGAACTTCTCCTGTTACACCACCATCCACTATCTCCAAACAGATAGCAGAGACAACATCACATATATCTAAATCTTCTACCTTCCTACCAGAGGCCACATTGACAACAGCTACAGGTACAGCAGCTTCCAGTCCTCCTTCGGTGTCTACAATGGCTACGTCTCCTGCTACCATACCATCAACTGTCTCCCAAACGTCAGCAGCGACAACATCACATCTGCCGAAATCTTCTCCCTTCCTCCCAGAGACCACAATGACAACAGCTACAGGCACAGCAACTTCTAATCCTCTGTCGTTTTCTGCAATGGGAACTTCTCCTGTTACGCCACCATCCACTATCTCCGAACAGATAGCAGAGACAACATCACATGTCTCCAACTCTTCTACCTCCCTTTCCGAGGCCACATTGACAACAGCTACAGGTACAGCAACTTCCAGTCCTCCTTTGGTGTCTACAATGGCTACGTCTCCTGCTACCATACCATCAACTATCTCCCAAAAGTCAGCAGACACAACATCACATGTGCCCAAATCCTCTTCCTCCCTCCCAGAGAACACAATGACAACAGCTACAGGCACAGCAACATCTAATCCTCCCTCGTTGTCTGCAAAGGAAACTTTTCCTGCTACACTAACATCCACTATCTCTGAAAAGATAGCAGAGACAACATCACGTCTGCCCAAATCTTCTACTTCCCTTTCCGAGGCCACATTGACAACAGCTACAGGTACAGCAGCTTCCAGGCCTCCTTCGGTGTCTACAATGGCTACGTCTCCTACTACCATACCATCAACTGTCTCCCAAACGTCAGCAGAGACAACATCACATCTGCCCAAATCTTCTCCCTTCCTCCCAGAGACCACAATGACAACAGCTACAGGCACAGCAACTTTTAATCCTCCCTCGTTGTCTGCAATGGGAACTTCTCCTGTTACACCAGCATCCACTATCTCCGAACAGATAGCAGAGACAATATCACATATATCTAAATCTTCTACCTTCCTACCAGAGGCCACATTGACAACAGCTACAGGTACAGCAGCTTCCAGTCCTCCTTTGGTGTCTACAATGGCCAAGTCTCCTGCTACCATACCATCAACTGTCTCCCAAAAGTCAGCAGAGACAACATCACATCTGCCCAAATCTTCTCCCTTCCTCCCAGAGACCACAATGACAACAGCTACAGGCCCAGCAACTTCTAATCCTCCCTCGTTGTCTGCAAAGGAAACTTTTCCTGCTACACTAACATCCACTATCTCTGAAAAGATAGCAGAGACAACATCACATGTCTCCAAATCTTCTACCTTCCTGCCAGAGGCCACAGTGACAACAGCTTCAGGTACAGCGGCTTCCAGTCCTCCTTCGGTGTCTACAATGGCTATGTCTCCTGCTACAATACCATCAACTATCTCCCAAACTTCAGCAGAGACAACATCACATCTGCCGAAATCTTCTCCCTTCCTCCCGGAGACCACAATGACAACAGCTAGAGGCCCAGCAACATCTAATCCTCCCTCGTTGTCTGCAAAGGAAACTTTTCCTGCTGCACTAACATCCACTATCTCTGAAAAGATAGCAGAGACAACATCACGTCTGCCCAAATCTTCTACTTCCCTTTCCGAGGCCACATTGACAACAGGTACAGGTACAGCAGCTTCCCGGCCTCCTTCGGTGTCTACAATGGCTACGTCTCCTACTACCATACCATCAACTGTCTCCCAAACGTCAGCAGAGACAACATCACATCTGCCCAAATCTTCTCCGTTCCTCCCAGAGACCACAATGACAACAGCTACAGGCACAGCAACTTCTAATCCTGTCTCGTTGTCTGCAATGGGAACTTCTCCTGTTACACCACCATTCACAATCTCCGAACAGATAGCAGAGACAACATCACATATATCTAAATCTTCTACCTTCCTACCAGAGGCCACATTGACAACAGCTACAGGTAAAGCAGCTTCCAGTCCTCCTTCGGTGTCTACAATGGCTACGTCTCCTGCTACCATACCATCAACTGTCTCCCAAACGTCAGCAGAGACAACATCACATCTGCAGAAATCTTCTACCTTCCTACCAGAGGCCACATTGACAAGAGCTACAGGTACAGCAGCTTCCAGTCCTCCTTCGGTGTCTACAATGGCTACGTCTCCTGCTACCATACCATCAACTGTCTCCCAAAGGTCAGCAGAGACAACATCACATCTGCCGAAATCTTCTCCCTTTCTCCCAGAGACCACAATGACAACAGCTACAGGCACAGCAACTTCTATTCCTCTCTCGTTGTCTGCAATGGGAACTTCTCCTGTTACACCACTGTCCATTATCTCCGAACAGAGAGCAGAGACAACATCACATATATCTAAATCTTCTACCTTCCTACCAGAGGCCACATTGACAACTGCTACAGGTACAGCAGCTTCGAGTCCTCCTTCGGTGTCTACAATGGCTACGTCTCCTGCTACCATACCATCAACTGTCTCCCAAACGTCAGCAGAGACAACATCACATCTGCCGAAATCTTCTCCCTTCCTCCCAGAGACCACAATGACAACAGCTACAGGCACAGCAACTTCTAATCCTCTCTCGTTGTCTGCAATGGGAACTTCTCCTGTTACGCCACCATCCACTATCTCCGAACAGATAGCAGAGACAACATCACATATATCTAAATCTTCTTCCTTCCTACCAGAGGCCACATTGACAACCGCTACAGGCACAGAAACTTCCAATCCTCTCTCGTTGTCTGCAGTGGGAACTTCTCCTGTTACGCCACCATCCACTATCTCCGAACAGATAGCAGAGACAACATCACATATATCTAAATCTTCTACCTTGCTACCAGAGGCCACATTGACAACAGCTACAGGTACAGCAGCTTCCAGTCCTCCTTTGGTGTCTACAATGGCCAAGTCTCCTGCTACCATACCATCAACTGTCTCCCAAAAGTCAGCAGAGACAACATCACATCTGCCCACATCTTCTCCCTTCCTCCCAGAGACCACAATGACAACAGCTACAGGCCCAGCAACTTCTAATCCTCCCTCGTTGTCTGCAAAGGAAACTTTTCCTGCTACACTAACATCCACTATCTCTGAAAAGATAGCAGAGACAACATCACATGTCTCCAAATCTACCTTCCTGCCAGAGGCCACAGTGACAACAGCTTCAGGTACAGCGGCTTCCAGTCCTCCTTTGGTGTCTACAATGGCCAAGTCTCCTGCTACCATACCATCAACTGTCTCCCAAAAGTCAGCAGAGACAACATCACATCTGCCGAAATCTTCTCCCTTCCTCCCGGAGACCACAATGACAACAGCTACAGGCCCAGCAACATCTAATCCTCCCTCGTTGTCTGCAAAGGAAACTTTTCCTGCTGCACTAACATCCACTATCTCTGAAAAGATAGCAGAGACAACATCACGTCTGCCCAAATCTTCTACTTCCCTTTCCGAGGCCACATTGACAACAGCTACAGGTACAGCAGCTTCCAGGCCTCCTTCGGTGTCTACAATGGCTACGTCTCCTACTACCATACCATCAACTGTCTCCCAAACGTCAGCAGAGACAACATCACATCTGCCCAAATCTTCTCCCTTCCTCCCAGAGACCACAATGACAACAGCTACAGGCACAGCAACTTCTAATCCTGTCTCGTTGTCTGCAATGGGAACTTCTCCTGTTACACCACCATCCACAATCTCCGAACAGATAGCAGAGACAACATCACATATATCTAAATCTTCTACCTTCCTACCAGAGGCCACATTGACAACAGCTACAGGTAAAGCAGCTTCCAGTCCTCCTTCGGTGTCTACAATGGCTACGTCTCCTGCTACCATACCATCAACTGTCTCCCAAACGTCAGCAGAGACAACATCACATCTGCAGAAATCTTCTACCTTCCTACCAGAGGCCACATTGACAAGAGCTACAGGTACAGCAGCTTCCAGTCCTCCTTCGGTGTCTACAATGGCTACGTCTCCTGCTACCATACCATCAACTGTCTCCCAAACGTCAGCAGAGACAACATCACATCTGCAGAAATCTTCTCCCTTCCTCCCAGAGACCACAATGACAACAGCTACAGGCACAGCAACTTCTAATCCTCTCTCGTTGTCTGCAATGGGAACTTCTCCTGTTACGCCACCATCCACTATCTCCGAACAGATAGCAGAGACAACATCACATGTCTCCAAATCTTCTACCTCCCTGCCAGAGGCCACAGTGACAACAGCTTCAGGTACAGCGGCTTCCAGTCCTCCTTCGGTGTCTACAATGGCTACGTCTCCTGCTAGACTACCATCCACTATCTCCGAAAAGACAGCAGAGACAACATCACATGTGCCTAAATCTTCTACCTCTGTCCCTGAGACCACAGTGACAACTGCTACAGTTACAGCATCTCCCAGTCCTCTTTCGGTGTCAGCAATGGCTACGTCTCCTGTTACACTACCATCCACTATCTCCGAAAAGATAGCAGAGACAACATCACATGTTTCCAAATCTTCTTCCACCCTCCCTGAGACTACAATGACAACTGCTACAGGCACAGCAAGTTCTCATCCTCTCTCGTTGTCTGCAATGGGAACTTCTCCTGTTATACCACCATCCACTTTCTCCGATCATATGGTAGAGACAACATCACATATATCTCAATCTTCTACCTTCCTACCAGAGGCCACAATGACAACAGCTACAGGCACAGCAACTTCTAATCCTCCCTCGTTGTCTGCAATGGCAACTTCTCCTGAGTCACTACCATCCACTATCTCCGAAAAGATAGCAGAGACTACATCACATATCTCCAAATCTTCTACCTCCCTACCAGAGTCCACAGTGACAACAGCTACAGGCACAGCAACTTCTAATCCTCCCTCGTTGTCTACAATGGCTACGTCTCCTGTTACAATACCATCAACTATCTCCCAAAAGTCAGCAGAGACAACATCACATTTGCCCAAATCCTCTCCCTTCCTCCCAGAGACCACAATGACAACAGCTACAGGCACAGCAACTTCTAATCCTCTGTCGTTGTCTGCAATGGCTACGTATCCTGCTACGCTACCATCCACTATCTCCCAAAAGACAGCAGAGACAACATCAAATGTGCCCAAAACTTCTACATCCCTTCCTGAGGCCACAATAACAACTGCTACAGGCACAGCATCTTCCTGGCTTCCTTCGGTTTCTGCAATGGTAACTCCTTCTGCAAAATTACCATCTACTGTCTCCCAAATGACTGCAGAGAGAAGAACACACGTTCCAGAGTCTTCTGTTTCTTTCCCAGAAACCACAGTGCCAAAAGCTCCAGGTACTCAGGCTTTTAGTCGTCCCTTGGAGTCTGCAGTGGCAATGTCTCCTGCTATACTACCATCCCCTATCTCCGAAAAGACAGCAGTGACATCACATGTGTCCAAATCATCTACCTCCCTCCCAGAGATCACAGTGTCAACAGCTACAGGTATCGAGGCTTCCGGTCCTCCCTCAGTGTCTGCAACATCTACGTCTCCTGCAACACTACCATTCTCTTTCTCTCAAAAGACAGCAGCAACAACAGCACATGTGCCAGAGTCATCTACTTTTCTCCTTAAACCCACAATGTCAACAGCTACACGTATAGCTGTTCCCAGTTCTCCTTTGGTGTCTGCAATGGCAACTTCTCCTGCAATAGTGCCATCCACTTTCTCCCAAAAGACTTCAGAGAAAACATCACATGTGGCCGAGGGGTTTACTTCTCCTTCGGAAACCATATTCGGAATAGTAACAGGTACAGGGGCATCCGGCCGTCCCTTTGTTTCCTCAAAGACGTCACCTGAAGTGGTACCATCCACCTTCCCCAAAAAGACTGCAGAGAGAACATCACATGGGACAAAGTCTTCTACATCTCTTCCAGCAGCACCAGTGGCAACAACAATCAAGGAGACATTCCATCCTCCCTCTGGTTCTTCAATGACAATTTCATCTACAATGGTACCTTCTACTTTCCCCCAAAAGAATAGAGAGAGAACATCACTTGGGGCAGAGACTTCTACGTCTCTCTCGGAAACCAGAGTGGCAATGACTGGAGGGTCAGAGCGATCGGTCCCTCCCTATGTGGCCACAATGGCAATGTCACCTGCAGGTGTATCATCCACTTTCCCCAAAAAGACTACAAAGAGAACATCACAGGGGGCAGAGACTTCTACTACGTCACCTGATACAGAGCCTTCTGTTTCTACCACTCTTCCCTCATCCACCACTGCGGCAATGACCTCTGGAGCAGGTGGATTCATTTTTCCCAAGGAGACGGCTCTCAGTATGGTGCCAACAAAGAAAACTGGTGATTCAATCAAGGGTAATTCTCTTCTTTCCTTGGGGTGGGGCATTCAAGCTTATTTTTTCAGTTCCAATGTGTTGGTGAAGATATTTCTCAATGTGGAGATTTTTGATGAATGGGTGAAATTTGGCAAAAGTATAGCAAGGTATGGAATGGTTGGTTCTTTCAAGCTTGTTGGACAATATTACTGCCTTAGAAATCAGTATGTCTTTTAAGGTGCTATAGGAAAATCTCCATTTGCAGGGCTCATTTCGAGGGGCAACGTGCAGGAACGCAGTTCCAGCAGTTCCCCAAAGAGGTCACATGTCAGGTGGCCCTGCCCACCTGACTCTCAGCCATTTTGGGCACGTTTGAAAGGTCAAATAAATTCCTGACTTGTCTTGCTGACAACACCATTTTTCAGAAAATGGAGAGGAGGAGGGAAAGACATTTCAGGATTTGGAGGAGCACCCAGTACAGGAGTTGGGTGTATGGAAGAAAGTAACCCACAGGAGCAGGAAAATCAGGAGACTTTTGGAGCCTCTGATGCTAAGCAATCAGTTCCAGGATCTCCCCATAGATATTGATTCTGGACCACTGGATCAAAGGTTACTCCTCCAGCCTCCTCCAGCCTCCCCGAACCTTGAAGGAAATTTCTCAGGCATCTGTGGATAAGAGGACTCAAGCTTCCACACCCCAATATAGGAGAAGGGGTCTCAAAGGAGTCTTGAGAGGTATGCTGTCTACCGGGTACATGCATCTAGGATGTGACAGAAAGGGTAGAAAGACTCATCAAGCCCACAAATTATTATCCTTTCTTGCTGATCCATGTGAGAACAAATGATATTGCCTGGCACAGTCCAGAACGTATTAAAAGAGACTATGTTGCTCTGGGTTAAAAAGGTTAAGGACCTGGGAGCACAGTTTCTCTTTTCATCAGTTCTTTACATTGAAGGTCATGGTTTAGGAAGGGAAAGACAAATACTGCAAATAAATGACTGGCTATGTACATGATGTCATCAGGAAAGGTTTGATCTTTTGGACCATGGCTTATGCTTTTGAGATGAAGCTCTTCTGTTGACAGATGGTTTGCACCTCACGAGCATAGGAAAAATGTGTCGGTAAGAGGCTTGCAAACCTGCTATGGAGGGCTTTAAACTAAATCCTATGGGGTGGGAGAGATAAAAATTCAAAGCCTATAACTGGAGATGAGAACACTGAAGATTTGCGGGGAGTGGAACATATGCTAGGAAACATTCACTCGCAAGTAAGCACCAAAACAAAAACCTCAAGGCATATAACTCATGGTATACGATGTCTCTAAACTAATGTATGGGAAACAAGCAAGAGAAACTTCAAGTCCTAATACAGGAAGGGGACTATGACATAATAGGCATTACTGAAACTTCATGGAATGACACAATTGGAATACTAGGATTGAGAGATACAACTTGTTTAAAAGATAGACAAATAAGGAAGGGGGAGGAGTAGCATTATATGTAAAGGAGGTATATGCCTGTGAGGAAATGTTTTTATTTTATTTATTTGATATAACATTATATCAAGAATCCAATACACATTAGCAAGAATCCAATACAGAGCTGAAGAATGCTGAAACAGAACATAATCAATTCTAGGGCTGACATAGGAGCACATATTTAAAGCAACAGGTAGTACGTAAGGCAACACAGTGGTGAAGTCTATAGGTGAAGTCTGTGGTCCCTAACTCATTAGTGGAACACCTCCCTACAATACAAAAGCCTTTTTGAATAATTCAGGTTTGCATTGGCTGCAGAAAGCTAGGAGAGTGGGGGCTCTCCTGACCTCCTCAGTCAGGCTGTTCCACAGGATAGGGGCCACCACAGAGAAGGCTGAACATGGAAGTTCAGTTGAGAGTCTCTGGGTATATTTAAAGAAACTAGGTGTTCATGTAAGGAGTAAGAGTAAGAAATAATAGTGATATTATGGTATAAGAGGACTAAGAAATAATAAAGGAAATAATTAAGAAATAATTAAAGGAGTGAGAAATAATAGTGATGTTATGGTGGGGGTCTGCTATAGACCACCAAGCCAGGCAGAGCATTTGGATGACATGCTCCTAGAACAAAATACAAAATTCTCAAAGAGACAGGACACAGTGGTCATGGGAGATTTCAATTACCTGGATATGTGTTGGAAGTCTAACTCTGCTAAAAATGAAAGGTCAAATAAATTCCTGACTTGTCTTGCTGACAACACCATTTTTCAGAAAATGGAGAGGGGAACAAGGGGTTCTGCTATCTTGGACTTGATTCTCATAAACAAGGAAGAACTGGTTGACGAGGTGAAAGTAGTGGGCAACCTGGGTAGCAGTGACCGTGTACTTTTGGAATTTACAGTCATGGGAAAGGGAAAGGGTATTTGCTTCAGGAAAGCAAATTTTAATAAACTGAAAGTTATGCAGGTTAGAATCCCATGGTCAGAAATACTTAATGAAAGGGGAGTGCAAGAGGGGTGGAAGTTTCTTAAAGGTGAAATATTGAAAGCACAATCACAAACGATTCCTATGAGAAGGAAAAATGGGAGGAGCCTAAAAAAGCCTTTCTAACGAGCTGAGAAATAAAAATGATTCATTTAGAAAATGGAAGGAGAGCCTTATAACCAAGGATGAATATAATCAAATAACCCATGCTTGTAGGGAGAGTGTTAGAAAAACTAAAGCTCAATATAAGCTTTGGCTAGCAAGAGATGCTAAAAACAACAAAAAAGGGTTCTTTGCTTAAGGCTGTTTCCACACTGCCTTAAAATAGTGGCAGGCTCCTGGAACGCTGGCGGCTTCTTTGCGCGATATGAGCTGAAAAAACGCCCCGCATGCGTTTTAAATTGTAAATTGTAATCCGCCCTGAGCCTGCTAGTGAGGGGAGGGCAGAATATAAATCTAATAAATTAAATTAAAGAAAACATCATGCGAAGAAGCCGCCAGCATTTTGGGAGCCTGCCGCTTTTTAAAGGTAATATGGAAACAGTCCATGTTCAAAGTAAGAAACAGAGCAACGACATGGTAGGCCCATTGAAGGGACAGGAAAGTGAAATTGTAACAGGCGATGAAGAGAGGGCAGAACTGCTCAATTCCTTTCCCCCTCAGGCCTCCCCTGCAAGGGAAATGGTGCTCAACATGGTAATAACTAGGGGTGTGCACCCCCAAAATATTTGGGTTTTCCCGAAGCAGGAAAAGCATTCAGAATTGCTTCAGAATCACTTCGGAAAACACTTGGAATCGCTTCGGAATGCTCCGTAAAGATTTGTCAGAGAGCTGTAGTTCTCGAAAGTTTATGCTACAATAAAGTTGGTTAGTCTTAAAAGTGCTACTGGACTCTTTACTATTTTGCAACTACAGACTAACACAGCTAACTCCTCCAGAGTCCAGATTGATAACAATATTACTCTCATTATCATTATCAAATTGAGCAAGGTTTGAGTCCAGTAGGACCTTAATGACCCACAAGATGGTTGGTGTTTAAGCTGCTCTTCTCCTGCAGATCAACAGGGCTACTCATCTGAAAGTGTTCACAATATTGAGAATAATTGTGTAGCTAATTCAGCATTTCTGGCGAGTTACCCAGTGTCAATATTACTGGTATCCATTGTGTTTTCAAAAAACCATATCCTGTCCTTTCCTTCTGCTCTTTTTTCAGAAGAAGTTATTCATCCTCATACAGTTGGTCAACAGGAAGCTATGCATGAAAACACCCGAGCGCTCCTTCTGCCTCCCTCAGTTACCCCATTCTCTGTTGCTGCTATGGGACCCTCCAGCACAACCAGTAAGTTATCATGACGACGTTCTAATGTGCGACTTATTGTTGGAGATATATAAGGCGTTGATGATTATTTTATGTAGCAGCTGTCTAGTCTAAGATGAATACATGAAGCTGTCTTGTACTGAATCAAACCACGTGTCTATCAAGAACAGTATTGTCTACTCTGATGGTCAGCAGCTCTGTAGGGTCTCCGCTGGAGGTCCTTCACATCACAGTGACAAGTTGATTGTTTTAACTGGAGATTTTAGGGACATAACTTCTACATGCAGAGCAGGTGCTCTATCTCTAATCCACTGACTTGTCGCATAACTTTAACCAGAGAAGGGAGCTTTGTACACTGCAAGACCGGTTTGGAAGTGGGAGTGTTCTTTGACCTGTGCGGCACTCTGACATCTGTGGTCATTATAGCAAAAGAATTTTTGTTGGGCTGGCTCTGAAGTTTCTCGTCTCTGAAGAGCCCCCTTGAATCACACCAGAAGTCTATCTAGACAAGTGTTTTCAAAAAGTATGAATCAGCGAATGCTTCTTTTCCTATCCAGCCATAGTTTTGCCGCCCGTCTTGATTTCTCCACTTTTTGCTATCAGCTTTGTAGATTGGTTAAGTATTTTTGCATTTTTCTTTTATATGCATGTTTAATAATAATTAAAATAATTTATAACAACAATAATTTCTATGACAATAATTTGTAATTATAAATTACAAATAATTATGAATAATTTTAATAATGATGAATAATTATAATAATGATGAATAATTATTTATAATTTGTCATTACAAATAAGCAGAGAGCCAGTATGGTGTAGTGCTTAGAGTGCTGGACTAGGATCTGAAAGACCCAACTCTGCTACAGAAACTCAGTGAGTACTTTGGACCAGTTGCACAGTCTAGGCCTAACTTACCTCATAGGGCTGCTGTAAGATAAGATGGATTTAGGAGAAGAGAACAATGTAAACCACTTTGGATCTCCATTGAAGAAAGAATTGTGGTATGAATTATATATATATATATATATATATATATATATATATATATGTATGTTCCATTGCAATGTGATCTCTAGTGCCTCATCCTTTTCTGAATCCAGTTTGAACATCTGGCATTTCACCCTTCATATATGGTAAAAGTCTTTGCTGTAGAATTTAAACATCACTTTGCTTGCATGGGAAGTGAACACGATGGTCTCATAGTTGCTGCACTCTTTGGCATTCCCTTTTTTGGAACTGGAATGTACACTGAGCGTTTCAATACCACTATGTAAAAAAGGTAAAGGTGCAAGTACCGAGTCATTACTGACCCATGGGGGGACGTTGCATCATGTCGTTTTCTTGGCAGACTTTTTGTTATGGGGTGGTTTGACATTGCCTTCCCCAGGCATCTAATACTTTACCCCCAGGAAACTGGGTACTCATTTTACCGACCTCAGAAGGATGGGACACATTATCAGTTCATTGCACATATTACCCTGTTGTTGTTTCTTTGTTTACTACTAACATCATTTTTCTTCATTATATCCACTCTCTGTATCCTGCCTAGCATGCTATGCTCATTCAGATTTTGGTAATGTTATTCCTAGTGCATTGCTCATTTGCTATTTCCGCATATAGATTGCATTGGCCTACCGTGTGCTTGCTTAGATGTCTCTTTGTATGGAGTGTTGCCAATTTACCATGTGTGATCTGCTTTGAGTCTCAGTGAGAAAGACAGATTATAACTACAGCAAATAAATAAATAACAAATAACAGATTTACTGATTGCTAATAGCCAGGGCTTTTTTTCAGCTGGAACGCGGTGGAACGGAGTTCTGGCACCTCTTGAAAATAGTCACATGGCCAGAGGCCCCGCCCCCTGATCTCCAGACAGAGGGGAGTTTAGATTGCCCTCTGCTGGAGCAGCGCGGAGGGTGATCTAAACTCCCCTCTGTCTGGAGATCAGGGGGCAGGGCCACCAGCCATGTGATCATTTTCACCGAGGGCGATTTAAACTTTAAAAAACTCCCCCTTTGTTCCAGCTAACCCAAAGTGACGTCATTGTGCGGTCCTGAGTTCCACCACCTCTTTTCCCAGAAAAAAAGCCCTGCTAATAGCCAACAGCTATTAAGTACAAAAGTACAAAGACTGTACAGATTTTAAAAATAAAATGGAAACAAGCAGATCCCCAAAACATAAAAAATTATGACTAAAGAGCAATTTTGAATTTCTTTCCTGTAAAACAAATTAAAATACAACAAGTTTGAACCATTTAATACCAGGTGAGACACAGCTTTGGCTTGACCATTCTTAGCCACCAATCTATTTGAGTTATATAGATAGCAATCCTAAACAGGTCTACTCAGACTCCTTTTCAATTCTGTTCAATGGAACTTACTTCCAGGAAAGGAGTCTTAGGATGGCACAGATTGATGTCTTCAGGGGTCATTTCATAGAAAAAGAGCTGGAGGAAATCATTAGCATAACTCATTCGCATAACTCATTCGCATAACTCATCAGCATATGCCATGTCCCTTGCCATCACTGGAAGTGTGTCATTAGCATAACTGATTTGCATACGCCACACCCCCGGACATCACTTATCCTGGCTGTTTTGGACCCAATCCTGGCCATTTAGGGCCAAAATTGGGCCCAAAATGGCAAAAGGGGTCTAAAAATGGCTGAAAAGTGGCCCCAAATGGTCAGGATCGGGCCACTGCTGAGTGGGAGAGTGATCCACCACCCGTCAGAGGCCCAATCTGTGCCGTTTCAGCCCCAATCCAGGCTGAAACGGGCCCCAAATGGCTGAGAGCCAGGTGGGTGGGGCCACCTGACATGTGACCTCTTTGGGGAACTGCCGGAACTGCGTTCCTGTGCATTCCCCCTCGAAATGAGCCCTAGGCGTCTTTACCAGTAAATTATTTTCTCCACAAATGAGCTCAAGTATAAACAGGTTAAAATATTGACAAGAAATTTATATTTGGGTTCAAAGTAGAGAGGGCATAATGTGGGAGATCCTCTGGTTCTAGAATTCCTCAGATACATAAGCTCTGAGCCACAGGTATTTGAGTATATTGGCCAGTTGGCATGGTTTATTTATTTTATTTACGTCATTTATAGTCCGCCTTTCTCACTGAGACTCAAGGCGGATTACACAGTATGAGGTTAATACAATCAGTATCAAGTAAGTACATTTCAATACAATACCATAAGGTAAACGGATAGAAGTTTAAAGACATAGCATTAGCAAGGATCCATGACATAGTAGAAAATACTGAAGCAAAACATAATCAATTCTAGCACTAACATTAGACAACGTGGAGCACTGATTGTACATAGGAGTACATATTTAAAGCAGCAGATAATATATAAGGCAAAATGGTGATGAAGTCTATGATCCCCAACTCGTTAGTGAAGCATCTGAGACCCCCTCCCTACAATACAGCCCTCCCATTTGAGTAAAAAGCCTTTTTGAATAGTTTGGTTTTGCATCGTTTATGGAAAGCCAGGAGAGTGGGGGCTCTTCTGATTTCTTCAAGCAGGTCATTCCACAGGATAGGGGCCACCACAGAGAAAGCCCATGTACGGGCTTTACAGCTATCCATTTGAAAATGGATAATTGTAAAATGAAATGCTGGACAAGTAGAAAGCTCTATTATGATCCCTTTTAACTATGTAAATCATTGAGAATATCCAAATCCTGATATAATTTACCTATCTAACACGGCATTGTGATGATTAAATACCCAGCCTCGAAGTTCAGTGCCAGCCTGGAGAAACCCTTGAAGCTTTACGGAGATAAAAGAGCACCAAAAATTTCTGTTTTTACATGCAGTCTGACTTTTTATCTTTCTGCACATAGCATATAATATTGATTTTAGTCCCAAAGGAAAAACTTCTTATGGCAGCAAAGAAAACAGAAAATGGTATGAAAAGACAGAATAGCTGGCTTTCCGGAGAGAAAACCATTCATCAATTGGAGGCATACCACTTTTGGACATGCAGTTTCCATTCAGTTATGAGACCCAAATACTGGTTATCTACCAAAACTGTTTTACTTCCCTTGGGTCAAAATTTCCAGAATGGTCAATGCACCAATATAGTTTTGGGCAAGTGAATTACAGTCCCTGGGCTTTTAAAAGGTGTTAACTAATTGAACTCTGTCTACGGGATAATATCTATGTTGTGATGGGCAACATTGTTCCAAGACAGGCAGTGTTGCATAAATCCACAGCACCCCCTACTGTCTGCCAACTGGGACTCTCCCAGATTGCTTGTTATCATACTACAGATTAAGATTATACAAAAATGAATTTTCCATCAAGCAACTCCTTTCTGGGTAGACATTGCAGTTCCTAAACAAGACCAGCAGGTGGGGCTGTACAGTCACAGGATTCAGAAAAGTCTGTCCAACATACCCTTGTGAGTAAAAAACAAACCGTGTACTTGCTGCATTGTAATTTTTATTATTATTATTATTATTATTATTATTATTATTATTATTATTATTTCTAAAACAGAAAGCAGGTACAGAAAAGAAAAGGGGACTAGAATTTGAAGGAAAAAATTACAGAACTATATGTTATAAGGGCTATCAGAATACAACAATCTTACAACATTTAAGTTTTTTTTTCAAATCAACAAGACCTACAAATTTCAAACATACTTTCACTCCTTACATTACAAGAAAAGTCTCATGATTACCCTTATCTTATTGGTGCCTTATATATTTCTTAACAGTATTTCAATACTGGCTATAATAAATTGTATTCTACTAATTATATTACATTGATGAAATTGAAAAACATATATTCTTTATCTATCTTTTTGTTATATAACATTTATCTGTTCTCCATCTCAAGAATTTAAAGCTTAAAACAAACGTCTTTTTATTATGATCAAGCAAGTTGTCACAAATTTGTGAACAAATGTTTAAATTTCATAGAACTCTTTATCAAGCTGGGTGTTCAATACAAAACACCCAGCTTGGGAGCGGGGGGGAGAAAAAGTTGTTCTGAGGCATGGTGGGAAAGTTTGCTTAGAATTTGGGCACGGAGTTTATGAATTTTTTCAAATGGAGGAGAAGCCTTTTGTTTGTTTGTTTCTCTGTATTCTCTGGAGCATTTTGAAACCTGAGTACTAAGATGCCCTCCCTGCACAAAAACCCTAACAGAGGTACTGATCTCCCCGCCATGATATTTCTCATGACTAGGATCTTCTCTCTGTGGAAGGCAGGAGTTCAGTTTTCCTGCTTTCAGGCAAACAGCTGCTGAAGCACCTGCATTCCCCGCTAGTGCTCAAATAAGTGGTGGGAGAAAATGGGGGAGACCAGAAGTGACGTCACTAACACAGAAGTGAAGTCACTAAATGCTCTAGGATTTTTGTCAATCTCTGTGGTAAAACCTGGTAGAGAGTTGGTGACATCACTTCCAGGTTTTAGTCAGAAGAGGCTTTGACATTCTTTTGCCCATGCCTCGCCTCAAAAGTCTAATGTTGCCAGCCTCCACGTGGGGCCTGGAAATCTGGAATTACAGCTGATCTCCAGATGACTGCCCCTACTGCACTGGGGACATAACCCCTCACTTTCCCTGAAATCAAGCTGAAACGCATGGAATCGGCTTGTATGTGGCCATTTGCACCTCTCCAAAATTTGATATTAAAATCTTTATTTTTAATACCCAGATATTTAGCCGCCTATGCCAACGCAAAAAGAATAAAAAGAGAACTTCCCCCTGTGTGCTTTCAAACCAGTGATTCATTGATCCTGCGCTGGACTTAGATTTTAAAAAAAGAGAGAAAAGAGGGGAGCAGGGAAGAATGGAAAGAAGGGGAGGGGGAGAAGCAGCAGCAGCCCCAACAACCCAAAGCCACGCCCCAGCTAGAAAATAGTAGCCTGGCCCAGGAGTTGCCAAAAGCCAAGCCACTCCAGGTGGGGCTATTGGAGGCACTCTGCAGGAAGCCCTGGGCAACCAGCCAAGGAGCCGCAGCTGGACCCACCTTCAGCCATCAGCTCAGCCAGGGAGGCCGGGCTGCTAGCCAGGGGACTGCTGCTGGACAGGCCTTCAGCAATCAGCCAAGGCAGGGAGGCTGGGCAGCCAGGGAACAAGGCACAGCTGGTGCTGGTCAGTGGGGCCAGATCAGCTACCCCAGCTGCAACTGCTTGGTGCAGCCCAAGACCAGGCTGGAAGAGGGGTGGGACAGTAGAAGGAAGCCCTATAAAAGCTGGCTGGGAAGAGCCCTGAGGTGGTGGGTTTGAGTAGGAGTGATGGAGCAGAGTTAGAGTGGAGAGAAGCCAAGGAAAAGGCAAGAAGAAGAGTGGAGGCTTGAAGGAGCGTCTTGGGAGGAAGAGATGGTGGAAGATGCAGGGGGTAAGCAGGCCAGGTTGAGCAGGCCAGCGAGTGGATTGAGAGGGAGTCTGGGTGAGGTATACCGCCCCTCCTTCCACAGAGCAGGGTCCTGCAAAATCCCTGGCCCCTCTGTGACGTCAGGAGCAGACTGCCCAGTGCCATGCCCAGCGGCAGCTGCGGCAAGCCCTGACAAGTTGGTGGCCCGTATGGGGAGAGACGTTCCGACGCAGGCACCAGTCAAGAGGTGGCCGCCCCAGGCCGCCTCCCCAGTGGAGCTTGGACTGTGGCTGGAGGGACGCCTGGATAGGATGGGGGGAAAGCTGGAGGCAGCCTACCAAGCCGCTCCAGTGGAACTAGCACGGGCAGGGGAGCTGCGGATGAAAGCTGGCGCGCTCACAGGGGCCTTGCCAAGGGTTTGTGCCTTCGTTTGGGAAAGTAACCCACCGCCCGGCAAGCAGGTGCAGAGTCTATGTGCCACCGTGAGGATCGGCCGGCTGATCCTACAAGCCCTATTGGACTCCGGGAGTGCAGTCTCAGCAGTTCGACCCCAACTCCTCCCAGCTGCCACTCCAGTGCACCGCTGGATCCCGGTGACGGATGTGATGGGCCGCACCCAGCCGTACCCTACGGCCCTAATCACGGTAGAGTACCTAGGGGTCCGCCACCAAATGGAAGTTGCATGTGAACCTCCTGAAGCGGTGGCATGAGCGCCCAGATGAGGAGTGTGGCGTGGCCGAGGACCCGTTGGAGCTTCCTGACAGTGAGCTGCCATGGACCTCCAAAGCCCCGGAGTTTGAGGAGCCCAAGGTGGACCCCCAGCTCGATCCAGCTCAACGGGCCCAGCTACGAGACCTCTGCGCACGGGTTACCGGGGTCTTCTCCCGCAGGCCGGGCAGCACCAGCCTGATTCAACATGCCATCCCGACCAGCCCGGGGCAGACAGCCCGGGCTACCTGGCGCCCCATCTCCAGGAAGCGGTGGGAGGCAGTGGAGAAGGAGACAAACGAGATGCTCCGGCTGGGTGTAATTGAACCCTCACGAAGTGCCTGGAGGAGCCCGATAGTCCTGGTGCCCAAGCCAGATGGGACCACCCGGTTTTGCATTGACTATCGTGAACTGAATAAGGTGGCCCAGTTCGACGCCTACCCCATGCCCCGAGCAGACGTGCTGGTGGACCACCTGGGGTCCGCCCACTACCTGTCGGCCCTGGACTTAACAAAGGGCTACTGGCAGGAGCCCGTACGGCCGAAGGACCGGGAGAAGACAGCCTTTGCCACCCCCCAAGGCCTCTTCCAATTCAAGAAGATGCCGTTTGGCCTGCATGGGGCGGCAGCCACCTTTCAGCGGCTGGTGGACCAGGTGCTGGGAGAGTGCCGGGCGTACGCCATGGCGTACATTGATGATATTATTATCTTCAGCCCCGACTGGCCCACCCACCTCCAACACCTGGAAGCCGTCTTAAGGGCTGGACTAAGGGCGAACCCAAAAAAGAGCCACCTGGGGTTCCAGGAACTCCAATACCTGGGCTTTGTGGTCGGGGGAGGACAAGTCAGGCCACCACCGGACAAGGTGGCCTCAATAACCGACGCCCCACAGCCCAAGACCAAGAAGCAGGTTCGGCGATTCCTAGGACTGCTGGGGTATTACGGGCGGTTCATCCCCCACTTTGCCTCCCGAGCGGCGCCCCTGACGGACAGCTTAAGGAAGGGGCTGCCCAACCAAGTCCGGTGGACCCCAGAACTAGAGGCAGCTTTTAAGGACCTGCGGTCAGCCCTCTCCAACGCCACTGCCCTATGGAACCCGGACTTTGATCAGCCCTTCACACTGGCCACTGATGCCTTGGATACCGGCCTCGGGGCTGTGCTGACCCAGGAGCGGGATGGCGTGGATGTCCCGATTCTGCTCCTAAGCCGGAAGCTCCAGCCCGCCGAGAAGCACTATGCCACGGTGGAGCGGGAGGCCCTAGCGGTCAAGTGGGTGGTGGGGGCCCTGCAGTACTACCTGGCGAACAACCCCTTCGTACTGCTGACAGACCATGCACCCCTGCAGTGGCTCCATCGCATGAAGGCACACAACCCCAGGGTGCTGCGGTGGTACCTCTCCCTCCTACCCTTCCAATTCACCGTCAAATACCGCCAGGGGGCACGGCATGTGGACGCGGACTTCATGTCCCACATGTTCGAGGCTGAACCGGACCCCCACAACTCAAAGCCAAGTGGGGGTGTGTGTCCGGGGTCTGAGCCCCAGCCCCCAGACTTGACAAGAGGGAACAGCAGGTCAACCAGGCCGACGGGCAAACAGAGGGGGCAGCCAGCAGCCAGCAGGTCAACTGGTCAGACAGCAGGTCAACTGGTCAGCCAGCAGACAGTAGGTCAACCGGTCTGACTGGCAGGCAGAGGGGGCAGCCAGGGGACAGCAGGTCAACCCCTCCCACGGGCAAATGGAGCCAGAACCTGCCTATGCCAGGGGCAAGGGGCAAAGGCCCAGGGCCTCAGGAGGCAGGGGGAAACAGAGAGAGGCCAGCGAGTCCCATTCCCCTGGGGAAGGAAAGGGGACTAAGCAAGGCAGAAGGGGGCAAGGGCAGAGGGATTGGGAGCCCAGCAGTCACCCACCCAAAGACCTTACCTGAGGAGGAGAAGCAGCAGCAGCCCCAACAACCCAAAGCCACGCCCCAGCTAGAAAATAGTAGCCTGGCCCAGGAGTTGCCAAAAGCCAAGCCACTCCAGGTGGGGCTATTGGAGGCACTCTGCAGGAAGCCCTGGGCAACCAGCCAAGGAGCCGCAGCTGGACCCACCTTCAGCCATCAGCTCAGCCAGGGAGGCCGGGCTGCTAGCCAGGGGACTGCTGCTGGACAGGCCTTCAGCAATCAGCCAAGGCAGGGAGGCTGGGCAGCCATGGAACAAGGCACAGCTGGTGCTGGTCAGTGGGGCCAGATCAGCTACCCCAGCTGCAACTGCTTGGTGCAACCCAAGACCAGGCTGGAAGAGGGGTGGGACAGTAGAAGGAAGCCCTATAAAAGCTGGCTGGGAAGAGCCCTGAGGTGGTGGGTTTGAGTAGGAGTGATGGAGCAGTTGGAGTGGAGAGAAGCCAAGGAAAAGGCAAGAAGAGTGGAGGCTTGAAGGAGAGTCTTGGGAGGAAGAGATGGTGGAAGATGCAGGGGGTAAGCAGGCCAGGTTGAGCAGGCCAGCGAGTGGATTGAGAGGGAGTCTGGGTGAGGTATACCGCCCCTCCTTCCACAGAGCAGGGTCCTGCAAAATCCCTGGCCCCTCTGTGACGTCAGGAGCAGACTGCCCAGTGCCACGCCCAGCGGCAGCTGCGGCAAGCCCTGACATACTATACAGATCATAAGCTTTTACACAGAAATTCTAGTTTTTGCTAATAGGACTTGGGTTCCCATAAAGAATTGAGGGAGGCAGGAGCAATCTAATAACCCCTACCCAGCTCCAAAATCTCTTCTTCTGGGATTCTACAATTTCCATTTCTCCTCCCCCCCCCTTTAACTGACTCTCAGCACCTATCAATATTTGGTAACTTCTGGAGCATGCCTAGTCCTGTTCAGTCTCTCCCCCCGCCCCAGGGGTCCTTCCCCACCCCTGGGTTTTGGTTAATTCATGCAGTCATTTTTAAAATTACATGACTAGGAAATTACAAACCACAAATAAATATAAGCCGCTTCCTTTCACGGCCTTGTCTGGTTTTGCAGCTTTTGTGATTGACATATGCCAACCATGAGAAGTGCACAGGTAGATCAGAAGAAACTAAGGCTTATTTGCTCCAGCATTCGCTTTCTAAAAGTGGCCAGTCTTTGTGAAACTGTGGACCAAAATATGGGAGAACTGGGAGCCTGTAGGGGAAGAGGGCTCAGAATTTGATCACAGCATTCCCCGTCCACCAGTGCTGTCGCACCAACCAAATTTAAACCCCTCTACAATTGCTTTACAGTATCTTTAAAAAGCAACTGGGGAGACTCATCTTGTTCAATCTCTGCCTGAACAGAATGGCTCTCTCCTTTTTGTTTGCACCCCATTGTGGTGCTCCAGGGTCGCCTTTAACATGGATGTTCCATTTTGCTCTTATGATCTTTGTTAGAATTATTCCTCCAAGAAGTCATCTCAGCTTATGGCCGATCTCCCCACCTTGTGGCAATTTCATATAATTAACTAACAGTATGGTGTGTGAAGAAGACATTTCTTTTGTCTGTCCTGAATCAACTGCTTATCAACTTCAGTGTGTGCCCCCAAGTTCTAATGTTTTGAGAGAGGAAGAAATAGTTCTCTCTCTCCACTTTCTCTGCCCCATGTGTACTTCCACAAACCTTTCATGTCATCTTTTTCCTTAAAAACTCCAACATCTTCAGCCTTTCCTTCTAGAGAAGCTGCTACCAACGCTTGATCTTTGGGTCAGTCTTTTCTGCATCTCTTCCAATTTTACCATATCCTTTTGGGGATTAGTAACTAGACATGGGCAAGAACCAGAAAAAAAAAAAGAACCATGTGGTTCGTGGTTCATCAAATTTCACAAACCACAAACCACAAACTTTCACGAACCTGCCCCTGGTTCGCGAACCGGTTCGTTTGGTTTGTGAAAACGTCACATCCAGGTCAGAAAATTGTCACTTCCTGGCCAGCAGAAGGCCACTTCTGGGTCAGCAGAAGGTCTGCAGGAAGTCCATCCCCTGTTGCATAGGAAACTAATTGATCGGCACCAGGCTGTCTGCAGTGATGAACCAAAAATGAACCAAACGAATCAGCCTAAAGTTCGTGGCAGTTCGTCAGAAATAGGATCTGATGAACTGCTGGTTCACGAACCACGAACCAGCCTGGTTCGTCATGAATTTTGGTTCATATTTTGGTTCGTGCCCATCTCTGTTAGTAACTGGAAGTAAACTACTTCCCAAATGAGATAAAATAAATACCATCAAAAATTACCCCACTGGATGTCATTCAAAACAAGGCCAAAGGACTGTTCTAGTCCAGCATCTATATTCCCCCCAAAAAGGACAAGAAAAACTTCCTTTGCTGTTGCCTTTCTCAAAGGTACACAGCTTATGTTCATGGAGATTCCATTTAGCCATAATGTCTCACAGTCACTGATAAACCTCTTACTTTCCATGAATTTATCTTATCCCTCTTTAAGACCATCTAATGACTTGTCTACACAGATCAAATTGCCATGTTCCTGGTGGGGATGTGGTGCTTGGTGTGAGCACTTGCCACAAGTGTTAATTGTTGCAAAAGTTAATCAGGATTATACATTGGTCTAGAGTTGAGCGACCCTCTCTAAAACCCGCTTGCTCATTGGCCAGACACTGCTCCTGTTCAGTCCAGTCTCTTAATTTCCACTGTAAGTGCCTTGCATATAATTTGCTCAAAGTACTGAGTAAGCTTAAAAATTCCCATTGTGATTTGTTTCTTCCAATTCTCAGAACTCTGAAGATTTCATATCCTATAAGTCACTGCAAGCTTCTCAAAAGAAGTTGTAGAAGCTAGTATTTTGAATTCAGTATCATGGACGTAGACAGCTAGATAGTCTCCATTTGTTTAGACAGTTTTGACTCTCACAACTCTGTGGCCAGCTAATACTTACTGCTTCTTTGTCCTTGAGAGAAATGCATTCAGAATTCCACAGACCAAAATGATCGTGTGAAATCATCACAGAATTGTAGAAGCAAATTCCTAAGGTGGCAAGTTACCAACTCAGCATGTCAAATGCACATGGTAACTCTTATAAGTGAAAAAATATGTCATGTGAAAGTAGACATTTCACCTAATGGCTGTATCATGTATATTAAACCCAGGGCTCATTTCGAGGGGGAATGCGCAGGAACGCAGTTCCGGTAGTTCCCCAAAGAGGCAACATGTCAGGTTGCCCCACTGTCATGGCCCAGCCTGGGCTCAGTGAGAGCGAGGACTCCTCCTCAGGAGGAGAGGGGCTTCGTGTAGCCAGCCAGGACTCCTCAGGAGAAGAGGAGCTCCATGCAGCCAGCCCTGACTCAGCAGAGGCTGGTAATCAGGAGCCACAGCTGCTGGCTAATCGGAGCCTACAGCCAGCAGCTGAAGCAGAGCCATCAGTACTCTCCAGCCCCAGCACCACAGGGGAAGTGCAGCCAGGGACTTCCACAGGGGAAGCTCAGTCAGGGACTGCCAGCACCACAGGGGAAGCCCAGCCAGAGGCTTCCACCCCCCCAGGTTCACCCACACCCAGAGAACGCCGCAGACAGCGCCAGAGACTGGAGCTGCAGGAGAGACGGCGCAGTTCTCGTCTGAGCCAACACCAGCTGCTGGAGAGTGATGATGAGTAGCTTCAGGATGGAGCCCCAGCAGCTGGCTGAAAACCATGCCTGGCTATAAAAGCCAGTCAGGAGCAACAGCCAGTTGCTCCTGACAGACACCCACCCACCTGACTCTCGGCCATTTTGGGCCTGTTTCAGCCTGGATTTGGGCTGAAACAGCCCGGATCGGGCCTCAGATGGGTGGTGGATCACTTTCTCATTCAGCAGCGGCCCAATCCTGACCATTTTGGGGCCCTTTTCGGCCATTTTCAGCCCCCTTTTGCCATTTTGGGCCCAATTTCGGCCCTGAATGGCCAGGATTGGGTCCAAAACAGCCAGGATAGGTGATGTCAGGGGGTGTGGCATATGCAAATCAGTTGTGTCAGTGACACTTCCAGTGATGGCAAGGGGTGTGGCATATGCTAATGAGCTATGCTAATGAGTTCCTCCAGCTTTTTTTCTATGAAATGACCCCTGATTAAACCTATGATGGTGGTAATCAAAACAATCTTGTGGCAGTTAGTTCTGTAAGGTAACTTCCTCTTTCTGTACTGACGACCACCTTTCAACTTCACTGGGTGTTTCTACAATCTAGTATTATGAGACAATGGGCCAAGCTAGAAGTGACGAATTACACTTGAATGGCAAGTGAACAGACTCACATGTATTCCTCCCTGTTCACTTGTACTCCACTTGCACTCCACTTGCTCTGATTGAGTGGAGTGCAAGTGGAGCACAAGTGAACAGGGAAGAATACATGTGAGTCTGTTCACTTGCCATTCAAGTGTAATTTGTCACTTCTAGCTTGGCCCAATGTCTCCACTTTCTCTATACCCAATTTTATAAAACTCTATCAACTGTCCTGTTTTGTCTTTTCTAAAGAAAAAAGCCCCAAATTCTTCAGCCTTTCCACAAAGGGAAGGCGCTCCGTCCTCTCTACCTTCAGATCATTTTGGCTGTCTTTTTTTTTGTGCGCCTGAATAAGAAGACTGAGAGCCCAGAGTTGCAAAATCCTCCAATGAGCAATATACAATTGCAATCAAATTAGGGACCTTAAATGCTTAAATATTTAGGGGATGAATGTGTGTGAGAAGAACATTTGTTCTCAGTGGGCGTTGGTCAGCTCCGTTCTTCTCACTTTTTGCTCACAATAAGGCAGGGTGACCTTTTGAAGACGGAAAGGCTTTTCAGATTTCGCTTATCAAGGAAGGAGAATCACATTATTGCGATTCAAAAACACCTGTGTGATGATGCACAGGGAGGTGTGGCCCCTTTCACTTATGCCTGAACAAAGGGCTGGACCAACTTGGCAAGATATGGTAGCTGAAGAGCGTTCAGTCCTGGTGTTTTGATCTCATCTCCTTGCAAGTGTCAAAGCACAGAAGGCAGAGAGGAGGAAAGATTGATTGTCTGTATGTGGCATTGTCAACAAAGTTGAATTTTGGGGCAACTTTTGAATTCGTGACACGATTTAAGATCAGGCCATTCCCAGGAGATGGGAAGGGTCTCGGTCATCTGTTGTTTTTGGGGTAAGTTTTTTTTAAAGCTTTTTGTGGTTGCATGTGCTTAAATCATTGTGCCTGTGACAAATCAGCATTTGCGTAGTTATTGCAAAGCCTTATGCTTTAAACACACTTTTTAATTGGCTCAGCTTGGAGGATGGGTTGCGGCTCAGTGGTGCATCCCAAGCACATGGAGATTCCCAAGTTCAGACCCTGGATTCTCTAGTACCAAGGCTCTTAGATAGCAGGAGTTAGAAAGAACCTCTCTCTCTCTCCACTTTTCCGCCAGTCAGAATGGACGATACTGGGCTACCTGGAAGAGCCGTCTGACTTGGTATGAGGAAGCTTGATATGTTTATACAGCTTCACATCATATGTTTGGTTTGGAGCAGGAGCTCTGGGAGTCGGCAGCAGGACTCACACCTTCTACACAAATGAATTTGCAGAACTTGCTGCCAAAGAGTGCAGTGATGCCCCTCAAGGTTTGGGTAGAGTTAAAAGAGGATTGGGTTCACTGAGCTCTTTGCTAGGGCAGGTTTTGGTCTCTGCGTGAGCCTTCCTGTGTGGGCTGTTGGTCCGATCCAGCAGGGCTTCTCATATGTTTGCAAGGTCCCCAATTTTGTCCCCAATATCTCCAGTTAGAAGGCTCTCAAGGAAGCTGGTGCTGAGAAAGACCTTGTTTAGCCTGAGGCCTTAGATAATTGCTGGCAGTCCATTGAGCTGGGTAGACCTGAGCTCTGATTTGGCGTAAGGCAGCTTCATCTGTTCAGATAAGCTTCCTATATATTAAAAAAACAGGAGATGACTTATTTTCTCATGGCTTTCTGTTGCTGCTTCAAATTGCCCTGGGACTCTTGGCTTGATCAGTGTATAGGCATGTTTATTGCACATTTTCCATTTATTTGCATTTTCATCCCACCTTTCTGCCATTAGACATGCACCATCCATAGCCAGACTCAGCGAGATTAATTAATTCATCGTATCATTTATTTACTTAAATGTCTTTCTCCCCAGTGAGGATCCAAAGCAGTTTCATCATTCCTCTTTCCTCCTTTTTATCCCCCCAACAACCCTGTGAGGTAGGTTAGGCTGAGAGTGTGTGACTGGCCAAAGGTCACCCAGTGAGCTTCCATGGCAGAGCGGGATTTGAACCTGGTTCACCCAGATTGTAGTCAGACACTCTGACTAATATACCACATTGACTGTATCATGTGCTTTCAAACTATGTCCTCTCAGCCCTGCTAGCTGAATAGAACTTCAGTGTGTAGAGGCAATCTACCTCTGTTTGATTCTTTGAACAGACTGTGGCTTACTTAAGTTAGATACTGTTAAATAATATCATTCTAGTTTTCCCAAAGAAATTTTCAGTGAGTGACTCTTGAAACTGAACGCAGTGCTCCAAGTTAGATTAGTCAGTGCGCATTCGGCTGGGCCTGTGACTTTGCAAGCCCCGGTTTCAAGATTTTTTGTTAATGCGCCTAAAACACATTGTTCTTTGTGCTGCAGTAATGTAGCTCTTCATGTAAGTATCTGAAGAAGGGAGCTTTGATTCTCAAGAGCTTATACTCTGAAAATCTTAGTGGTCTCTAAGGTGCCACCGGATTCAAATCTTGCTAATGTAGGTCTTGTATTTCTGCCATAAAGCCTCCGTTTGCCAAACCGTCTCAGCAACTGCTCTTTCTTGCTCTGTTGCCCTCAATCTGGCATTTATACGATCACCTTTTCTTTTCGATGAATAATCCTTTGCATCTGTACTTCCTGAATTGTCACTGTCCCATTGCCAGCCTGGTGCCTTTATCTGCTGGGGTCATACCGAATACTTTTCTAGCCAGACTTTTAGAGTGCTTGCAGTTCCTCCCAATTTTGGATCACCAGAGTCTTTGATTAAGAGAGTTGTTCCTAAACTAAACAAATGTGTGGGGCACGTTCATGGGTTGGTTGGAGGACTGATACTAGTTTGCTGGGTGGAATCAATTAATGAAATAATTAAAGGCTCATTAGAGTACACCACAGAGGAGGCTGCCCACTGAATCTCTGTATGATCTTCTGTCCAAACTTGGCTCCTTCTTCCAGTCAGCCACCTCCACAAGCAAATAACTCATTTGTGTGTCTGCAAAAAGTATAATTGGATAATTCAATCATTCCCAGTGCTGAGATGCAGTGAGGTTATCCTCTCGCGGATGAGATACCCACTGTTTCTCTGCACCAGTCATTTCTGGGCCCTTGCTCTTTTCCATCATCTTTTGCTGGGGCTTACTGATTCTATTGTATCAGGTGAGATTGGATTATTCAGCCAGTCCTGATGCAGAGATGCGATCTTGGATGAGGTTGCCAGTTGCATCTCTGCACGAGTCATGAATCTGGACTGGCTTCCTTCCGCTCAGCTCTGCTGAGAGTTCAATCACTCCCAATGCAAACTCTCAGAAAAATTACCCACTTTCAGAAGAGGATGTCTCTTCTGTCTCTGTATGAGTCACAGCTTTGGACTTGCCTGCTTTCAGTCAGAAGGCACACACATAGAAGAGTAGCTTACAAAGAAACAGTGACGTCTGGGTTCCTTTGAATGTCTAATTCTGAACTGTACCTTAGATTTTAATTTAGTGGGGAAACAGTACAACTAAACGAATGGAAGTTTGGAAATCTATTGAATAAATATGGGGGGGGGATTCCTTTATCACAGCAACTTTCAAGTTGAAATGGCAAAGCTTGAGATTGAAAAAGGCAACTTAGATGACATGGAGGCTGGAGTATATTCCTAGGGGGAGAGGCTATTAAAGGTTCAGGATGTTTCAGGTTTGAAAAGAGGAGGGGGTACAAAAGACCTTTATGAATTATTCATGGCATGGGGGAAATGTATAGAAAGAACTTTTTTAAAAATCCTGTAATGGTATTGAAGAAAGCAGACAGAGGACAGAAGAAAGCAACTGCTTCTTCGTGCAGTGTATAATTAACTTGTGGAACTTGCTGCCGCAGGATGTAGTGGTGGTCATTGGCTTAGATGGCTGGCTTTAAAACCAGGTGAGAGGAATTTTTTTTGGCAATATATTTATCAGTGTGCCCATGCACATTGGTAAGGTAAGGGAGGGCAGTTCTTGGCAACCTCAGCAATTCAAGGTTAAGTATGCATGCTCCAATTCTGGAATTATATTTTAGAAATTCTGTTTAAACTAGAGTGAGAGAGAAACTCACTATGGAGTGACTTTCTGAAACAGAGAAGCGGGAACATTGTGTGTATAGTGCTGTCATGTCTCAGCAGACTTCTGGCAACCCCATAGGGGTTTCCAAGGCAAGAAACAAACACGTGGTTTGCCATTGCCTGCCTCTGCCTGGACTTCTTGGCTCTCTTCTATCCGTGTACTAACCAGGGCCATCCCTGCTTAGCTTCCAAGATCTGAGGAGATCAGCCTAGCCTAGGCCATCCAAGTAAAAAAAGAATATAGTAGGGGAAAATTCACACATACCTTTGCCCATGGCTTCTAGTATTCATAGGTAAACTGTCTATGTAAATGCAGGTGACATTGAGCTATTGTGGCTGACATCCATTGGCAGACCTGCGTCACTCGCTGAACTTTCCCAACTCTCATTTAAAGACCCATGTAGGAACTATTCCGACACCCTGATAAACAGAACCTGATTGAATCAGATTTGAGGGTATATCTAGACCAGACAGCCAGAGAGAGAAACTGTGGCTCGCTGCTATAGCCCCTGTTTCACATGCGGAAGGTCCCAGGTTCAGTCCCTGGCAACTCTAGTTTAAGGATCTTAGGCAGTAGATAGTTGGAAAGACCCCACTTTCCCTTTGCATTTTTGCCAGGCAGAATTTTGACCTACATGAAACAACAGTTTGACTCGCGATAAGCAGCTTTACGTGTTCAGTAGCCTTTTTTCCTATCCTCAGCATTTTATATTCAAAGGTAGACGGCATCGGAACATGGAGGTTCCATCCCAGCTCTCCTGGCTGATAGATGTCAACAGGCCCATCCCTCCTGTACAAATGTGTCTAATCCCCTTTTAAAAACCATTTTAAGGCATTGGCCATCACCTCATCCTGTAGGGGCAGATTCCAACCGCAGGGGTGTGTTTTAGGGTGTGCTCCAAATTGCAGAGAGGGCTCAGAAGTATGCTTTCGAGTATATGCTTCAAAATCCTTTGCAACCCATAAGGACTCCTTGACTAATGGTGAGGGGTTCCTCTGCAGGTTATTCAAGGTTTATCTACAGCTCTGGAGTGAGAAAACTGGTGCTTTGTTGCGATAGCAGGAAGGCTGTGAGATTTCTTAGCTGTGATATGTGTATGGTATGGAGTCAAGCACCTGTTCTGTTTTTGCTTGAACTCCCTTCAGATTTGTTCTATGTAGCATAACGGTTGACTGGCATTTTATAACATCAGCGAATAAGCTGTCCAGCCCTGCCCTGAAGGGTTTCTAAAGGAAAAGAAACCAAAATGTACACAAAACTAGAAAGTGAGGTGGGACCGTGTTGAGAGGCCTTTGCTTTAATATCGTTCTTGAGTCATCTGCTTGGCATATCCATGCTAGTTGGGGCATATCAATCTGAAAGGGGCCGAAAGGCCCCTGAAATGTTGACTCTTCCAGGACCTGGAATGTGAGCAAAGGGCTCTTCCGCTCATCAGGATAAATGGAAGTTGTATACAAAATGGCTGCCCAGACCGAGGCCTTGGCAGAAGGCCCCTGAAATGTTGACTCTTCCAGGACCTGGAATGTGAGCAAAGGGCTCTTCCGCTCATCAGGATAAATGGAAGTTGTATACAAAATGGCTGCCCAGACCGAGGCCTTGGCAGAAGTGTCCCCTTATGCAGATACTTTCCTTTGTCTGTGTTTAGGCTCACACAGAAGAGAAATCAGCTGAAAGGAGACAAAGAGAAGGTTCCGCCAGAGCCTCTATTGCTGGGAAGGAGAGGGATAAAGGGGCTTGTTGAGAGTAGCAGATCCTCTGAAGTGAATGAGAAAAGGGGGAGGGGAGATTGCTCTCAGAATGCAGAGCTGTGCATGAGGAGAAGGTCCTGCCAAGGCCTCTGTTCCTGGGAAGGAGCAGCTAAAGAGGCCTTTGTCTGTGTTTTGACTCGGCTGGCTAGACTTCCTCTGAGCCAGTGGGTTTGTCTAGTTCCCTTTTCAAGCTGCCTAAGCTATTGGCCATCACCGCATCTTGTGAAGGTGAATTCCACAGGCTAATTATGTGATGTGTGTGTAGAAATACTTTTAAAATTATGAGTGCAGACCTTGCTTAGTTCATAAGGGCACAGACCTTGCTTAGTACAATGGCAGTCAATTCTATGAACTCAACACTGCCTTGTACAGAAGCAAACCCTGGGTCCGTCTAGATCAACTCATACGGGCAAGCTCTCTCCAAGGAGAGAATGCTATTTTCTGAAACATGCTACCTGAAATCTTTTTTAGTCAGAGGTGTCAAAGACTGTAAAACTGGGGACTTCTGAATGCAAAAAAGTATCCTACCACTCAGCCATGCCCCCACCATGTTGTAAAAAGCTGTAAACAGCCATTATGGGTGCACACAAAATTGAAAAAAGAAGAATGAAATTTGTGTAATACTTTCCTACTAAAAAGTGTGTAATTTGTGTAATACTTTTTTAGTAGGACCAGCCAAATGGACATAAAATATAGTGCAAGCTTTTGTGCTCACCAGAATTCTTAATCAGACTGGATTTTTAAAAAAATTAATAAAGATAAGGGGTGGAAAGCAGATTTTTCAGGCTGTGGCACTATGACCTGATCTCACAAGCATCCTCTGTGAAATGAATGCAGGCACAAGACTTAGTTTTCCCCCTGCTGTTTGGGTACAGCACGTTCTCTGGGAAGAGGCAGTATTTGATGGCACTTCCTCTTTGTCCACATTGAAAATACAAAAACCAGCAGCAGTCCATCCATATTCTTCTTAAACTGTGGTATGTCTAAGCCCACTTTCTCTCCTGACCCTTGGGTCACTTCATTCCATCCTGAGCTGACGTGGACAGCCAGTGTTGCATAGTGGTTAGAGTGGTGGATCTGGGAGGCCCAGGTTCGAATCCCTCCTCTGCCATGGACGCTTGCTAGGTGACTTGGGCCAGCATATCCTTTCAGCCTAACTTACCCTGACAGGGTGATTGTAAGGATAAGATAGAGGAGAATGATGTAAGCCACTTTGGGTCCCTCGGGGGAGAAAGAAGGGACGTAAATAAAAGAAAATGAATTTATGCAACAGGGTTTGAAACCAAGCCAAATCACTGGGCACCGGAGAATCCAAATGCTTTTCCCCCCCTCAGTAAATACTTCCGCACAGGTTTGCCAGCGTAAAAGAATTTGCCTCTTGTTCTCTTCCTTGCCTCTTAGTCATCAGAGTCAGTGCCAAAACCTATTGAGATCTGTTATTCTCAGGGAGGTCCCCGTGATGTTGATAATCCCTTGAGACACCACCTGTCATCTCCTGACGTGCCTCAGTCGATTGACATCAGGGTCAGGATTAAGTGATCCACTTAATCGCTTATTCTTGCACCAGAGTGTGTATTTTTATACAGTGTTCCAACTTATCTGGAAGTGTCAAAGCCTTGCTGATAATGCAGACATCCTGGTGGAGCTACTCACGAGCAGGGGAAGTGCTATTTTCGGAGAAATTCTAGAGGGGCAGCGGTGTTGCTTCTCCGCAAACAAAGCAGTAGATTCTTGTGACGTTTTCATGACTAACACATTTTTTTGTGGCATAAGTTTTCATGGGGCACAACCCAATTTTTTTTTGTCTGATGTGTTGAAATGCTGTCTTTGGTTGGGAGATAGATGGATAGAGAATGAATTCATGCATTAATGAAAAGAAGAAGAAATGTGCAAAGTATTAAAAAGTCGTGGAATACCAAGCGCCGAGCAGTGAATCTGATGTTTCTATGCAGAGCCCAAAAGTGTACTAGATAAAAACAGTCTTGTTATAAGTGACAGTTCCAGCTTTCTGGCTGTTCTTTGCTAATTTAAATAATGGGGAAGAATGCCACCATCTCTATTAAGCCCAAACTTAATTGAATCAAATTTGCTGGTCAAATTTAGGAATTTTGCACTCTTACTTTGAAGGGGGTGGGGAGGGAAACCAGGATGCCTAGGCTCTGACTGGAACATCCAGAGTTTCCATTACAACTGACTTTCTAGGGATTCATCTTAGATTTATCTTCTATGGATTTTGATGGGATTCATCTTCCAGATGTTTTCTGCAAGCTCAGATATTTTCTGCCTATTCCAACCTGGGCTGTTTCCACACGTCCTTAAAGGGACGGCCCACTCACCGAACGTGGATGGCTTTTCCCCTTCACTCCAAACATCTACGTTTTCATCTGGATTGAAGTGGAAAATCCAACTACGTTCGGTGAGTGGGCCGTCCTTTTAACAACATGCAGAAATGGCCCTGGTTAAAGAAAGGCCAGTCAGTTAGTCTTACCCGCTTTTGTGAGTTCAGTGTGCCTCAATTTGTACATTAGGAAATAATACTCTGGTTTCTCTTCAGATCGCATAAATCTTTCGCCTTTTTGTACATTAGGAAATAATCATACATTGTTTTTAAATGGTGTGTCACAGTAGGGCCGTTTCCGCATGGCTTACCTCAACCCGGAATGCTGCGCAACATGCCGAAAAAAACGCACTTCCGCGTTTTTTTCGGCAGGTTGCGCAGCGTTCTGGGTTGAGGTAAGCCGTGCAGAAACGGCCCAAATATCACCATAAAAGAGGGTGTTTTCTTCCATGCATGAGAGATCCATCCCCAAGATGGTGCCAAGTATCTGCATTTAGCTGTAAATATTTGATCTGTTTGTTCTCCTCTGATTTTTAAGTATTTGACAGTTGATACCTGGTGTATGATGCTGTGTGTTATCTGACAATATTTCATTGCTGACAAAGTGTCAGATATGCCTCCAGCATATCTGTCATAGGTTATGGGCTTACTGCTGCAGTGTTTAGTGTACCTCTGAGAACATACAAAGGGAACCCTGTTTTGATGAATGGTTGCTAGCTGCTTATCTTGCAGGTGTTTTGGTTACAATTTCTTGGCAGGCCTGAGAATGTGGCCTTGAAGTTACAGCTGAGACGGCACCAAGCTCCTAAGAGACTGAGCAGAGCTCATCCTTTTCCCTCCTCCCCTCTTCCCAGGCTCTGCTGCTAAAATCCTAATTGACTTTCTTTCCCACTGGGGGGGGGAGGGGACTTTGACCTATAATTAACCTTGCTTTGCTACCTTGAGCCACTCCAGCCAATGCTCCTGTCATAGCATCTTGATACTGGTATTCTTCTTTAATAAAACCAACTTTAACTCATTCACTCCCGTGATGCAGTGAAGTGTTTTGGGAAGTACCTGGCAAGACCTGACACAAACAATTATATTCATTATCGAATAAGTGTGATGGTTGATGGACAAAGTCATTTGATAGCTGATGAAATGCAAAAGTTGATGTGAAAGGAAAAGCCAGAGGCTACGGGTGTTTGTAGTTGATGTTCAGCCAAACAAAAGGTTCCACCAAGCCTCAAGTGTGTCAGTTTAAAATGTGTGCGGCAAAATGAGCTGATTTGCTAAATTTCAGATAAAGAGTTCTTTTTACAGCCAGATTTCAGAACTGTTGCTTGATGTTTGGGAAAGGTTTTGTGGTCCAAGCAAATAGAAATTCCTAACACTTTTTGTGCCACAGTCATCTGATACCTTTTCTTTTTGAGAGGGAGAGAGAGGTCAAGTTGATTGTTCTGTGTATATGATTCATTGGGAGCCCACAGGAGGAGGAAATGGAGTTGCTTCAGACACAGTCCTTTTCTTGATACTGTTTTAATTGGCTTGATGCTCTTCATTTGGGTACAGGAAGAACATTTTGAAGGCCTCGGTTTTGTTTTTCTTTTACTTAACTAACTAGCAATTCAGATATGACGTAGTTATTTCTTTCAGGCTAAACTCTGGGTAAATATTTTTCTCTGGTGGCTACCCCCCTGCCGCACATCTAATCTAGTATGTGGTATGTGTGTCTGAGATGTTCCCCCTTAGAATATACAAAACCATATAAGTTGTATTACTTGCAGACATACATCTGTGTTGAGGGCCCATAATGTTACATTTGGGTTGTAGTCACTTGTCCAAATTTGGGTCACTTTTCCAACACTTCCTCTCAGGATTTTGATTACTGCTTGATAAGCAATGGAAAGCTCTATGAATTGCTGCTTTAAAATGCCTTTCTTAGGCCTGGTTCCTACACAGCTGTGGACATCTGTATATTTTTGGCTGCTGAATATATAAATTTACTCTTTGGAAAGGACAGTGTTGGAGTTACTGAAGTGACGTGCAGATTCTCAGTGTGCGATGTAAGGTCCAGGGAACAACTGTTTTGGTTAGAATAATTCCTATTTCTGCCCAGAGTTCTCCCCACTTGGGTTGAAACAACAGAGTTTTTCCTTCAACTGTGCCATGAAATTAATAGAAATGTTATAATTAAACTGATATTTGTTTTCTTTGGGGAAGGAAGGGATTCCAGACAGTGACCACCATTATCCCCATACCTCAGATTTCAGTATCATCATCTCTTACAAAGAACCAATTTATTCCCCTGAGCAGTACATGCTCAGGGCCACAGAACTCACGCCATAGGACTATTGGACATCAAACTCAATCAGTGTTGCATTTGCTTTCCTTCTGTTTATCTGTTTCCATTTCCTTGTTTCACAACCTGACCTTTTCTGGTGCTCATAGCCCAGCCCCACCCATGAATTTGGTACCTTCCATTGCCCACTGTAGGTTGTGAATTTTGTTTGAAAATAACTCAAGAGAGAGTTATTTCTTTAAAAGTTCTGTGCCACTATGAGCTCTTCATTGCCAAAGCGGATGGGATAGAAGGTGTTTTAAAGAAAGTTATCTCCAATAGATGGCGACACAACTCTAGAATTGGCGCCATCACGGGCCAATTGGCGCCATCACGGGCCAATTGGCGCCATCACGGGCCAATTGGCGCCATCACGGGCCAATTCTGCACGGCTTACTTGAAGCCGGAACGTTGCAGAACATGCTGGAGAAAACGCAGAAGATCGTGTTTTCTCGTGCGAGTTTTGTGTGATGTCGCACAAAACTCGTGCGAGAAAACGCGATCTTCCATGTTTTTTCTGGCATGTTCTGCAACGTTTCGGCTTCAGGTAAGCCGTGCGGAATCGGCCATTGTTGCCCACCTTTGGGTGACTTCTGGCGGTCTCCAGGAATTACAGCTGATATCCAGTCAACAGATAACAGTTCCTCTGGAGAAAATGGTTCCTTTGGGGGAGGACTCTATGGTACCATGGCTTGCTGAAATCCCTCCCTTACTCGGATCCCACCCTCCCCAGGTTCCATCCCTAAATATCCAGAAATTTCCCAACCCGAGTTTGGCAAACTTACCCCAACATCTCCCCCCCTCCAAGGCAAAATGTGGTCTGTGTTTTAGGAGGGACTGGCACCAGAAAACAAGGCCTGTCCCTGGTAAATAGCTAGATAGCACATTTATTATCTTAGAGCCAAATTACACATTCTTTTTTTAATGAGTTGAGTCTGGTTTGTTCCCAGGACCCAACTTAGTCCTCTGCACAGTGGGTGAGGGGAGGAGAGAACGGTGTACACCACATTAAACTTCTTAGAGGAAGGAATAGATTAAAACGTACTACATTAATAAATGCATAAGTGGGGGAAAGCTTTCATTTAGCAAATATGTTTTTGCAACTAACCGTTCTTTGATATTAAAACAAACCAAAATACTTTGGCTTGGCAAGGAAGTTCTAGTAGCTATCCTGTCCACTTCTGTGAAGGCCCCCCCTTCAATCTGGCAGTCCCACTTAGCAAGGAAGTCTGAATACGGCCCTGATAATCTTGATACCTCAAAGTGGGGACTGAGAAAGGACAATTTGCTTGCAGCCCTTTAGCAAGTCCATGTTTGAAAGGAGATTTGTACTGGGAAGTTCGTCTCACATAGCTCATATGGTCAGCCACTCGGCTGCAACAGGGAATCCAGTACACAGGGCAAGGATTGGGATGAATCTACTTCCTGCCTCATTGCCATGGGAGGTTGGAGAGGTGTAAATGGGTCCTCCTGGGTTAATCTCTCTCTGTATCTTGATGCTCTCATGGGAAGAAGTACAAACAAAACAAATAAGAGCTTAGTGCTAATGGGGAAGGAAGAGGATATGACGTTTGTCTGCTAAATGTCAACTGGGTTGGATTCAGCACTAGGAAAACATGCAGAAGCATTTCCAAACATACTGTGAACTTCTTTAAGTAACCCCTGGAACCTAGTGCTGTTGCAATCTTAACAAAGAACATGCAAAACACTGAAAGTACCCAGCTTGCTATGTCTGTTTTCTCTTGACTCAGGCATCTTCTATGTTTCCTTTGGCTGCAAAACTGAACAAAAATTCAGAGGTTTTTCCCCTCTACGTATCATTTATTCTTTTATTTTATTCTCCCTTTTATCCTGACAACAACCGTGTGAAGTAGTTAAGCTGAATACATGTGACTGGCCCAAGGTCCCCCAGCAAACTTCTGTGGCAGAACAGGGATTCAAACCTGGGTCTCCTAGATCTTATTCTGACATTCTAACCACTATACTAAACCGGCTCTAATAATCAAATATCCATTGGCACCGCATGCTCATACCTTAATGGATTTCTAGGGGTTGATGAGAGTTGCAGTTTGGGAAGCACCACAAAACTGTCAATGCTGGCAGGAAGTCAAAAGCTGTTCTCTATCAAAAGCTATTCTCTGTTTAAAGAGCCATTCCCTATGGCAAGTTAATTTCACTCACCCCAGAATATAATGTTTGTGGCTAAGGGAGGGAGCAGGTATGGGGACCGCCACCGATGTGTGTGCTCAGTACATGTTAACATTTGGTGAGCTTCTTGTTGAAAACTTGCTAATGACCAATGACGTTTTCAACTGTTCAGCATGGATGCTTGAGGGGGGGGGGGAATGTCAGCAGTTTCAGCTATTGCATGAAGATGTTTGCTGATCTCTACTTGAAGCACCTCATAAAGCTCACAGTTAGAGATGGGCACGATCTGAATTACGATTTCAACCCCCCCCCCCCCGATTTTGGCATTTGCGCCATCGTGACTCAGCTAATCAGTTCTGTCCATGGCAACTGATCCAGCGGTCGGGAGTTTGCTTGCTCGGGACTTGATCGGATGGGTCAGTTTCTGTTCGGAATTGCAGACACTCTTGTGCTAGTAATTTATTTCCGGGGCAACGGAGTCAGGGAAATGAGCTGTGTTTGCCCTCCTTCTGTCGCCCTCAAAACACGAATGGAAGCCCAACTTTCCTTGATTAGCAGGCTTCCTTCCAACCATGGAGCAGCAACCCAGGGGAGGGAGGGGGAACGGGGTGGGCACAAAGGAAAGGCAAAAGGCAGCGCGGGAGGCTGGGAGGCCGCCTGCGCCGTTCGCCTTTCCCCAGGACAAGGGGTGCGTGGGCAAGCTGGCTGCCCCTTGTCCCGGGGAAAGGCAAAAGGCAGTGCGGGTGGCTGGGAGGCCGCCTGCGCCGTTCGCCTTTCCCCAGGACAAGGGGCGTGCGGGCAAGCCGGCCGCCCCTTGTCCTGGGGAAAGGCAAAAGGCAGTGCGGGTGGCTGGGAGGCTGCCTGCGCCGTTTGTCTTTCCCCAGGACAAGGGGCGCGCGGGCAAGCCAGCCGCCCCTTGTCTTCCAGGGCAGGTGAATGGCACGGGCAGCCTCCGAGCCACTCGTGCTGCCACCAGCTCCGCAGTGCACCGGGACAGCCAGCTTGCTGCGTGGGTGGGGGCGACTCAGGAGCGCGCGCACGCAAGAGCCTGACTACAGTTGCCCTGGGTGCTGGCCTCCCCGATTCCTGATTGCGGACCGGAAACGAGAGTTGATCGTTTAGAATCGGTGGCCTGCGTTCGGCAGCAGCCCAGATCCACGAATGGCTGAACTGGAATTTTTTTTGGGATCGGGCCCATGTCTACTCTCAGTCATAGTACCTAAAGGGGCATTTGGGGAATGATGAGACATGATAAAATTGGGACACTTCTTTTTATGAACTTCTGGAAAAAAGACTGGATCTACCAGTGCTGTTTTCCCCATCCTGCATATTAACTGTGAGATTGCAACAGCTGAATCTAGCTGCAGATCTCTTTTGAAAATCCTCTTGGTAGTATAAGTAACCCTAGATGGTGGGAAAGGTGGGATAGAAATGTTTTATAAATGCACGTGTATTCCCCTTACACTCATCTCCTGTCAGATACTCTGCCCCAAACTATTTTCCACCTGCATGCACTTTTGATACACTGTAAGAACACTGGGAAATTATTCTTTATATCTGTTTGAAATTTCGTGTGCATCCACAAATAAAACACAGCCAAAGAGCATGTAACTGCTTATGGTTCTCTATAACGTTTTGCTACTATATCCTCTTCTCACTCTCCGTTGTTTCAGTCATTATCAAAATTACAGTAGAATCCCAGTTGAGAAGGATCCTTTCTCCTGCATCTGTCATTCTTAAAAGGGCCTAAATATTGGGGGCACAACACACATAACAACAAAAAGTGATGATAATAATAAGTAAATGTAACATTTTCATAACATATAAAGGCATAAGATCTCCTCTGGAGATCTCCTCCTCTTGTTGCATACTACTGTACCATTGGTGGTAGATAGTGCCATCAATTCATAGCTGACTTATGACAACTTCTGCTGCAGTTAAGATGGCAAGAGACTAACAGAAGTGGTTTACCATTGCCTGCCTCTGCAACCCTGGTCTTTGTTGGGGGTCTCCCATCCAATTATTAACCAAGGCTTAGCTGCTGAGATTTGATGAGATGGGGCTTCCCTGAGCTATCCAGGTCAGGGCTCTGTACTATTAGGATAGCATATAAAACGTGCAGTATCAAAAATGGAATGCCAATGTACATGTAAAACAGCAATATTTTAATGTGCCAGTAATGATCTATTCTGTAATAGTAGCGTAATAATTGATAAGATTAATCATAAAATATGAAAGTAACGGAGACTATTTTTATTCCAGTGGCAAGCTCTGTGATGCTATTGGCTACAACTCAGTCGACTGCGGATAATTCTACATCAACGTTGACCACCATAAGCACAACAAATGCACCAAGAGAGTCATCCACCACTCCCTCACATTCCACATCAAAATCACAGCAGACAACTTCCACAACAGAGTTATCCAGTTCTCTGCCACCTGCTGTATCTGCATCAGAGTTCATGAGAACTGCAACGGAGTCATCCAGTTCTATTATCTCTTCAATAACCACCTCAGAACCAACAACTTGGACAACAGAGCCATCCACCTCTTTTCTGCCTTCTACTATATCCACCTCACAGCTCACGGCCTCTACATCAGCACAGAATGCAACAGAGCTGACAACGTCAACAAAGGAACCATCAGTTTCCCTTTCAACACGCATATTCACAACAGAGCGCACAACTACTAGATGGGGATCATGGACATTTCTCACACCAACCGTAGCCACCCAAGAGCTCACAAGTACTGGAATAGAGGCATTCACAAGTTCTGCATTGACCTCAGAGCTCACAACCTCTAGAACGGAGTCCACCTCTCTTCCACCATCTATACCCATCTTGGACTCTACAGCTTTGCCAACAGCTACGACAGAGGCATCCACCCCACCCTCACCTTCTCTCCCACTTTCTACATCCCCCTCAGAGACCAAATCTGCAACAGAGGCACCTACCTCTCTGCTGCGTTCTACACCCCCCTCAGAGAGCACATCTATCACAGAGACATCCACCTCTGTTCTGACTTCTGTATCCACCTCAGCGCCCTCAGCATCTACAACGCAGCCTTCCACCACTCTTCCTCCCTCTACAGCCACCTTGGAGTCTACAGCTTTAACCACATCTACAACAGTGGCACCAACCTCTCTGCTGCCTTCTACATCCCCCTCAGAGAGCACAACCTCTATCACAGAGACATCCACCTCTGTTCTGACTTCTGTATCCACCTCAGGGCCCTCAGCATCTACAACTAAGCCTTCCACCACTCTTCCTCCCTCTACAGCCACCTTGGAGTCTACAGCTTTAACCACATCTACAACAGAGGCACCAACCTCTCTGCTGTCTTCTACATCCCCCTCAGAGAGCACAACATCTATCACAGAGATATCCACCTCTGTTCTGACTTCTGCATCCACCTCACCACTCTCAGCATCTACAACACAGCCTTCCACCACTCTTCCTCCCTCTACAGCCACCTTGGAGTCTACAGCTTTAACCACATCTACAACAGAGGCACCAACATCTCTGCTGCTTTCTACATCCCCCTCAGAGAGCACAACATCTATCACAGAAACATCCACCTCTGTTCTGACATCTGCATCCACCTCAGTGATCTCAGCATCTACAATGCAGCCATCCACCACTCTTCCTCCCTCTACAGCCACCTTGGAGTCTACTGCTTTAATCACACCTTCAACAGAGGCACCAACCTCTCTGCTGCCATCTACATCCCCCTCAGAGAGCACAACATCTATCACAGAGAGATACACCTCTGTTCTTACTTCTGTATCCACCTCAGCACTCTCAGCATCTACAACGTGGCCTTCCACCACTCTTCCTCCCTCTACAACCACCGTGGAGTCTAGAGCTTTAACCACATCTGCAACAGAGGCACCAACCTCTCTGTTGTCTTCTACAACCCCCTCAGAGAGCACAACCTCTATCACAGAGACATACACCTCTGTTCTGACTTCTGCATCCACCTCAGCAATCTCAGCATCTACAACGCAGCCTTCCACCACTCTTCCTCCCTCTACAGCCACCTTGGAGTCTACAAGTTTAACCACATCTACAACAGAGGCCCCTACCTCTCTGCTGCCTTCTACATCCCCCTCAGAGAGCACAACCTCTATCACAGAGACATCCACCTCTGTTCTGACTTCTGTATCCACCTCAGGGCCCTCAGCATCTACAACGCAGCCTTCCACCACTCTTCCTCCCTCTACAGCCACCTTGGAGTCTACAGCTTTAACCACATCTACAACAGAGGCCCCTACCTCTCTGCTGCCTTCTACATCCCCCTCAGAGAGCACAACATCTATCACAGAGACATCCACCTCTGTTCTGACTTCTGCATCCACCTCAGCACTCTCAGCATCTACAACGCAGCGTTCCACCACTCTTCCTCCTTCTACAGCCACCGTGGAGTCTAAAGCTTTAACCACATCTGCAACAGAGGCACCAACCTCTCTGTTGTCTTCTACAACCCCCTCAGGGAGCACAACCTCTATCACAGAGACACACACCTCTGTTCCGACTTCTGCATCCACCTCAGCACTCTCAGCATCTACAACGCAGCGTTCCACCACTCTTCCTCCCTCTACAGCCACCTTGGAGTCTAAAGCTTTAACCACATCTAACACAGAGGCACCTACCTCTCTGCTGCCTTCTACATCCCCCTCAGAGAGCACAACCTCTATCATAGAGACATCTACCTCTATTCTTACTTCTGTATCCACCTCAGGACCCTCAGCATCTAAAACTAAGCCTTCCACCACTCCTCCTCCCTCTACAGCCACCTTGGAGTCTACTGCTTTAATCAAACCTTCAACAGAGGCGCCTACCTCTCTGCTGCCTTCTACATCCCCCTCAGAGAGCACAACATCTATCACAGAGAGATACACCTCTGTTCTTACTTCTGTATCCACCTCAGCACTCTCAGCATCTACAACACATCCTTCCACCACACTTCCTCCCTTTACACACACCTTGGAGTCTAAAGCTTTAACTACATCTACAACAGAGGCCCCTACCTCTCTGCTGCCTTCTACATCCCCCTCAGAGAGCACAACCTCTATCACAGAGACATCCACCTCTGTTCTGACTTCTGCATCCACCTCAGCACTCTCAGCATCTACAACGCAGCGTTCCACCACTCTTCCTCATTCTACAGCCACCGTGGAGTCTAAAGCTTTAACCACATCTGCAACAGAGGCACCAACCTCTCTGTTGTCTTCTACAACCCCCTCAGAGAGCACAACCTCTATCAAAGAGGCATACACCTCTGTTCTGACTTCTGCATCCACCTCTGTGATCTCAGCATCTACAACTAAGCCTTCCACCACTCTTCCTCCCTCTACAGCCACCTTGGAGTCTAAAGCTTTAACCACATCTACCACAGAGGCACCTACCTCTCTGCTGCCTTCTACATCCCCCTCAGAGAGCACAACATCTATCACAGAGAGATACACCTCTGTTCTTACTTCTGTATCCACCTCAGAACTCTCAGCATCTACAACACATCCTTCCACCACTCTTCCTCCCTTTATACACACCTTGGAGTCTAAAGCTTTAACTACATCTACAACAGAGGCCCCTACCTCTCTGCTGCCTTCTACATCCCCCTCAGAGAGCACAACCTCTATCACAGAGACATCCACCTCTGTTCTGACTTCTGCATCCACCTCAGCACCCTCAGCATCTACAACGCAGGCTTCCACCACTCTTCCTCCCTCTACAGCCACCGTGGAGTCTACAGCTTTAACCACATATACAACAGAGGCACCTGCCTCTCTGCTGCCTTCTACATCCCCCTCAGAGAGCACAACCTCTATCACAGAGACATCCACCTCTGTTCTGACTTCTGCATCCACCTCAGCACTCTCAGCATCTACAACGCAGCCTTCCACCACTCTTCCTCCCTCTACAGCCACCGTGGAGTCTAGAGCTTTAACCACATCTGCAACAGAGGCACCAACCTCTCTGTTGCCTTCTACATCCCCCTCAGAGAGCACAACCTCTATCACAGAGACATACACCTCTGTTCTGACTTCTGTATCCACCTCAGGGCCCTCAGCATCTACAACTAAGCCTTCCACCACTCTTCCTCCCTCTACAGCCACCTTGGAGTCTAAAGCTTTAACCACATCTACAACAGAGGCACCAACCTCTCTGCTGCCTTCTACATCCCCCTCAGAGAGCACAACCTCTATCACAGAGACATACACCTCTGTTCTGACTTCTGTATCCACCTCAGGGCCCTCAGCATCTACAACTAAGCCTTCCACCACTCTTCCTCCCTCTACAGCCACCTTGGAGTCTACAGCTTTAACCACATCTACAACAGAGGCCCCTACCTCTCTGCTGTCTTCTACATCCCCCTCAGAGAGCACAACCTCTATCATAGAGAGATCTACCTCTATTCTTACTTCTGTATCCACCTCAGGACCCTCAGCATCTACAACTAAGCCTTCCACCACTCCTCCTCCCTCTACAGCCACCGTGGAGTCTACTGCTTTAATCAAACCTTCAACAGAGGCGCCTACCTCTCTGCTGCCTTCTACATCCCCCTCAGAGAGCACAACATCTATCACAGAGAGATACACCTCTGTTCTTACTTCTGTATCCACCTCAGCACTCTCAGCATCTACAACACATCCTTCCACCACACTTCCTCCCTTTACACACACCTTGGAGTCTAAAGCTTTAACTACATCTACAACAGAGGCCCCTACCTCTCTGCTGCCTTCTACATCCCCCTCAGAGAGCACAACCTCTATCACAGAGACATCCACCTCTGTTCTGACTTCTGCATCCACCTCAGCACTCTCAGCATCTACAACGCAGCCTTCCACCACTCTTCCTCCTTCTACAGCCACCGTGGAGTCTAAAGCTTTAACCACATCTGCAACAGAGGCACCAACCTCTCTGTTGTCTTCTACAACCCCCTCAGAGAGCACAACCTCTATTAAAGAGGCATACACCTCTGTTCTGACTTCTGCATCCACCTCTGTGATCTCAGCATCTACAACTAAGCCTTCCACCACTCTTCCTCCCTCTACAGCCACCTTGGAGTCTAAAGCTTTAACCACATCTACCACAGAGGCACCTACCTCTCTGCTGCCTTCTACATCCCCCTCAGAGAGCACAACATCTATCACAGAGAGATACACCTCTGTTCTTACTTCTGTATCCACCTCAGAACTCTCAGCATCTACAACACATCCTTCCACCACTCTTCCTCCCTTTATACACACCTTGGAGTCTAAAGCTTTAACTACATCTACAACAGAGGCCCCTACCTCTCTGCTGCCTTCTACATCCCCCTCAGAGAGCACAACCTCTATCACAGAGACATCCACCTCTGTTCTGACTTCTGCATCCACCTCAGCACCCTCAGCATCTACAACGCAGGCTTCCACCACTCTTCCTCCCTCTACAGCCACCTTGGAGTCTACAGCTTTAACCACATATACAACAGAGGCACCTGCCTCTCTGCTGCCTTCTACATCCCCCTCAGAGAGCACAACCTCTATCACAGAGACATCCACCTCTGTTCTGACTTCTGCATCCACCTCAGCACTCTCAGCATCTACAACGCAGCCTTCCACCACTCTTCCTCCCTCTACAGCCACCGTGGAGTCTAGAGCTTTAACCACATCTGCAACAGAGGCACCAACCTCTCTGTTGCCTTCTACATCCCCCTCAGAGAGCACAACCTCTATCACAGAGACATACACCTCTGTTCTGACTTCTGTATCCACCTCAGGGCCCTCAGCATCTACAACTAAGCCTTCCACCACTCTTCCTCCCTCTACAGCCACCTTGGAGTCTAAAGCTTTAACCACATCTACAACAGAGGCACCAACCTCTCTGCTGCCTTCTACATCCCCCTCAGAGAGCACAACCTCTATCACAGAGACATACACCTCTGTTCTGACTTCTGTATCCACCTCAGGGCCCTCAGCATCTACAACTAAGCCTTCCACCACTCTTCCTCCCTCTACAGCCACCTTGGAGTCTACAGCTTTAACCACATCTACAACAGAGGCCCCTACCTCTCTGCTGTCTTCTACATCCCCCTCAGAGAGCACAACCTCTATCATAGAGAGATCTACCTCTATTCTTACTTCTGTATCCACCTCAGGACCCTCAGCATCTACAACTAAGCCTTCCACCACTCCTCCTCCCTCTACAGCCACCGTGGAGTCTACTGCTTTAATCAAACCTTCAACAGAGGCGCCTACCTCTCTGCTGCCTTCTACATCCCCCTCAGAGAGCACAACATCTATCACAGAGAGATACACCTCTGTTCTTACTTCTGTATCCACCTCAGCACTCTCAGCATCTACAACACATCCTTCCACCACACTTCCTCCCTTTACACACACCTTGGAGTCTAAAGCTTTAACTACATCTACAACAGAGGCCCCTACCTCTCTGCTGCCTTCTACATCCCCCTCAGAGAGCACAACCTCTATCACAGAGACATCCACCTCTGTTCTGACTTCTGCATCCACCTCAGCACTCTCAGCATCTACAACGCAGCCTTCCACCACTCTTCCTCCCTCTACAGCCACGTTGGAGTCTACAGCTTTAACCACATCTACAACAGAGGCACCTGCCTCTCTGCTGCCTTCTACATCCCCCTCAGAGAGCACAACCTCTATCATAGAGACATCTACCTCTGTTCTTACTTCTGTATCCACCTCAGCACTCTCAGCATCTACAACACATCCTTCCACCACTCTTCCTCCCTTTACACACACCTTGGAGTCTAAAGCTTTAACTACATCTACAACAGAGGCCCCTACCTCTCTGCTGCCTTCTACATCCCCCTCAGAGATCACAACCTCTATCACAGAGACATCCACCTCTGTTCTGACTTCTGCATCCACCTCAGCACTCTCAGCATCTACAACGCAGCCTTCCACCACTCTTCCTCCCTCTACAGCCACCTTGGCGTCTACAGCTTTAACCACATCTACAACAGAGGCACCTGCCTCTCTGCTGCCTTCTACATCCCCCTCAGAGAGCACAACCTCTATCATAGAGACATACACCTCTGTTCTTACTTCTGTATCCACCTCAGCACTCTCAGCATCTACAACACATCCTTCCACCACTCTTCCTCCCTTTACACACACCTTGGAGTCTAAAGCTTTAACTACATCTACAACAGAGGCCCCTACCTCTCTGCTGCCTTCTACATCCCCCTCAGAGAGCACAACCTCTATCACAGAGACATCCACCTCTGTTCTGACTTCTGCATCCACCTCAGCACTCTCAGCATCTACAACGCAGCCCTCCACCACTCTTCCTCCCTCTACAGCCACCTTGGAGTCTACAGCTTTAACCACATCTACAACAGAGGCACCTGCCTCTCTGCTGCCTTCTACATCCCCCTCAGAGAGCACAACCTCTATCATAGAGACATCTACCTCTGTTCTTACTTCTGTATCCACCTCAGGGCCCTCAGCATCTACAACTAAGCTTTCCACCACTCTTCCTCCCTCTTCAGCCACCTTGGAATCTAAAGCTTTAACCACATCTACAACAGAGGCACCAACCTCTCTGCTGCCTTCTACATCCCCCTCAGAGAGCACAACATCTATCACAGAGACATCCACCTCTGTTCTGACTTCTGCATCCACCTCAGCACTCTCAACATCTACAACGCAGCCTTCCACCACTCTTCCTCCCTCTACAGCCACCTTGGAGTCTACTGCTTTAATCACACCTTCAACAGAGGCGCCTACCTCTCTGCTGCCTTCTACATCCCCCTCAGAGAGCACAACCTCTATCACAGAGACATCCACCTCTGTTCTGATTTCTGTGTCCACCTCAGCGCCCTCAGCATCTACAACGCGGTCTTCCACCAGTATTCCTTCCTCTACCGCCACCTTGGAGTCTACAGCTTTAACCACATCTACAACAGAGGCACCTACCTCTCTGCTTCCTTCTACATCCCCCTCAGAGAGCACAACCTCTATCACAGAGACATCCACCTCTTTTCTGACTTCTGTATCCACCTCAGCGCCCTCAGCATCTACAACGCAGCCTTCCACCACTCTTCCTCCCTCTACAGCCACCATGGAGTCTAGAGCTTTAACCACATCTACAACAGAGGCACCTACCTCTCTGCTGCCTTCTACATCCCCCTCAGAGAGCACAACATCTATCACAGAGACATCCACCTCTTTTCTGACTTCTGTATCCACCTCAGCACCCTCAGCATCTACAACGCAGCCTTCCACCACTCTTCCTCCCTCTACAGCCACCGTGGAGTCTAGAGCTTTAACCACATCTACAACAGAGGCACCTGCCTCTCTGCTGCCTTCTACATCCCCCTCAGAGAGCACAACATCTATCACAGAGACATCCACCTCTATTCTGACTTCTGTGTCCACCTCAGCGCCCTCAGTATCTACAACGCGGCCTTCCACCACTCTTCCTCCCTTTACACACACCTTGGAGTCTAAAGCTTTAACTACATCTACAACAGAGGCCCCTACCTCTCTGCTGCCTTCTACATCCCCCTCAGAGAGCACAACCTCTATCACAGAGACATCCACCTCTGTTCTGACTTCTGCATCCACCTCAGCACTCTCAGCATCTACAACGCAGCCTTCCACCACTCTTCCTCCCTCTACAGCCACCTTGGCGTCTACAGCTTTAACCACATCTACAACAGAGGCACCTGCCTCTCTGCTGCCTTCTACATCCCCCTCAGAGAGCACAACCTCTATCATAGAGACATCTACCTCTGTTCTTACTTCTGTATCCACCTCAGGGCCCTCAGCATCTACAACTAAGCTTTCCACCACCCTTCCTCCCTCTTCAGCCACTTTGGAGTCTAAAGCTTTAACCACATCTACAACAGAGGCACCAACCTCTCTGCTGCCTTCTACATCCCCCTCAGAGAGCACAACATCTATCACAGAGACATCCACCTCTGTTCTGACTTCTGCATCCACCTCAGCACTCTCAGCATCTACAACGCAGCCTTCCACCACTCTTCCTCCCTCTACAGCCACCTTGGAGTCTACTGCTTTAATCACACCTTCAACAGAGGCGCCTACCTCTCTGCTGCCTTCTACATCCCCCTCAGAGAGCACAACCTCTATCACAGAGACATCCACCTCTGTTCTGATTTCTGTGTCCACCTCAGCGCCCTCAGCATCTACAACGCGGTCTTCCACCAGTATTCCTTCCTCTACCGCCACCTTGGAGTCTACAGCTTTAACCACATCTACAACAGAGGCACCTACCTCTCTGCTGCCTTCTACATCCCCCTCAGAGAGCACAACCTCTATCACAAAGACATCCACCTCTTTTCTGACTTCTGTATCCACCTCAGCGCCCTCAGCATCTACAACGCAGCCTTCCACCACTCTTCCTCCCTCTACAGCCACCATGGAGTCTAGAGCTTTAACCACATCTACAACAGAGGCACCTACCTCTCTGCTGCCTTCTACATCCCCCTCAGAGAGCACAACATCTATCACAGAGACATCCACCTCTTTTCTGACTTCTGTATCCACCTCAGCGCCCTCAGCATCTACAACGCAGCCTTCCACCACTCTTCCTCCCTCTACAGCCACCATGGAGTCTAGAGCTTTAACCACATCTACAACAGAGGCACCTGCCTCTCTGCTGCCTTCTACATCCCCCTCAGAGAGCACAACATCTATCACAGAGACATCCACCTCTTTTCTGACTTCTGTATCCACCTCAGCGCCCTCAGCATCTACAACGCAGCCTTCCACCACTCTTCCTCCCTCTACAGCCACCGTGGAGTCTAGAGCTTTAACCACATCTACAACAGAGGCACCTACCTCTCTGCTGCCTTCTACATCCCCCTCAGAGAGCACAACATCTATCACAGAGACATCCACCTCTTTTCTGACTTCTGTATCCACCTCAGCGCCCTCAGCATCTACAACGCAGCCTTCCACCACTCTTCCTCCCTCTACAGCCACCGTGGAGTCTAGAGCTTTAACCACATCTACAACAGAGGCACCTGCCTCTCTGCTGCCTTCTACATCCCCCTCAGAGAGCACAACATCTATCACAGAGACATCCACCTCTATTCTGACTTCTGTGTCCACCTCAGCGCCCTCAGTATCTACAACGCGGCCTTCCACCACTATTCCTTCCTCTACAGCCACTTTGGAGTCTACAGCTTTAACCACATCTATAACAGAGGCACCTACATCTCTGCTGCCTTCTACATCCCCCTCAGAGAGCACAACCTCTATCACAGAAACATCTACCTCTGTTCTTACTTCTGTATCCACCTCAGGGCCCTCAGCATCTACAACGCAGCCTTCTACCACTCTTCCTCCCTCTACAGCCACCTTGGAGTCTACTGCTTTAATCACACCTGCAACAGAGGCGCCTACCTCTCTGCTGCCTTCTACATCCCCCTCAGAGAGCACAACCTCTATCACAGAGACATCCACCTCTGTTCTGACTTCTGTATCCACCTCAGCGATCTCAGCATCTACAACGCAGCCTTCCACCACTCTTCCTCCCTCTACAGCCACCTTGGAGTCTACAGCTTTAACCACATCTGCAACAGAGGCACCTACCTCTCTGCTGCCTTCTACATCCTCCTCAGAGAGCACAGTATCTGTCACAGAGACATCCACCTCTGTTCTGACTTCTGTATCCACCTCAGCACCCTCAGCATCTACAACACATCCTTCCACCACTCTTCCTCCCTTTACAGCCACCTTGGAGTCTACAGCTTTAACCACATCTATAACAGAGGCACCTACCTCTCTGCTGCCTTCTACATCCCCCTCAGAGAGCACAACATCTATCACAGAGACATCCACCTCTGTTGTGACTTCTGTATCCACCTCAGCACCCCCAGCATCTACAACACATCCTTCCACCACTCTTCCTCCCTTTACAGCCACCTTGGATTCTACAGCTTTAACCACATCTATAACAGAGGCACCTACCTCTCTGCTGCCTTCTACATCCCCCTCAGAGAGCAAAACATCTATCACAGAGACATCCACCTCTGTTCTGACTTCTGTATCCACCTCAGCACCCTCAGCATCTACAACCCAGCTTTCCACCACTCTTCCTGCCTCTACAGCCACCTTGGAGTCTACAGCTTTAACCACATCTACAACAGAGGCCCCTACCTCTTTGCTGCTTTCTACATCCCCCTCAGAGAGCACAACACCTTCTATATCTCCCTTAGAAACCACTACATCTACTACAGAGTTATCCACCTCTCTACCGCCTTTTGAATCCACTTCACAGTTCCCAATATCTACAACACAAACTTCCATTTCTCTTCCACCCTCTACTCCCACCTTACAGTCTACAGCTTTGTTGACATCTGCAACAGAGGCATCCACCTCTCTACCACCTACGTCTCCTTCAGAGCTCTCAGCATCTACAACGCAGTCTTCCACCTCTCTTCGACCCTCTACACAGACCTTGGAGTCTACAACTTTGACAACAACTGCAACAGAGACATCTTCCGCTCTCTCATCTTCTACATCCACCTCAGAGAGCACATCTTCCATAAAGGCATACAGCTCTGTACCACCTTTTGAATCCACCTCAGAGCTCTCAGGAACTACAACCAAGTCTACCTCCCTTCCACCTTCCACATACCACTTGGAGTCTACAACTTTGTCAATATCTATCACAGAGCCATCCACTCCTCTCCTACCTGCTTCATCCCCCTCAGAAAGCACCTCTGTCACAGAGGCATCCACCTCTCTTCCACTTTCTACTCCCACCTTGCAGTCTATAGGTTTGTCAGCCTCTACAACAGAGGCATCTTCTCCTCTCCCATCTTTTGTATCCACCTCAGAACTGTCAACATCTACATTGCAATCTTTCACCTCTCTTCCACCATCTACAGTCATCTTGGAGTCTACAGCTTTCCCAGCATCTGCTACAAAGGCATCCACTCCTCTCCCATCTTTTACATCCCCCTCAGGGAACACATCTACCACAGAATCCTTCACTTCTGTACCACCTCTTGAATCCACCTCAGAGCTCACAGTCTCTACCGTGGAAGAATCCACTTTTCTTCCATCTTCTATGTCCCCCTCAGAATCTACACGTGTAACGTTGCCTGAGATGAAGACTTCTACCTCTTTGCTATCTACAGCTTCTTTCCCTCAATCTACAGCAATAACCACCTCCACAAAACAGTCGTCTGCCTCTCTCACACCCACCACGTCCACATTAAGAACTACAGAATTAACCTCTGTAGTTGGGACATCTACCTCTTTCTCCACTATTACATCAACAACAGAAAGCACAAAGCTAATAAACTCTCCAAAAGAGACATCAGCTTCTTTTTCTCCTACCACATCTTCCCCCGGAGTGTCTTCAGAACCTTCCAGCTCTCTCCCAGTCCCAGGCTCCGTGTCAGCCTCTGAAACCACAGAACTAACAACTATCAGATCTGAGATGTCTACTTCCTTCTTGCCTCGCATAGTCACCACAGAAACTACAAATCGAACAACTTATGCAACAGAGGCATTTGGTTCTCTTACATCTTCCTCAGTTACTAGTGGAACTCAGGATCTAACAACGACCGCATCACAGGGATCTACATCTCTGTCACCTACTCTGCCTGTTACTGAGTCTACAGAAATAACATCAGTTGGATCAAAGTCTTCTACTTCTTTCATGAATACCGTTTCTTCAACTGAAACTTCAGCATCTACTTATGTGGCTCCAACATCTGTTGCTATCCTTAGCACACAACAGACAAAAAGCCCTACACAGCAATCCACGCTAGCTACTTCAAGTCCTGTCTTAAGTAAGTTCCTGTTTTTCATTCACTCTTTAAACCAATCTCCTTTGGCTGTTTCCACAGAGATGTTTTGCTCTGCCTTTGCTTCCTTTCTGCAGTGTTGTTTTTAGGAGCATCCACATGGCATCATCGTCTATTTGTCTTATTTCTGTGTTTCCCTTGCTTTACTGTGATATTTCCTAAACCTGGTTTGCTACAATCTTTTTGGAAAGATTGCAGTTAGAGATAGGCACAAACCGAAATACGAACCAAAGTTCATCATGAATGGGGTCAGTTCAAGGTTTGTGAACTGGTGGTGAACTGGTGGCCCATTTCTGACGAACCACCGCAAACTTTAGGCCGGTTCATTTTGTTCATTTTTTGGTTCGTCACTGCAGACAGCCTGGCGCTGATCAATCAGTTTCCTAGGCAACGGGGGGAGGGGCTTTCTGTGGACCTTCTGCTGCCCTGGAAGTGACATTTTCACAACTGGAAGTGACATTTTCATGAATCAAACGAGCCGGTTCATGAACCGGGGCAAGTTTGTGAAAGTTCGTGGTTCATGAAACGTGATGAACCATGAACCGTGTGGTTTGGAAGCATTATGAGCCACTTTAGGCAAGAACGAATCAACCCATTAAAGTCAGGGAGCCAGGACCAGAGAAATTGGTCCCAAGTCAGATTTTAACATACAGATAACACAGGGCAATTTAAATAGGCTGTCAGTATTAAAACATCAGCTCTTTTGAGTCCCTAAAATAGAAGAAATTGGTGGAGCTTTGGGTGTTCCAATGGAACACTATATTAACAGCCAGTCAGCTTCACTGCTCCTGCTGCTACCCACTGGGCTCTCCCAAATGCTGCTCCTTGGGGGCAGGGAGTCTGCAGGAAGAGATAGAGGTGTGAATTGGGGGGCTGCAGTGAGTGAGAAATCCCCCCTCCCTTTGCTGACATAAATTGACCTTGGATCCAACTCTATTATATTTATGTGCTATGTTCACAGAAGTAATATGGGGCATAAACTGACATTGTAGGAAATATAATAATTTAATCATGATTTATTTATAGCCCACCTTTCCCTCTGAGACCCAAGGGGATTGCAAAAATTAACAATACAATGGAAACACCGTAAGACATATAATAAAGATTGTAATAAGGTTGGATTGCAAGGTTAGAAAACAACGCAATAAACCAGTGTAAGTTATGACCTATAGGAAATGGAAAAAATAGATTACAGAAATCAGAAACCAGTGCAGTAAAAACAAGAAGTGTATATAGTAAACGGTGTCATAAACTACAGGCCTTGTCCCTTTGTAACAGCATCCTCCTGATCCAAATTGATGTTTGACTATTTCTTTAATAAAAATGCCCTTCTGAACAATTCTGTTTTACACATTTTGTGAAATGATTGAAGTAGGGGAGCCTTCCTGACCTGCTCAGCCAGGCCATTCCACCAAGCAGGAGCCACCAGAGAGAATGCTCTGATCTTTCCCCTTCTCCAGGGCTTTTTTTCAGCTGGAACGCGGAGGAATGGAGTTCCGGCACCTCTTGAAAATGGTCACATGGCCGGTGGCCCTGCCCCCTGATCTCCAGACAGCGGGGAGTTTAGATTGCCCTCCGCACCGCTCCACCGGCATAGAGGGCAATCTACACTCCCCTCTGTCTGGAGATCAGGGGACGGGGCCACCAGCCATGTGATGATTCTCTCCGAGGGCAACCCACTGAGTTCCACCACCTCTTTTCCCAGAAAAAAAGCCCTGGATACCTCCCTTGTAAAACTCTAGGTGGTAAGATCTTTAGGTGCACCAACATAAAGTCACACCTGTACCAAGGAATGCCCTGACCTGGATAGCCCATGTGAGCCTGATCTCGTCAGATCTCAGAAGTTAAGCAGGGTTGGCTTTGGTTAGTAATTGGGGAGACAAGGGCCGATTCCAGATGGCCAGAAATTGCGGTTTTTCTGCGGAAATAATCGCTTACTGGCCACACGTTCAGTTTCGTCTCCATCCGCTTTGTCTCGCAGTGTGCCGTGCCATCCCACTTCCGGATGTTCGCACGGCCAACTGAGGTACCCGGGATTGGTTGTTTCCTCCCCGTCACAGTTGACATCGGCGGCGTTCATTGGTTCGCATTTCAGTTTTTTTTTTTTTAAATTACGTGTTTTGCGCAAATGCGCAAATGCGCAAATGTGCAGGTATGCGAATATGCAGCGTCAACTTTTGTGCATTTGTGCATTTGTGCGCATTTGCGCAGTTCGATGTGCGCAAACGTGCAACTGCGCAAATGGTGCCCGGTTTTTAAAAAAAACTAAGGGAATATTGTTGCTGGCCAGCCGGCAAAGGAAGGAGGTAAAGGGGAGGGCCTCTCCATGGCGACGAAGCGTCCAGAAGTGTGCAAACCCGCAATACGGCGTTCACACCGTCCGCTTCTGGAGCGCAACACAGCGCCATGAACTGGAGGTAAGCAGGGACGGGACATTACGTGTTTTAACGAGTGAGGTCGCTGGAAAAGCGAAAGCACTCGCTTTATTTGTGCCCGTCTGGAATCGGCCCAGCAATGAAGACCAGGGTTGCAGAGGCAAGCAATGGCGAACCACCTCTGTTAGTCTCTTGCCATGAAAACCCCACCAGGAGCTGCCATAAGTCAGCTATGACTTGAGTGCACTCTCCATGCCATACCGAGGAACAGTCAAATATGAACAATAGTCAGGAAGCTGTCCTGATGGGAAAATACCAACAAATTGAGTAGAGCAAACACGTTGTGCTCTACAAATTATGCTGTTATGTGTGGTGGAGAGTGCCCTCAAGTCATAGTTGACTTATAGTGACCCCTGGTGGGGGTTTTATGGCAAGAGACTAACAGAGGTGGTTTGCCATTGCCTGCTTTTATAATCATACCTAAATAAATGGTCCTTAATCATACTTACAGTATCCTAGGTACTGAATGGAGTCCAAGGAAAGATGATGGAGCTGACATCGTTGCTCTACATCAGTTTGTGAGGTTCCAGGATGGGGATGGGTACGAAACTGGTGGCCACTGGTGACCAACTGAGGCAGGGTGGCTGCCCAAGGCCCTATGGATGTTTAAAGGGGGCTTCTAATCCAGCGGCGCAGAGGGCAATCTAAACTCTCCTCTGTCTGGAGATCAGGGGGCGGGGCCACCAGCCATGTGACCATTTTCAAGAGGTTCCGGAACTCCGTTCCACCGCGTTCCCCCTGAAAAGAAGCCTTGGCTGTGGGAGCCAAATGTTCAGAAGCCAGTTGTCTCTGGATGTTAGGAATAAACAGCATGCACCACCTGAGGTCTTCTTAGAGGCATCAGATAGTAGACAGGAAACTGGACTGATCCAGCAACCCAAGTTTCTTGGATGGCATTTGCCACCACAAGGTGGCTGCTAATTTAGATGATGTTTAAAAGTATGTGCGAAGTACTGTCAAACTACTGCCATCTTATAGCAATTCTTGCTGCGGTTTTAAAGGCAAGAGACTAACAGAGGTTCTTTGCCATTCCTTGCCTCTGCATTGCAACTCTGGACTTTCTTGGTGATCTCTCGTCCAAGTACTAACTGGTGCCAAACTTGCTTAGCTTCTGATGAGATCAGGCTAGCCCAGACTATCCAGTTCAGGGAACTCTACTAGAAAAGAAAACTTCTGTTGATTAACCCCATGGTGAGAATCCACTCCAACAGGTTTCAAGATAATGCCCTCGGTATTGTTACTTGTCTCTTTAGGTATAAATCCATCATTGTTTCTTAGCCTCATCATAATGCTCTGTAATTAATAATTTCTGTTGGAGAAAACTGACATGTCATATTTGTACAGCTCATCAGGTCACCGAATCTATTGCATCTGTATCAAATACGCCGATACATCAGTCCCATGAACACACCACAGCTCTACAAAGTACCACTCTCTCTCCTACTTCACGTAAGTATGTTTCCCCCTATCCTTCTGTCTACCTGCCCACGCCATCTAGAGACTCAAACAGCAGAGAGTGGTAAGTTTTGTTTGCCATTCTTGCCCTTCAGAAATCTGGCTTCAGTGGGGACTCACCACTTTCTGGACATGCCTTGCTGAAAATATTTAATTCAGATTCATGGTGATGTGACGCCATTGTCTGGGGTCTGACACTCAGCCCCCAGATTTGCTGGGAGAAGAGGACGGGAGGCGGCCAGGAAACAGCAGCACAACGGACCAAGCTGGCTTCCCAGCCACAGGCCCAGACAGCTCATGGGAGGCAGCTCAGCCCCAGCCAGCAGGGAATGAAGGGAAAAGGGAGCCAGCTGGGGCAGCTGACCAGGCACCTGCGGCCAGAACCCAGGAGGCCAAGGTGGCTCCTTGTGAGCAAAGGCGGCCAAGCCACATTGGCTGTGAAGGGGGCAGGGAGGAATGGGAGGAGGAACACCTGAGGGTGCCACCAGCTGGGTTACATCTAGCTTAGAGATCTCAACAGGGAGAGACTAGGATGAGAGAGGAAACATCTGAGGGCATACCCAGCTGGAGGGCATCAGGGATAGGGCAGAGCCTGGAAGGAAAGGAGGGGGGAGTTGGGAGAAGCCCTATAAAGGCAGGATCAGTAGGGAGCTTGTGGTGGGTTGTGTAGGAGTGGTGGTAGGTAGAGAGTGAAGGAGTGGAGAGCAAAAGCAAAAGCGAGACAGAGAGTAGTTGTTGGAGAGTGGGAGAAGGAGAAGAGGAGGATGGGAAGAAGGATGCTGCATATGGAGGGGAAAGTAGGCAGGGGGCAGGCAAGGTGGAGGAGTGGATGAGAGGGAGCGAGGGTGATGTATACCCCCCTCCGGCCACAGACCCAATGCCAGCACCTAGCTTGATGGCAACCTGCCAGATGCTCTTGCCTGGCACACGGGCACCCCAGCCAGCTGCGTCCGAAACAAGGGGGGCCCACACCGCCTCCACAAAGCCTGCACCATGGGGAGGAAGGCCGAGCATAGCAGCGCCCCGGCGGGAGGCTGACAGCCATCTTCTGGAGTATACGTTTTTAGGCTGACCCAGATAGAATGGAAAACCAATTTCGAATGAGGGCTATGTATTTTTAATTTATTTTATGTTCATGTATGGTCGGGAACACTTTTTTCATACTGCTCAGTCTTTTTGGCAAATTTCCCACTTTTGCTCCTGTAAGCAAAATGAAGACAGCAGACGCAATGTGTGGGTGAAATGAGGGCTTTATTAAACACTCAACAAGCACAATATATTAAACTCACTCCCTACCTCAAATGGTGCAGGTTTCCTAAAATACTTTTCCATGGAGTTGGCTGACATTTGGGCAATTCCATCCTGGCTCCAACCTCAACCCAGTCACATCCTGTTCCTCCGTGACTGCACCCAAGTTGTGCAGAGAGATGTCGTTGTTGACTTGATTAGCCCATGCTGTCCCATGCCAAGGTTTCAGTGATGATGCACAGTTGAGGGATATACAATCCTGCCAGCCTTAGGTAGGGCCTAATCCACTCCTAGTACCCAGCCAATTTATCTCACCCAACAGTCTCTCAACACATTTTGAAAAAAAGAATCTTTCACTGCCACAGAGAAGCCCAAAACATTCTGCTCAGCCCCAAAGTGTCTGGCAAATGCTCCTTTGTAGTAATGAGATTCTCTGAAGAAAAAGTGTGTCTGAGAGTGGAAATACATGCTGCAAAATTACCTGGGGATGCTCAAGTGCAGGATCAGAATTCAATTGCAGGCAATTCTTGCTCGGCGCACGAGCATGCCGCTTTCACAGGAGCTCCCTTTGTGTGATTGCATCTGCAAGTGAGTTCGGATGGCAGAGCGCCAATTCAGCTCTGTTTTCACTGGAAGAACAAGTACTATGGGCTCCTTTGACTTGTCAGTATGCATTTCTTTAAGGTGTGAGCAAGTGTCAAGACCTGCATTTCAATGAATGGATGTAGGAGGTGGGGGAAACTGGGATACTTTTAGCAGTTGAGGAGGAACTGATATCGAATGCGTGAATGTATTCACATGGAGCAAATGGAAGTGGGACTGTGTGAGCAAGTGCATGGGAAGTTGGAAAAGGGACAAACGAAATGAGGTTCATTTGAGCATCCCTAGGAATGTAGTAATGTGTATTTCCACCCTGAGAGAGTGGCATGGACTTAGGCCGATTCCAGATGACTAACCTTAAGTCGCTTCATGCCGCCCTCTTCCGGATCGCGACGGGGAAAATGCGAAATATCATGTTTCCTCGTGCAAGTTTTGCGCGACGACGCGCAAAACTCGCGCGAGGAAATGCGATATTTCGCATTTTCCCCGTCGCGATCCGGAAGAGGGCGGCATGAAGCGACTTAAGGTTAGTCATCTGGAATCGGCCTTAAACAGTCTCACTATGTTCTTGGCCCGAGGCAGCTGTAAGTAATTCTTACCTAGTGTCTGGTGCCTTCACATCTCTGAAGAGGAGGGGTGGCAAAACTATCCTTCACAGCCATCTGTATGAGAAATTTGTTGTTTGTTACTTTTCTTACTTTCATGCTTTCTACATCATATGCAATTTTCATACCATTGATGAAAAACAGCATCAGTTCTCAAACATGGGATATCTGTTGGATTTTGTTCGTGTGGTTGGGGAAAAGGACAGACGCCAGTTCGGTCCAGGGTATGGACAATCCAATAACGTCACTGAATGTTTGACCCGAATCAGAGTTGTCATGAAATTCGATAACATCTCTGTTTTCCAACTTATTTTACTTGGCTATCAAGACTGAAGGAAGAAAGCAAGAAAAGGTTTAGCAAGTGATGTAACAGCAGGCCAAAGCTCTATCAAAGGCTTGTGATAGAGGCCTCAATACTGCCATCTGCTGCAGTGGACACATCTTTGTTTTGTTTTTTACAGAGATGCTTGCTTCTTCAGTTCAAGAAACTTCCCCAAAGAAAACTTTAGCAATAAGTAGCCCAATTGCACCTTCACCTTCTGGGAGAACAAATTCCATTACTTCTACTGAAGTGGAAGTATCTGTTTCCCCCATAGAGAATACCACCATGGATACAACCATTTTGGCCCAGCCGACTTCTTCCCTCTTAGAGACAAAGTATGCGGTCACATCCAGTGGACAGCGCACAGTCCCTTCGGAAACCAAGGCTACATTTTTCATGGACGTGAGCTCAGTTAATGGCTTTATTTCACCCAAAGAAACCACCTCTAAGTTCCAACCAGCAACTTCTCCTGTGGAAATGATCGCTGATATGACTTCTGCAGGAACATCTTCGGCAAGTGAGACCACGGCAGGTGCTTCAACACTGCTGAAATCTGACCCGGGAACTTCAGTAAAAGCAAAATTTTCCACCTCTGAAACAGAATCAGTTACTTCACTCTCGATTATGGAAGGCACTTCACTCCTGCCTCCATCTACTGCCAGAGAGTCCACGGCAGGCAATTTGCTCCTCTTTACATTTACTGGCACAGAGAACACAGTAAGCACTTCACTTCCTCCTTCCTCTTCTGCTATAGAGACCACAGCAGGCCCTACACTGGTGGCAGCATCTTCTGCCACGGAGGCTGCAACAGGCACTTTGCTCATGGCTACACATTCTGCCTCTGAGACAGCAGACACAACAATCTTGACTACATCTACTGCTGGGGAGACCATAGTAGGAACCTCATTCCCACCTAGATCTTCTCCTGCAGAGACCATGGCAGGCACGTTGTCTAAGGATACATCGTCTGCCACAGAGGCCACAGAAGGTACCTCAGTTCCTTCTACACGTTCTGCCATGGAGACCATGGAAGCCACTGCCTCCTTGGCTGCATTTTCTGCCACAGAGAACACAGCAGACACGTCACTCCTTCCTCTATCTTCTGCAATTGAGACAACAATACTCCTGAATACATCTGCTGCCACAGAGACCACTTCAGGCACTTCACTATGGCCTGCATCTTCTGACAGAGAAACTATGGCAGAAACTTCACTTCCACCGACATCTTCAGCCCCAAAGACCATGGCTGTCACTTCACTCCCACATATATTTTCTAACACAGAGTCCATGACACACTCTTCACTGTTGCCTGCATCATCTGCCACACAAACCACGGCAGGCACTTCACTTCTTCCAACACCTCCTGCCACTGAAATCACAAACACAACACCCCTGGCTACATCTTCTGTCAGGATAACAATGGTAGGAACTTCCCTTCCTCCAACATCTTCTGCCACTGAAACAACAAGTAACACAACACCCCTGGCTACATCTTTTGCCATGGAGACCACAGCAGGAACTGCACGTCCTCCATCATCTTCTGCCACTGAAATCACGAACACAACACCCCTGGCTACATCTTCTTTCATGGAGACAATGGGAGGAACTTCACTTCCACCAACATCTTCTGCCACTGACATAATGTACACAACATTCGTGGATATGTCTTCTTCAATGGAGACAACTGCAGGCACTTCACTCCCACCTAAATCTTCTATGACAAATACTTTTCCCATGGCCACATCTTCTGCCACAGAGACCAAAGGAGGCACTTTACTTCTGCCAACATCTTCTGCCACTGAAATCACGAACACAACACCCCTGGCTACATCTTCTTTCATGGAGACAATGGGAGGAACTTCACTTCCACCAACATCTTCTGCCACTGACATAATGTACACAACATTCGTGGATATGTCTTCTTCAATGGAGACAACTGCAGGCACTTCACTCCCACCTAAATCTTCTATGACAAATACTTTTCCCATGGCCACATCTTCTGCCACAGAGACCAAAGGAGGCACTTTACTTCTGCCAACATCTTCTGCCATGGAAATAACAACTAGCAGAACAGCTATGGTTAAATCTTCTGGCATGGAGACAATGGCAGGCACTTCACTTCTTCCAACATCTACCACTGACATAACTAACACAACACCCCTGGCTAAATCTTCTGAAATGGAGACAACAGCAGGCAGTTCACTTCCCCCAACAACTTCTACCACTGATGTAAAAACTAAGACATCAGCCCTGGCTATATCTTCTGCCGTGGAGACCACAGCAGGAACTTCACTTCCACCAACATCTTCTGCCACTATGATAATAACTAACACAACACCTCTGGCTACATCTTCTGCCATGGAGACAATGGTAGGAACTTTACTTCCACCAACATCTTCTGCCACTAAGATAATAACTAACACAACACCCCTGGCTACATCTTCTGCCCTGGAGACCACAATAGGAACTTCACTTCCTCCAACACCTCCTGTCACTGAGAAAACTAACATAATACCCCTGGCTACATCTTCTGCCCTGGAGACAATGTTAGGAACTTCACTTCCTCCAACATGTTCTGCCAATGCGATAATAACTAACACAACACCCCTGGCTTCATCATCGGCCATGGAGACAATAGTAGGAACTTCACTTCCACCAACATCTTCTGCCAATGTGATAATAACTAACACAACACCTCTGGCTACATCTTCTGTAATGGAGACAACAGCAGACAGTTCACTTCCTCCAACAACTTCTGCTACTGATGTAACAACTAAGATATCAGCCCTGGCTTTATCTTCGGCTGTAGAGACCACAGCAGGAACTTCACTTCCACCAACTTCTTCTGCCACTATGATAATAACTAACACAACACCTCTGGCTACATCTTCTGCCACGGAGACAATGGTAAGAACTTCACTTCTTCCAACATCTTCTGCCACTAAGATAATAACTAACACAACACCCCTGGCAAAATCTTCTGAAATGGAGACAACAGCAGGCAGTTCACTTCCCCCAACAACTTCTTCCACTGATGTAAAAACTAAGACCACAATGGAAACTTCACTTCCTCCAACAACTCCTGTCACTGAGAAAACTAACATAATACCCCTGGCTACATCTTCTACCCTGGAGACAATGGTAGGAAATTCACTTCCTCCAATATCTTCTGCCAATGCGATAATAACTAACACAACACCCCTGGCTTCATCATCGGCCATGGAGACAATAGTAGGAACTTCACGTCCAACAACATCTGCCAGTGTGATAATAACTAACACAACACCTCTGGCTACATCTTCTGTAATGGAGACAACAGCACGCAGTTTACTTCCTCCAAAATCTTCTGCCACTGATGTAACAACTAAGATATCAGCCCTGGCTTTATCTTCGGCTGTAGAGACCACAGCAGGAACTTCACTTCCACCAACATCTTCTGCCACTGAGATAATAACTAACAAAACACCCCTGGCTACATCTTCTGCCATGGGGACAATGGTAGGAACTTCCCTTGCACCAACATCTTCTGCCAGTGAGATAACAACTAACACATCACCCCTGGCTACATATTCTCCCATGGGGACAATGATAGGAACTTCACTTCCTCCTACATCTTCTGCCACTGACATAACAATTAACACAACACCCCTGGCTCCATCTTCTGTAATGGAGACAATGGCAGGCAGTTCACTTCCTCCAACAACTTCTGGCTCTGATGTAACAACTAACACATCAGCCCTGTCTATATCTTCTCCCGTGGAGACCACAGCAGGAACTTCACTTCCTCCAACATCTTCTGCCACTGAGATAATAACTAACAAAACACCCCTGGCTACATCTTCTGCCATGGGGACAATGGTAGGAACTTCACTTCCTCCAAGACCTTCTGCCACTGAGATAATAACTAATACAACATCCCTGGCTACATCTTCTGCAATGGGGACAATGGTAGGAACTTCCCTTGCACTAACATCTTCTCCCACTGAGGTAATAACTAACACAACACCCCTTGCTACATCTTCTGTAATGGAGACAACAGCAGGCGGTTCACTTCCTCCAAAAACTTCTACCACTGATGTAACAACTAACACATCAGCCCTGGTTATATCTTCTGCCATGGAGACCACAGCAGGAACTTCACTTCCTCCAACACCTCCTGCCACTGGGATAATAACTAACACAACACCCCTGGCTACATCTTCTGCCATGGAGACAACGGTAGGAACTTCACTTCCTCCGACACCTTCTACCACTGAGATAATAACTAACACAACACCCCTGGCTACATCTTCTGTCATGGAGACAACGGTAGGAACTTCACTTCCTCCAAGACCTTCTGCCACTGAGATAATAACTAATACAACACCCCTGGCTACATCTTCTGCAATGGGGACAACGGTAGGAACTTCACTTCCTCCGACACCTTCAGCCACTGAGATAACAACTAACACATCACCCCTGGCTACATCTTCTGCCATGGGGACAATGATAGGAACTTCACTTCCTCCAAAATCTTCTGCCACTGACGTAACAACTAACACAACACCTGCAGGTACATCTTCTGTCATGGAGACAACGGTAGGAACTTCGCTTCCTCCAACACATTCTGCCACTGAGATAATAACTAACACAACACCCTTGGCTACATATTCTTCTATGGAGACAACGGTAGGAACTTCACTTCCACCAACATCTTCTGCCACTAAGATAATAACTAACACAACACCCCTGGCTACATCTTCTGTCATGGAGACAACGGTAGGAACTTCACTTCCTCCAACATCTTCTGCCACGGAGATAATAACTAACAGAATACCCCTGGCTATATCTTCTGCCATGGAAACAACAGTAGGAACTTCACTTCCTCCAACACCACCTGCCACTGGGATAATAACTAACACAACACCCCTGGCTACATCTTCTGTCATGGAGACAACGGTAGGAACTTCACTTCCTCCAACATCTTTTACAACTGGGATAATAACTAACACATCACCCCTGGCTACATCTTCTGCCATGGAGACAATGGTAAGAACTTCACTTCCTCCAAAATCTTCTGCCACTGACGTAACAACTAACACAACACCTGCAGGTACATCTTCTGTCATGGAGACAACGGTAGGAACTTCGCTTCCTCCAACACATTCTGCCACTGAGATAATAACTAACACAACACCCTTGGCTACATATTCTTCTATGGAGACAACGGCAGGAACTTCACTTCCACCAACATCTTCTGCCACTAAGATAATAACTAACACAACTCCCCTGGCTACATCTTCTGTCATGGAGACAAGAGTAAGAACTTCATTTCCTCCAACACCTTCTGCCACTGAGATAATAACTAACAGAATACCCCTGGCTATATATTCTGCCATGGAAACAACAGTAGGAACTTCACTTCCTCCAACACCTCCTGCCACTGGGATAATAACTAACACAACACCCCTGGCTACATCTTCTGTCATGGAGACAATGGTAGGAACTTCACTTCCTCCAACATCTTTTACAACTGGGATAATAACTAACACAACACCCCTGGCTACATCTTCTGCCATGGAGACAACGGTAAGAACTTCACTTCCTCCAAAATCTTCTGCCACTGACGTAACAACTAACACAACACCTGCAGGTACATCTTCTGTCATGGAGACAACGGTAGGAACTTCGCTTCCTCCAACACATTCTGCCACTGAGATAATAACTAACACAACACCCTTGGCTACATATTCTTCTATGGAGACAACGGCAGGAACTTCACTTCCACCAACATCTTCTGCCACTAAGATAATAACTAACACAACTCCCCTGGCTACATCTTCTGTCATGGAGACAAGAGTAAGAACTTCATTTCCTCCAACACCTTCTGCCACTGAGATAATAACTAACACAACACCCCTGGCTACATCTTCTGTCATGGAGACAACGGTAGGAACTTCACTTCCTCCAACACCTCCTGCCACTGAGATAACAACTAACACAACACCTCTAGCTACATCTTCTGTCATGGGGAGCAAAGCAAGAACATCACTTCCTCCAACATCTTCTGCCACTGAGATAATAACTAACACAACACCCCTGGCTATATCTTCTGCCCTGGAGACCACAACAGGAACATTAGTTCCACCAACATCTTCTGCCACTAAGATAATAACTAACACAACACCCCTGGCTACATCTTCTGCCCTGGAGACCACAACAGGAACTTTACTTCCTCCAACATCTTCTGCCACTGAAATAACATCTAACACAACACCCCTGGCTACATCTTCTGTCTTGGAGACAACCGTAGGAACTTCACTTCCTCCAACATCTTCTGCCACTGAGATAACTAACACAACACCCTTGGCTACATTTTCTGCCATGGAGAGAGCAGAAGATACTTCATTCCCACCTATATCTTCTACCACAAATACTTTGCCCATAGCCACATCTTCTGTCATGGAGACAACGGTAGAAACTTCACTTCCTCCAACATCTTCTGCCACTGAGATAACTAACACAACACCCTTGGCTACATATTCTGCCATGGAGACAACGGTAGGAACTTCACTTCCTCCAACACCTTCTGCCACTGGGATAATAACTAACACAACACCCCTGGCTACATCTTCTGCCATGGAGACAACGGTAGGAACTTCACTTCCTCCAACACCTCCGGCCACTGAGATAACAACTAACACAACACCTCTAGCTACATCTTCTGTCATGGGGAGCAAAGCAAGAACATCACTTCCTCCAACATCTTCTGCCACTGAGATAATAACTAACACAACACCCCTGGCTATATCTTCGGCCCTGGAGACCACAACAGGAACATTAGTTCCACCAACATCTTCTGCCACTAAGATAATAACTAACACAACTCCCCTGGCTACATCTTCTGTCATGGAGACAAGAGTAAGAACTTCATTTCCTCCAACACCTTCTGCCACTGAGATAATAACTAACAGAATACCCCTGGCTATATCTTCTGCCATGGAAACAACAGTAGGAACTTCACTTCCTCCAACACCTCCTGCCACTGGGATAATAACTAACACAACACCCCTGGCTACATCTTCTGTCATGGAGACAACGGTAGGAACTTCACTTCCTCCAACATCTTTTACAACTGGGATAATAACTAACACAACACCCCTGGCTACATCTTCTGCCATGGAGACAACGGTAAGAACTTCACTTCCTCCAAAATCTTCTGCCACTGACGTAACAACTAACACAACACCTGCAGGTACATGTTCTGTCATGGAGACAACGGTAGGAATTTCGCTTCCTCCAACACATTCTGCCACTGAGATAATAACTAACACAACACCCTTGGCTACATATTCTTCTATGGAGACAACGGCAGGAACTTCACTTCCACCAACATCTTCTGCCACTAAGATAATAACTAACACAACTCCCCTGGCTACATCTTCTGTCATGGAGACAACGGTAGGAACTTCACTTCCTCCAAGACCTTCTGCCACTGAGATAATAACTAATACAACACCCCTGGCTACATCTTCTGCAATGGGGACAACGGTAGGAACTTCACTTCCTCCGACACCTTCAGCCACTGAGATAACAACTAACACATCACCCCTGGCTACATCTTCTGCCATGGGGACAATGATAGGAACTTCACTTCCTCCAAAATCTTCTGCCACTGACGTAACAACTAACACAACACCTGCAGGTACATCTTCTGTCATGGAGACAACGGTAGGAACTTCGCTTCCTCCAACACATTCTGCCACTGAGATAATAACTAACACAACACCCTTGGCTACATATTCTTCTATGGAGACAACGGCAGGAACTTCACTTCCACCAACATCTTCTGCCACTAAGATAATAACTAACACAACTCCCCTGGCTACATCTTCTGTCATGGAGACAACGGTAGGAACTTCACTTCCTCCAACATCTTCTGCCACTGAGATAATAACTAACAGAATACCCCTGGCTATATCTTCTGCCATGGAAACAACAGTAGGAACTTCACTTCCTCCAAAATCTTCTGCCACTGACGTAACAACTAACACAACACCTGCAGGTACATCTTCTGTCACGGAGACAACGGTAGGAACTTCGCTTCCTCCAACACATTCTGCCACTGAGATAATAACTAACACAACACCCTTGGCTACATATTCTTCTATGGAGACAACGGCAGGAACTTCACTTCCACCAACATCTTCTGCCACTAAGATAATAACTAACACAACTCCCCTGGCTACATCTTCTGTCATGGAGACAAGAGTAAGAACTTCATTTCCTCCAACACCTTCTGCCACTGAGATAATAACTAACACAACACCCCTGGCTACATCTTCTGTCATGGAGACAACGGTAGGAACTTCACTTCCTCCAACACCTCCTGCCACTGAGATAACAACTAACACAACACCTCTAGCTACATCTTCTGTCATGGGGAGCAAAGCAAGAACATCACTTCCTCCAACATCTTCTGCCACTGAGATAATAACTAACACAACACCCCTGGCTATATCTTCTGCCCTGGAGACCACAACAGGAACATTAGTTCCACCAACATTTTCTGCCACTAAGATAATAACTAACACAACACCCCTGGCTACATCTTCTGCCCTGGAGACCACAACAGGAACTTTACTTCCTCCAACATCTTCTGCCACTGAAATAACATCTAACACAACACCCCTGGCTACATCTTCTGTCTTGGAGACAACGGTAGGAACTTCACTTCCTCCAACATCTTCTGCCACTGAGATAACTAACACAACACCCTTGGCTACATTTTCTGCCATGGAGAGAGCAGAAGATACTTCATTCCCACCTATATCTTCTACCACAAATACTTTGCCCATAGCCACATCTTCTGTCATGGAGACAACGGTAGGAACTTCACTTCCTCCAACATCTTCTGCCACTGAGATAACTAACACAACACCCTTGGCTACATATTCTGCCATGGAGACAACGGTAGGAACTTCACTTCCTCCAACACCTTCTGCCACTGGGATAATAACTAACACAACACCCCTGGCTACATCTTCTGCCATGGAGACAACGGTAGGAACTTCACTTCCTCCAACACCTCCGGCCACTGAGATAACAACTAACACAACACCTCTAGCTACATCTTCTGTCATGGGGAGCAAAGCAAGAACATCACTTCCTCCAACATCTTCTGCCACTGAGATAATAACTAACACAACACCCCTGGCTATATCTTCTGCCCTGGAGACCACAACAGGAACATTAGTTCCACCAACATCTTCTGCCACTAAGATAATAACTAACACAACACCCCTGGCTACATCTTCTGCCATGGAGACCACAGCAGGAACTTCACTTCCTCCAACACCTCCTGCCACTGGGATAATAACTAACACAACACCCCTGGCTACATCTTCTGCCATGGAGACAACGGTAGGAACTTCACTTCCTCCGACACCTTCTGCCACTGAGATAATAACTAACACAACACCCCTGGCTACATCTTCTGTCATGGAGACAACGGTAGGAACTTCACTTCCTCCAAGACCTTCTGCCACTGAGATAATAACTAATACAACACCCCTGGCTACATCTTCTGCAATGGGGACAACGGTAGGAACTTCACTTCCTCCGACACCTTCAGCCACTGAGATAACAACTAACACATCACCCCTGGCTACATCTTCTGCCATGGGGACAATGATAGGAACTTCACTTCCTCCAAAATCTTCTGCCACTGACGTAACAACTAACACAACACCTGCAGGTACATCTTCTGTCATGGAGACAACGGTAGGAACTTCGCTTCCTCCAACACATTCTGCCACTGAGATAATAACTAACACAACACCCTTGGCTACATATTCTTCTATGGAGACAACGGCAGGAACTTCACTTCCACCAACATCTTCTGCCACTAAGATAATAACTAACACAACTCCCCTGGCTACATCTTCTGTCATGGAGACAAGAGTAAGAACTTCATTTCCTCCAACACCTTCTGCCACTGAGATAATAACTAACAGAATACCCCTGGCTATATCTTCTGCCATGGAAACAACTGTAGGAACTTCACTTCCTCCAACACCTCCTGCCACTGGGATAATAACTAACACAACACCCCTGGCTACATCTTCTGTCATGGAGACAACGGTAGGAACTTCACTTCCTCCAACATCTTTTACAACTGGGATAATAACTAACACAACACCCCTGGCTACATCTTCTGCCATGGAGACAACGGTAAGAACTTCACTTCCTCCAAAATCTTCTGCCACTGACGTAACAACTAACACAACACCTGCAGGTACATCTTCTGTCATGGAGACAACGGTAGGAACTTCGCTTCCTCCAACACATTCTGCCACTGAGATAATAACTAACACAACACCCTTGGCTACATATTCTTCTATGGAGACAACGGCAGGAACTTCACTTCCACCAACATCTTCTGCCACTAAGATAATAACTAACACAACTCCCCTGGCTACATCTTCTGTCATGGAGACAAGAGTAAGAACTTCATTTCCTCCAACACCTTCTGCCACTGAGATAATAACTAACAGAATACCCCTGGCTATATCTTCTGCCATGGAAACAACTGTAGGAACTTCACTTCCTCCAACACCTCCTGCCACTGGGATAATAACTAACACAACACCCCTGGCTACATCTTCTGTCATGGAGACAACGGTAGGAACTTCACTTCCTCCAACATCTTTTACAACTGGGATAATAACTAACACAACACCCCTGGCTACATCTTCTGCCATGGAGACAACGGTAAGAACTTCACTTCCTCCAAAATCTTCTGCCACTGACGTAACAACTAACACAACACCTGCAGGTACATCTTCTGTCATGGAGACAATGGTAGGAACTTCGCTTCCTCCAACACATTCTGCCACTGAGATAATAACTAACACAACACCCTTGGCTACATATTCTTCTATGGAGACAACGGCAGGAACTTCACTTCCACCAACATCTTCTGCCACTAAGATAATAACTAACACAACACCCCTGGCTACATCTTCTGTCATGGAGACAAGAGTAAGAACTTCATTTCCTCCAACACCTTCTGCCACTGAGATAATAACTAACACAACATCCCTGGCTACATCTTCTGTCATGGAGACAACGGTAGGAACTTCACTTCCTCCAACACCTCCTGCCACTGAGATAACAACTAACACAACACCTGCAGGTACATCTTCTGTCATGGAGACAACGGTAGGAACTTCGCTTCCTCCAACACATTCTGCCACTGAGATAATAACTAACACAACACCCTTGGCTACATATTCTTCTATGGAGACAACGGCAGGAACTTCACTTCCACCAACATCTTCTGCCACTAAGATAATAACTAACACAACACCCCTGGCTACATCTTCTGTCATGGAGACAAGAGTAAGAACTTCATTTCCTCCAACACCTTCTGCCACTGAGATAATAACTAACACAACATCCCTGGCTACATCTTCTGTCATGGAGACAACGGTAGGAACTTCACTTCCTCCAACACCTCCTGCCACTGAGATAACAACTAACACAACACCTCTAGCTACATCTTCTGTCATGGGGAGCAAAGCAAGAACATCACTTCCTCCAACATCTTCTGCCACTGAGATAATAACTAACACAACACCCCTGGCTATATCTTCTGCCCTGGAGACCACAACAGGAACATTAGTTCCACCAACATCTTCTGCCACTAAGATAATAACTAACACAACACCCCTGGCTACATCTTCTGCCCTGGAGACCACAACAGGAACTTTACTTCCTCCAACATCTTCTGCCACTGAAATAACATCTAACACAACACCCCTGGCTACATCTTCTGTCTTGGAGACAACGGTAGGAACTTCACTTCCTCCAACATCTTCTGCCACTGAGATAACTAACACAACACCCTTGGCTACATTTTCTGCCATGGAGAGAGCAGAAGATACTTCATTCCCACCTATATCTTCTACCACAAATACTTTGCCCATAGCCACATCTTCTGTCATGGAGACAACGGTAGGAACTTCACTTCCTCCAACATCTTCTGCCACTGAGATAACTAACACAACACCCTTGGCTACATATTCTGCCATGGAGACAACGGTAGGAACTTCACTTCCTCCAACACCTTCTGCCACTGGGATAGTAACTAACACAACACCCCTGGCTACATCTTCTGCCATGGAGACAACGGTAGGAACTTCACTTCCTCCAACACCTCCGGCCACTGAGATAACAACTAACACAACACCTCTAGCTACATCTTCTGTCATGGGGAGCAAAGCAAGAACATCACTTCCTCCAACATCTTCTGCCACTGAGATAATAACTAACACAACACCCCTGGCTATATCTTCGGCCCTGGAGACCACAACAGGAACATTAGTTCCACCAACATCTTCTGCCACTAAGATAATAACTAACACAACACCCCTGGCTACATCTTCTGCCCTGGAGACCACAACAGGAACTTTACTTCCTCCAACATCTTCTGCCACTGAAATAACATCTAACACAACACCCCTGGCTACATCTTCTGTCTTGGAGACAACGGTAGGAACTTCACTTCCTCCAACATCTTCTGCCACTGAGATAACTAACACAACACCCTTGGCTACATTTTCTGCCATGGAGAGAGCAGAAGATACTTCATTCCCACCTATATCTTCTACCACAAATACTTTGCCCATAGCCACATCTTCTGTCATGGAGACAACGGTAGGAACTTCACTTCCTCCAACATCTTCTGCCACTGAGATAACTAACACAACACCCTTGGCTACATATTCTGCCATGGAGACAACGGTAGGAACTTCACTTCCTCCAACACCTTCTGCCACTGGGATAATAACTAACACAACACCCCTGGCTACATCTTCTGCCATGGAGACAACGGTAGGAACTTCACTTCCTCCAACATCTTTTACCACTGGGATAATAACTAACAGAACACCCCTGGCTACATCTTCTGCCATGGAGACAACGGAAAGAACTTCACTTCCTCCAACATCTTCTGCCACTGAGATAATAACTAACACAACACCCCTGGCTATATCTTCTGCCATGGAGACAACGGTAAGAACTTCACTTCCTCCAACATCTTCTCCCACTGAGATAATAACTAACACATCACCCCTGGCTACATCTTCTGCCATGGGGATAATGATAGGAACTTCAGTTCCTCCAAAATCTTCTGCCACTGACGTAACAACTAACACAACACCTGTAGGTACATCTTCTGTCATGGAGACAACGGTAGGAACTTCACTTCCTCCAACATCTTCTGCCACTGGGATAATAACTAACACAACACCCCTGGCTACATCTTCTGTCATGGAGAGCAAAGCAGGAACTTCACTTCCTCCAACATCTTCTGCCACTGAAATAACATCTAACACAACACCCCTGGCTACATATTCTTCTATGGAGACAACGGTAGGAACTTCACTTCCTCCAACATCTTCTGCCACTGAGATAACTAACACAACTCCCTTGGCTACATTTTCTGCCATGGAGAGAGCAGAAGATACTTCATTCCCACCTATATCTTCTACCACAAATACTTTGCCCATAGCCACATCTTCTGTCATGGAGACAACGGTAGGAACTTCACTTCCTCCAACATCTTCTGCCACTGAGATAACTAACACAACACCCTTGGCTACATTATCGGCCACGGGGACAACAGTAGGAACTTCATTTCCTCCAACACCTTCTGCCACTGAGATAATAACTTACACAACACCCCTGGCTACATCTTCTGCATTGGAGACAACAGTAGGAACTTCACTTCCTCCAACACCTCCTGCCACTGGGATAATAACTAACACAACACCCCTGGCTTCATCTTCTGCCATGGAGACAACGGTAGGAACTTCACTTCCTCCAACACCTTCTGCCACTGAGATAATAACTAACACAACACCCCTGGCTACATCTTCTGTCATGGAGACAACGGTAGGAACTTCTCTTCCTCCAACATCTTTTACCACTGGGATAATAACTAACACATCACCCCTGGCTACATCTTCTGCCATGGGGACAATGATAGGAACTTCACTTCCTCCAAAATCTTCTGCCACTGACGTAACAACTAACACAACACCTGCAGGTACATCTTCTGTCATGGAGACAACGATAGGAACTTTGCTTCCTCCAACACATTCTGCCACTGAGATAATAACTAACACAACACCCTTGGCTACATATTCTTCTATGGAGACAACGGTAGGAACTTCACTTCCACCAACATCTTCTGCCACTAAGATAATAACTAACACAACACCCCCGGCTACATCTTCTGTCATGGAGACAAGAGTAAGAACTTCATTTCCTCCAACACCTCCTGCCACTGAGATAACAACTAACACAACACCTCTAGCTACATCTTCTGTCATGGGGAGCAAAGCAAGAACATCACTTCCTCCAACATCTTCTGCCACTGAGATAATAGCTAACACAACACCCCTGGCTATATCTTCTGCCCTGGAGACCACAACAGGAACATTAGTTCCACCAACATCTTCTGCCACTGAGATAACAACTAACACAACACCCCTGGCTACATCTTCTGCCCTGGAGACCACAATGGAAACTTCACTTCCTCCAACACCTCCTGCCACTGAGATAACAACTAAGACAACATCCCTGGCAATATCTTCTGTCATGGAGAGCACAGCAGGAACATCACTTCCACCAACATCTTCTGCCACTGAAATAATGACTAACACAATACCCCTGACTGCATCTTCTGTCATGGAGACAACGGTAGGAACTTCACTTCCTCCAACAACTTCTGCCACTGAGAAAACAACTTACACAACACTCCCAGATATGTCTTCTGCCACAGAGACCACAGCAGGCACTTCACTTCTGCCAACATCTTCTGCCACGGAAATAACAACTAACACAACACCTCTGGCTACATCTTCTGGCATGAACTCCACGGCAGGCACTTCGCCTCCTCCAGCATCTTCTGCCACTGACATTACTAATACAACACCCCTGGCTACATCTTTTGCCGTGGAGACAACAGCTGGCAGTTCACTTCCTGCAACATCTCCTGCCACTGAGATAACAACTAACACAACGCCCCTGGCTCCATCTTCTGCCCTGGAGGCAACGGTAGGAACTTCACTTCCACCAACATCTTCTGCCACTGAAATAACAACTAACACAACACCTTTGGCTACATCTTCTGTCATGGAGACCACTGCAGGCACTTCACTTCCACCAGCATCTTCTGCCACTGAAATAACAACTAACACAACACCCTTGGCTACATCTTCAGTCATGGAGACAATGGTAGGAACTTCACTTCCTTCAACAACTGCTGCCACTGAGATAACTTACACGACACTCCCAGCTATTTCTTCTGCAATGGAGACAACAGCAGGCACTTCACTTCCACCTGTTTCATCTGCCACAAATGCTTTGCCCATGGCCACTTCTTCTGCCACAGAGATCACAGCAGGCACTTCACACCTGGCTGCATCTTCTGCGATGGAAACCATGAGCGCCACCTCACTTCTTTCTCCATCTTCTGCCACTTATTCAACAACGAGAATAACACTCCTGGCTATATCTTCTTCGCTGGAGCCTACAGCCAAATCTTTGTCTGTGTCTATGTCTTCTACTGAGGAGACCACAGCTGGGACTTCACCTCTACTTACATCTTCTACCACTGAGGCCATGAGAGACACTTCAACCCCGGCAACATCTTGGGGCACAGAAATGGCAACAGGCACTACACTACCTCCTGCATTTTCTACCACACAGGTCATGGCAGACACTTCATTTCAGCCTAGTTCTACCTCAGAGACTACATCTTTGTCTGTTGGTACATCTTCTGCCATGGAGACCATGCCCAGAACTTCGTTCCTGACAACAACAGCTGCAGCTGTCCTCACCACTTCCCCCATAGAAACTTCCCCTACTATATTTGGCAAAGCATCCAGGGAGGAGGCAAGCACTATGATCCTTCCAACAATTTCATCTTTTAAGACCACAGAAGCAGTCACACCAATTGTCTCAGAGATCACAAAAGGGGCTGGTACCATTTCCAAAGAGGCCACAAGCAACATCCTTTTTCCTACCATGGGGGTGTCAACATTTGCCGTGGCAGAAACATCATCTTCTTTTCTCCTGACCTCATCCTCCACGGAGACCACCACATCTCTTGCTGGGTCTGTGAAACCAGGGACGACTACTACAACTTATCCTACAGTTCTGGAGATGACATCCTCCGTCACTGTGACAAGGGAAAACACCTCTACAGCTGTCATTCTAGCCACGTCACCCTCTGAAACCAGAACAGCCATTAACACCTTTGTACCTAAGAAGACGAGCAGAGCTGCCTCTAGAACTACCACCCCATCTGTGATGACAATGTTAGGTACCACTTCAGATGCTGTCACAAGTAAGACATTGATTGTGCTTAGAAGATTTGGGTTAGTTTAGCAAGGAAGTAATGGGTGGAATTGTATCAGGAATTTTCCACTTTGGCATTGTTTAAGGGTGATTTACACTTCTCATGCCTTCCTGTTTTGACCTCCCAATCCCTTTTTTGATTTTGCTTCTCTGTTATGTGAGTTGGAGCCATTCTTCTTTCTTTCTTTTTTCCCTGCTCTTTGGACCAGCTTCTGTAAACTATACACATTCTTCTGTGTTATTTGTCCAACAATAAATTCACATTATCCATAGATTAGATGTATAAGTAATGTACATTGTCTTTATAAACACAGCATAAATTACATAGAAAAATGGCACAAATCCAGAAAACCCAGTGTGAAAAGTGGAAAAGAGAAAACAGTTACAGAAATGTAAACGAATAGAAAAGGAAACAGCGCCAAGAAATCTGGCTCCTAAGCATTGTGCTAGATAAAGAAGTTTTCCTGCCTTTCCTGTTCCTGTGTAGCTTATTGCACCCTCCAATGTTGTGTTCCTGAAGGATAGTGGACCCCCATGTACAGGGTGGGTGGGAATTGAGAATCTCTAGTGTGTGTGTGTGTGCGGGGGGGGGGAATAATTGGTGCTCTGTCCGCCACCACAAATGGAAATGCTTCATCGCCAGCGGATCTGTTGTTATGATTTTAGGACCCAGCTCAGAATATGGACCATTTGCTGATCCCCATCAGAGATTCTAATTTCATATATTTGGGTTTTGAAAACAAGAAATATTTATGCTTAAATGTTGACCAGTATGAGAGTTGGAACTCGGTTTATGTATTAAAATTCATGTAACACGATCTGAGGTACAATCGTAAGAAATGAGTATTTTAATTCTCAGATGCGATGTTGATAATGCAATCTTTCAGATTTCAAAAACTGAATTGGTTGGATCCCTTCCACCAAGTGAAGAGTTATCTTCCAACAGAGAACCATCTTCTTATGTTGCAGAAGAAACTCATTTGGTTGAACCCAATGATTTTTAAATATATCCAGAATACGTGGGTTTATTTTAAAATTTGTTGATTACCTTCTGCCAAAACGCACCCCCCTCCATACAAACAGTATATAGCAGAAAGTGTCTAAAAGCATCTATAAACTCTTCTATAGTATAGAATTCAAATGCCTCGGGCTATTTGAAAAGCCACATGCTATTTCAAAATCAGCAACAAGAAGCATCTATGCTCTATGATGCATCTCCTTTAGCCTGGCATCTAATTTCTGGCCGTTTTTCATTTCTGTATTTCTTGGGAACAGCACCAAATGTAAATCTTTTCTACATAGCAGGTCAGGCCAATGAATCCGTAATCCCCCCTGCTACTGAGAAACCAACAGATCGACCTGCTGGTGTTGGGAACACCACAGCCTCACCATTTACTACACCACCTGTAGCAACAACAAGTAAGTCTTTGCTGATGGCACTGTCTTCCTCCCAAGTTGGAAGCCATGTTGGAGGATTGGGATATGGGAGGAGTTGTTTCCAGGGAGGATGTACAGTGTGGATTCTGATGACTTTGGTACTTTGGCTTGCTTTACTAGGCATGTGCATATAGGCCACAACATCGGTGTGGCATGGTGGCTGTGTTGTCCCATGCTGGAGCAAGAGTATGCTGCACATGCGCAGTGAAGTTAGGCATAGAGTCTGCTGATGCTTCACCATGTTAGCTTCTGCATGTGACCCCTAGCAGCTGCTCTTCAAATAGGAGACTCAAAGTGTGAGATGCAGTCTAGTCTGGCATGCAAACCTACTTGAAGCTTTCCGGTGGACAGTAGAAAAAATTCCTGGCCACCACAAAATGACGCAAACTGTTTTCTACATAGCAGGTCAGGCTAATGAATCAGTAATCTACCCTGCTACTGAGAAACCAATAGATCAACCTGCTGGTGTTGGGAACACCACAGCCTCACCATTTACTACACCACCTGGAGCAACAACAAGTAATTCTTTGCTGATGGCACTGTATTCCTCCCTAACTGGAAGCCATATTTGGGGATTAGGATGTGGGAGGAGTTGTTTCCAGGGAGGATGTACAGTGTGGACTCTGATGACTTTGGTACTTTGGCTTACTTTACTAGGCATGAGCATATAGGCTACAGCATCAATGTGGCACGGTGGCTGTGTTGTGCCATGCTGGAGCAAGAGTATGCTGCGCATGTGCAGTGAAGTTAGGCATAGAGTCTGCTGGTGCTTCACCATGTTAGCTTCTGCATGTGAACCCTAGCTTCTGCTCTTCAAATAGGAGACTCAAAGTGTGAGATGCAGTCTAGTCTGGCATGCAAACCTACTTCATGCTTTCCGGTGGACTGTAGAAAAAATTCCTGGCCACCACAAAATGACCAAAATCTTTTCTACATAGCAGGTCAGGCCAATGAATCAGTAATCCCCCCTGCTACTGAGAAACCAACAGATCGACCTGCTAGTGTTGGGAACACCACAGCCTCACCATTTACTACACCACCTGTAGCAACAACAAGTAAGTCTTTGCAGATGGCACTGTATTCCCCCTTAACTGAAAGCCATATTTGGGGATTAGGATGTGGGAGGAGTTGTTTCCAGGGAGGATGTACAGTGTGGACTCTGATGACTTTGGTACTTTGGCTTGCTTTACTAGGCATGAACATATAGGCTACAGCATCAATGTGGCACGGTGGCTCTGTTGTCCCATGCTGGAGCAAGAGTATGCTGCGCATGCGCAGTGAAGTTAGGCATAGAGTCTGCTGGTGCTTCACCATGTTAGCTTCTGTATGTGAACCCTAGCTTCTGCTCTTCAAATAGGAGACTCAAAGTGTGAGATGCAGTCTAGTCTGGCATGCCAACCTGCTTCATGCTTTCCGGTGGACTGTAGAAAAAATTCCTGGCCACCACAAAATGACCAAAAATCTTTTCTACATAGCAGGTCAGGCTAATGAATCAGTAATCTACCCTGCTACTGAGAAACCAATAGATCAACCTGCTGGTGTTGGGAACACCACAGCCTCACCATTTACTACACCACCTGTAGAAACAACAAGTAAGTCTTTGCAGATGGCACTGTCTTCCTTCCTAACTGGAAGCCATATTAGGGGATTAGGATGTGGGAGGAGTTGTTTCCAGGGAGGATGTACAGTGTGGACTCTGATGACTTTGGTACTTTGGCTTGCTTTACTAGGCATGAGCATATAGGCTACAGCATCAATGTGGCATGGTGGCTGTGTTGTCCCATGCTGAAGCAGGAGTATGCTGCGCATGCGCAGTGAAGTTAGGCATAGAGTCTACTGGTGCTTCACCATGTTAGCTTCTGCATGTGAACCCTAGCTTCTGCTCTTCAAATAGGAGACTCAAAGTGTGAGATGCAGTCTAGTCTGGCATGCAAACCTACTTCATGCTTTCCGGTGGACTGTAGAAAAATTCCTGGCCACCACAAAATTACCAAAATCTTTTCTACATAGCAGATCAGGCCAATGAATCAGTAATCCCCCCTGCTACTGAGAAACCAACAGATCAACCTGCTAGTGTTGGGAACACCACAGTCTCACCATTTACTACACCACCTGTAGCAACAACAAGTAAGTCTTTGCAGATGGCACCGTATTCCTCCTTAACTGAAAGCCATATTTGGGGATTAGGATGTGGGAGGAGTTGTTTCCAGGGAGGATGTACAGTGTGGACACTGATGACTTTGGTACTTTGGCTTGCTTTACTAGGCATGAGCATATAGGCTACAGCATCAATGTGGCATGGTGGCTGTGTTGTCCCATGCTGAAGCAGGAGTATGCTGCGCATGCGCAGTGAAGTTAGGCATAGAGTCTACTGGTGCTTCACCATGTTAGCTTCTGCATGTGAACCCTAGCTTCTGCTCTTCAAATAGGAGACTCAAAGTGTGAGATGCAGTCTAGTCTGGCATGCAAACCTACTTCATGCTTTCCGGTGGACTGTAGAAAAATTCCTGGCCACCACAAAATTACCAAAATCTTTTCTACATAGCAGATCAGGCCAATGAATCAGTAATCCCCCCTGCTACTGAGAAACCAACAGATCAACCTGCTAGTGTTGGGAACACCACAGTCTCACCATTTACTACACCACCTGTAGCAACAACAAGTAAGTCTTTGCAGATGGCACCGTATTCCTCCTTAACTGAAAGCCATATTTGGGGATTAGGATGTGGGAGGAGTTGTTTCCAGGGAGGATGTACAGTGTGGACACTGATGACTTTGGTACTTTGGCTTGCTTTACTAGGCATGAGCATATAGGCTACAGCATCAATGTGGCACGGTGGCTGTGTTGTCCCATGCTAGAGCAAGAGTATGCTGCGCATGCGCAGTGAAGTTAGGCATAGAGTCTGCTGGTGCTTCACCATGTTAGCTTCTGCATGTGAACCCTAGCTTCTGCTCTTCAAATAGGAGACTCAAATTGTGAGATGCAGTCTAGTCTGGCATGCAAACCCAGTCTATCCTTTTTGGTGGACTGTAGAAAAAATGTCCGACCACCAAAAAATCGAAGCTGGTTTCATATAGGCTACAGCATCAATGTGGCATGGTGGCTGTGTTGTGGCTCTGTTGTCCCATGCTGGAGCAAGAGTATGCTGCGCATGCGCAGTGAAGTTAGGCATAGAGTCTGCTGGTGCTTCACCATGTTAGCTTCTGTATGTGAACCCTAGATTCTGCTCTTCAAATAGGAGACTCAAAGTGTGAGATGCAGTCTAGTCTGGCATGCAAACCTGCTTCATGCTTTCCGGTGGACTGTAGAAAAAATTCCTGGCCACCACAAAATGACCAAAAATCTTTTCTACATAGCAGGTCAGGCCAATGAATCAGTAATCCCGCCTGCTACTGAGAAACCAACAGATCGACCTGCTAGTGTTGGGAACACCACAGCCTCATCATTTACTACACCACCTGTAGCAACAACAAGTAAGTCTTTGCAGATGGCACTGTCTTCCTCCCCAGTTGGAAGCCACGTTGGAGGATTGGGATATGGGAGGAGTTGTTTCCAGGGAGGATGTACAGTGTGGACTCTGATGACTTTGGTACTTTGGCTTGCTTTACTAGGCATGAGCATATAGGCTACTGCATCAATGTGGCATGGTGGCTGTGTTGTCCCATGCTGGAGCAAGAGTATGCTGCGCATGCGCAGTGAAGTTAGGCATAGAGTCTGCTGGTGCTTCACCATGTTAGCTTCTGCATGTGAACCCTAGCTTCTGCTCTTCAAATAGGAGACTCAAAGTATGAGATGCAGTCTAGTCTGGCATGCAAACCTACTTCATGCTTTCCGGTGGACTGTAGAAAAAATTCCTGGCCACCACAAAATGACTAAAAATCTTTTCTACATAGCAGGTCAGGCCAATGAATCAGTAATCCCCCCTGCTACTGAGAAACCAACAGATCGACCTGCTAGTGTTCGGAACACCACAGCCTCACCATTTACTACACCACCTGTAGCAACAACAAGTAAGTCTTTGCAGATGGTACTGTATTCCTCCTTAACTGAAAGCCATATTTGGGGATTAGGATGTGGGAGGAGTTGTTTCCAGGGAGGATGTACAGTGTGGACTCTGATGACTTTGGTACTTTGGCTTGCTTTACTAGGCATGAGCATATAGGCTACAGCATCAATGTGGCATGGTGGCTGTGTTGTCCCATGCTGGAGCAAGAGTATGCTGCGCATGCGCAGTGAAGTTAGGCATAGAGTCTGCTGGTGCTTCACCATGTTAGCTTCTGCATTTGAACCCTAGCTTCTGCTCTTCAAATAGGAGACTCAAAGTGTGAGATGCAGTCTAGTCTGGCATGCAGACCTATTTCATGCTTTCCGTTGGACAGTAGAAAAAATTCCTGGCCACCACAAAATGACCTAAACTCTTTTCTGCGTAGCAGGTCAGGCTAATGAATCAGTAATCTACCCTGCTACTGAGAAACCAATAGATCAACCTGCTGGTGTTGGGAACACCACAGCTTCACCATTTACTACACCACCTGTAGCAACAACAAGTAAGTCTTTGCTGATGGCACTGTATTCCTCCCTAACTGGAAGCCATATTTGGGGATTAGGATGTGGGAGGAGTTGTTTCCAGGGAGGATGTACAGTGTGGACTCTGATGACTTTGGTACTTTGGCTTGCTTTACTAGGCATGAGCATATAGGCTACAGCATCAATGTGGCATGGTGGCTGTGTTGTCCCATGGTGGAGCAAGAGTATGCTGTGCATGCGCAGTGAAGTTAGGCATAGAGTCTGCTGGTGCTTTACCATGTTAGCTTCTGCATTTGAACCCTAGCTGCTGCTCTTCAAATAGGAGACTCAAAGTGTGAGATGAAGTCTAGTCTGGCATGCAAACCTATTTCATGATTTCCGTTGGACAGTAGAAAAAATTCCTGGCCACCACAAAATTACCAAAATCTTTTCTACATAGCAGGTCAGGCCAATGAATCAGTAATCCCCCCTGCTACTGAGAAACCAACAGATCGACCTGCTAGTGCTGGGAACACCACAGCCTCACCATTTACTACACCACCTGTAGCAACAACAAGTAAGTCTTTGCAGATGGCACTGTATTCCTCCCTAACTGGAAGCCATATTTGGGGATTAGGATGTGGGAGGAGTTGTTTCCAGGGAGGATGTACAGTGTGGACTCTGATCACTTTGGTACTTTGGCTTGCTTTACTAGGCATGAGCATATAGGCTACAGCATCAATGTGGCATGGTGGCTGTGTTGTGCCATGCTGGAGCAAGAGTATGCTGCGCATGCGCAGTGAAGTTAGGCATAGAGTCTGCTGGTGCTTCACCATGTTAGCTTCTGCATGTGAACCCTAGCTTCTGCTATTCAAATAAGAGACTCAAAGTGTGAGATGCAGTCTAGTCTGGCATGCAAACCTACTTCATGCTTTCCGGTGGACTGTAGAAAAAATTCCTGGCCACCACAAAATGACCAAAAATCTTTTCTACATAGCAGGTCAGGCCAATGAATCAGTAATCCCCCCTGCTACTGAGAAACCAACAGATCGACCTGCTAGTGTTGGGAACACCACAGCCTCACCATTTACTACACCACCTGTAGCAACAACAAGTAAGTCTTTGCAGATGGCACTGTCTTCCTCCCCAGTTGGAAGCCACGTTGGAGGATTGGGATATGGGAGGAGTTGTTTCCAGGGAGGATGTACAGTGTGGACTCTGATGACTTTGGTACTTTGGCTTGCTTTACTAGGCATGAGCATATAGGCTACAGCATCAATGTGGCACGGTGGCTGTGTTGTCCCATGCTAGAGCAAGAGTATGCTGCGCATGCGCAGTGAAGTTAGGCATAGAGTCTGCTGGTGCTTCACCATGTTAGCTTCTGCATGTGAACCCTAGCTTCTGCTCTTCAAATAGGAGACTCAAATTGTGAGATGCAGTCTAGTCTGGCATGCAAACCCAGTCTATCCTTTTTGGTGGACTGTAGAAAAAATGTCCGACCACCAAAAAATCGAAGCTGGTTTCATCATGCATAGCCATGATTTATATTAACTATGGTTTAATTTGTGAACTAGGATTCACCTATCAAACTATCACACCATTCCTGATTTTGCCTTGGCAAATGCTGGTTTTATTGTCTTCCCTCTGTAGCCTGGCAGGCATCACCAGAATTAAAGCCAGGGAATAAGTCTCCTGGCAGGGTTAAGCTGGGGTGTCTGTGTTTGTACGTCATGCAGAAACATAGCACAGTTCCCACTTTGACTAAGAGCTGGCATTTTGCCATGCCTCCTAAAAAGACGAAAAGTGAGGCATGTTTGGTGCAGCAGGCCACTGGTGTACCCTTACCAACAGGGAAGCGTTACTGGTGTCATTATATAAAGGGATTCTCCCCTCATGTCTTTCGGTCTGGCATTTGCTTACCCACCCACCCTGGAGCCTGGCAGTATGGGATTAAGGCGATCTTTTAGATCCTGAGGAGGAATTGGGGTGTTTCTTTCTGATTGGCTGTTGTGGGTCTCTTTTTCTCGCCTGCTTCATATCAACTTATTTGGAATGGTTTTTTAATTCAATGGCCCTTGTACTAGGACTGGATAATCTCTTACTACCTCAGTAAGTAGCAGGGTTAGTGTGGGCCACCTGCTAGGTAGTTAGGGGATAATTGGCAGGTACCCTGAGGCAATTCAGGTTGTCAGATCAGAGTTGGAAATTTTTTGCAGATTTGGGGCTACAGCCTGGGGAAGACATGGTTTAGGGAAGGGAGGGACTTCAGCGGGGTCTAGTGCCGTAGATTCCACCTTCCAAAGCAGCCATTTTCTCCAGGAGAACTGGTCTCTGTTGCCTGGAAATCAGTTGTAATTCCAGAAGATCTCCAGGCCCCATCTGGTAATCGGCCCCCCTAGAGGCCATCCAGCTGCATGCTGACTTAGGGCCAAGCTAGAAGTGGTGAATTACACTTGAACAGGGAGGAATACATATGAGTCTGTTCACTTGCCATTTGGGTGTAATTCGTCACTTCTAGCTTGGCCCTCAGAGACAAACAGGTTTGGGAAGAGGGCTCTCTTGGTGCTGGACAGGATCAGCTCCACTAGCTGTTGTATACGGGGGCAGAGCAGGTGGGGTTTGGCACCTCTGGTCACAGGATTGCGAGCAGGCAATGAAAGGCAAGGTGAGATCCTTTGGGAAAAGTCAGTAACTCCAGGAAAAGTTGGATGCAGTAGGAAAAGAAGAAGACCCAAAATGAGTTGGCTTGACTCGATAAAGGAAGCCACGCCCTCCAGCTTGTAAGATCTGAGCAAGTCTGTTAATAATAGGACATTTTGGAGGTCTTTTAATCATAGGATCACCATAAGTTGGAGGCGACTTGACTGCACATAATACACACACAATTCCCTAAACCTCTCACGTAAGGAATAAACCTAGCAAACCTCAAAGCTATGAACTGTTCTTTAAGAAGGAGTGCAAACAGATCCAGGTGAAGTTGAATACCACCTCCGGGGTCACTGAATGACAAAATGACAGAATCTCCATTATTCAGTGTATTAGTTCTAATGTGTTACTTAATCCAGAACCAGTGCAACACTTCGGCTGATTCTGCACATGTTGGATAATGCACTTTCAATGCACTTTATCAATCATTTGAGGTGGATTTTTTGTTCTGCACATGAAAAAATCCGTTCCAAATGATCTATAAAGAGGATTGGAAGTGCATTATCCAACGTGTGCGGAATCACTCTTCCACTGACTGTCCAAATTCAGATGTAAAAGTAGAATGGGTTGTGATCAGAACAGCGATGCCATCTTATTCCACGTTTCTTTTCTCTGGATGACCTCGTTCCAGCATTTTTTCTGGTACACGTGTGCTGAATTTCATTAATATTCTACCTGGTGGACATGACACAGGTGTGACTGTTTCACAAACAAATAATTCTACACTTTCCCTAGGTTACAAGAAACCGACTCTGCACCCAAGTAACTCTTCTGCAAAAGTATAATTTTACTCCATTTAAAAAGGGGAGATCCGTACGGAAGGTTGAAAATAGCAAGACTTAGTACTGGAGCATGGAATTTTGATGTTTATGTTTTTCCTTCTAGCATTTTTGCCAACAACCATCCAGACACCAAAGCCAATGCCAGCATTTGGACACTTCACCATGAATTTGACCGTAACCAACCTCAGATACAAGAATGAGATGGGAATTTCTGATTCCAGCACATTCAATTCTACAGAAAGAACTTTAGTTTTTCTGGTAAGCTTGGCTGCCTTGCTGGTGGGGTACAGGTTTTATAATATGACAGGAAGGGTCCTCTTTTTTTGGCATACTAAACATGGCCTTTCTTCTTCAGATTGGGCGGGTACTCAAGCAAAGCTACATTGGCCCAGCCTATATAAAATGCGAAGTGACATCCCTGAGGTACGTCTTCATCAGATGTGTGAACATTTCTCCTTTCCTTTTCTTCAACTAAGACATCTGTCCTGACCTCGTCCTTTTGCCCAAATGTTTGGTCAGCTGAGAAAACACCTCATGAAATTCTCTGTCTTCTTGCAGATCTTTAAGAAATGGGAACGAAACTGGTGTGGACGCCATCTGCACTTACAGAAATGACTCAACGATGCCCCCATTTGACGAAGTAAAAATGTATGGTGAACTAGTTAACCAGACCCAGGGATTCACTACGCTGAGGCCCTACAAGCTGGACAGATTCAGCCTCTATGTGAACGGTAATCAACTGAATTTCAATGAAGTGTCTTTGTGTGTATGTATAAGGTAGTGTAGTGTACCAATAATTCATTGATATACAGTCTGAGCCCGTTCATTGAAGTGACCACTGCCTGAAAAATGGTGTCGCTTTCTTTGAAAGTAGCTTCCTTCAAATTTTGACTTCTAAATTCAACAGAAGTAAGACCACGTCATAGCATAGACTGACAGGAGGATGGAGGCTTCCATTATTTATTGGGGAGGTTGTTGGCTGCGTTGTGTGAGGTGAACCCTCTCCTATGCTGAAAAGGTTCATTCATATTGTTATGCTTCCCTATTGAGAACTGTTTACTATCTTATGAAAGTGTTATGGATTGTCCCAAAATGTCAATTTAAACTACCACTGTCACAGTAACAATGTTCTCTTTTCTTGTTTTAGATTATAATGAGGCCCCTCAAATCCCAAGTAAGTGTTGCATAAATGTTCTGAGACTTCATTAAAAATGGAGAAAAGAAAGGAAATAGTGGGAAGTGGATTGTGCCATGTTTGCAGCGGAATTGTCGCAGTATGGTGGTTCATTTTGTAAAATTTTTGTTCCAGCAATTTTGCCAACAACCACCCAAACATCTAAGCCTATGCCAGCAGTTGGACACTTCACCATGAATTTGACCGTAACCAACCTCAGATACAAGAATGAGATGGGAATTTCTGATTCCAGCACATTCAATTCTACAGAAAGAACTTTAGTTTTTCTGGTAAGCTTGGCTGCCTTGCTGGTGGGGTACAGGTTTTTTAATTCAACAGGAAGGGTCCTCTTTTTTTGGCATACTAAACATGGCCTTTCTTCTTCAGATTGGGCGGGTACTCAAGCAAAGCTACATTGGCCCAGTCTATATAAAATGCGAAGTGACATCCCTGAGGTACGTCTTCATCAGATGTGTGAACATTTCTCCTTTCCTTTTCTTCAACTAAGACATCTGTCCTGACCTCGTCCTTTTGTCCAAATGTTTGGTCAGCTGAGAAAACACCTCATGAAATTCTCTGTCTTCTTGCAGATCTTTAAGAAATGGGAACGAAACTGGTGTGGACGCCATCTGCACTTACAGAAATGACTCAACGATGCCCCCATTTGACAAAGTAAAAATGTATGGTGAACTAGTTAACCAGACCCAGGGATTCACTACGCTGAGGCCCTACAAGCTGGACAGATTCAGCCTCTATGTGAACGGTAATCAACTGAATTTCAATGAAGTGTCTTTGTGTGTATGTATAAGGTAGTGTAGTGTACCAATAATTCATTGATATACAGTCTGAGCCCGTTCATTGAAGTGACCACTGCCTGAAAAATGGTGTCGCTTTCTTTGAAAGTAGCTTCCTTCAAATTTTGACTTCTAAATTCAACAGAAGTAAGACCACGTCATAGCATAGACTGACAGGAGGATGGAGGCTTCCAGTATTTATTGGGGAGGTTGTTGGCTGCGTTGTGTGAGGTGAACCCTTTCCTATGCTGATAAGGTTCATTCATATTGTTATGCTTCCCTATTGAGAACAGTTTACTATCTTATGGAAGTGTTATGGATTGTCCCAAAATGTCAATTTAAACTACCACTGTCACAGTAACAATGTTCTCTTTTCTTGTTTTAGATTATAATGAGGTTCCTCAAATCCCAAGTAAGTGTTGCATAAATGTTCTGAGACTTCATTAATAATGGAGAAAAGAAAGTGAATAGTGGGAAGTGGATTGTGCCATGTTTGCCGCGGAATTGTCGCAGTATGGTGGTTCATTTTGTAAAATTTTTGTTCCAGCAATTTTGCCAACAACCACCCAAACATCTAAGCCTATGCCAGCAATTGGACACTTCACCATGAATTTGACCGTAACCAACCTCAGATACAAGAATGAGATGGGAATTTCTGATTCCAGCACATTCAATTCTACAGAAAGAACTTTAGTTTTTCTGGTAAGCTTGGCTGCCTTGCTGGTGGGGTACAGGTTTTTTAATTCAACAGGAAGGGTCCTCTTTTTTTGGCATACTAAACATGGCCTTTCTTCTTCAGATTGGGCGGGTACTCAAGCAAAGCTACATTGGCCCAGTCTATATAAAATGCGAAGTGACATCCCTGAGGTACGTCTTCATCAGATGTGTGAACATTTCTCCTTTCCTTTTCTTCAACTAAGACATCTGTCCTGACCTCGTCCTTTTGTCCAAATGTTTGGTCAGCTGAGAAAACACCTCATGAAATTCTCTGTCTTCTTGCAGATCTTTAAGAAATGGGAATGAAACTGGTGTGGACGCCATCTGCACTTACAGAAATGACTCAACGATGCCCCCATTTGACAAAGTAAAAATGTATGGTGAACTAGTTAACCAGACCCAGGGATTCACTACGCTGAGGCCCTACAAGCTGGACAGATTCAGCCTCTATGTGAACGGTAATCAACTGAATTTCAATGAAGTGTCTTTGTGTGTATGTGTAAGGTAGTGTAGTGTACCAATAATTCATTGATATACAGTCTGAGCCCATTCATTGAAGTGACCACTGCCTGAAAAATGGTGTCGCTTTCTTTGAAAGTAGCTTCCTTCAAATTTTGACTTCTAAATTCAACAGAAGTAAGACCACGTCATAGCATAGACTGACAGGAGGATGGAGGCTTCCAGTATTTATTGGGGAGGTTGTTGGCTGCGTTGTGTGAGGTGAACCCTTTCCTATGCTGATAAGGTTCATTCATATTGTTATGCTTCCCTATTGAGAACAGTTTACTATCTTATGGAAGTGTTATGGATTGTCCCAAAATGTCAATTTAAACTACCACTGTCACAGTAACAATGTTCTCTTTTCTTGTTTTAGATTATAATGAGGTTCCTCAAATCCCAAGTAAGTGTTGCATAAATGTTCTGAGACTTCATTAATAATGGAGAAAAGAAAGTGAATAGTGGGAAGTGGATTGTGCCATGTTTGCCGCGGAATTGTCGCAGTATGGTGGTTCATTTTGTAAAATTTTTGTTCCAGCAATTTTGCCAACAACCACCCAAACATCTAAGCCTATGCCAGCAATTGGACACTTCACCATGAATTTGACCGTAACCAACCTCAGATACAAGAATGAGATGGGAATTTCTGATTCCAGCACATTCAATTCTACAGAAAGAACTTTAGTTTTTCTGGTAAGCTTGGCTGCCTTGCTGGTGGGGTACAGGTTTTTTAATTCAACAGGAAGGGTCCTCTTTTTTTGGCATACTAAACATGGCCTTTCTTCTTCAGATTGGGCGGGTACTCAAGCAAAGCTACATTGGCCCAGTCTATATAAAATGCGAAGTGACATCCCTGAGGTACGTCTTCATCAGATGTGTGAACATTTCTCCTTTCCTTTTCTTCAACTAAGACATCTGTCCTGACCTCGTCCTTTTGTCCAAATGTTTGGTCAGCTGAGAAAACACCTCATGAAATTCTCTGTCTTCTTGCAGATCTTTAAGAAATGGGAACGAAACTGGTGTGGACGCCATCTGCACTTACAGAAATGACTCAACGATGCCCCCATTTGACAAAGTAAAAATGTATGGTGAACTAGTTAACCAGACCCAGGGATTCACTACGCTGAGGCCCTACAAGCTGGACAGATTCAGCCTCTATGTGAACGGTAATCAACTGAATTTCAATGAAGTGTCTTTGTGTGTATGTATAAGGTAGTGTAGTGTACCAATAATTCATTGATATACAGTCTGAGCCCGTTCATTGAAGTGACCACTGCCTGAAAAATGGTGTCGCTTTCTTTGAAAGTAGCTTCCTTCAAATTTTGACTTCTAAATTCAACAGAAGTAAGACCACGTCATAGCATAGACTGACAGGAGGATGGAGGCTTCCAGTATTTATTGGGGAGGTTGTTGGCTGCGTTGTGTGAGGTGAACCCTTTCCTATGCTGATAAGGTTCATTCATATTGTTATGCTTCCCTATTGAGAACAGTTTACTATCTTATGGAAGTGTTATGGATTGTCCCAAAATGTCAATTTAAACTACCACTGTCACAGTAACAATGTTCTCTTTTCTTGTTTTAGATTATAATGAGGTTCCTCAAATCCCAAGTAAGTGTTGCATAAATGTTCTGAGACTTCATTAATAATGGAGAAAAGAAAGTGAATAGTGGGAAGTGGATTGTGCCATGTTTGCCGCGGAATTGTCGCAGTATGGTGGTTCATTTTGTAAAATTTTTGTTCCAGCAATTTTGCCAACAACCACCCAAACATCTAAGCCTATGCCAGCAATTGGACACTTCACCATGAATTTGACCGTAACCAACCTCAGATACAAGAATGAGATGGGAATTTCTGATTCCAGCACATTCAATTCTACAGAAAGAACTTTAGTTTTTCTGGTAAGCTTGGCTGCCTTGCTGGTGGGGTACAGGTTTTTTAATTCAACAGGAAGGGTCCTCTTTTTTTGGCATACTAAACATGGCCTTTCTTCTTCAGATTGGGCGGGTACTCAAGCAAAGCTACATTGGCCCAGTCTATATAAAATGCGAAGTGACATCCCTGAGGTACGTCTTCATCAGATGTGTGAACATTTCTCCTTTCCTTTTCTTCAACTAAGACATCTGTCCTGACCTCGTCCTTTTGTCCAAATGTTTGGTCAGCTGAGAAAACACCTCATGAAATTCTCTGTCTTCTTGCAGATCTTTAAGAAATGGGAATGAAACTGGTGTGGACGCCATCTGCACTTACAGAAATGACTCAACGATGCCCCCATTTGACAAAGTAAAAATGTATGGTGAACTAGTTAACCAGACCCAGGGATTCACTACGCTGAGGCCCTACAAGCTGGACAGATTCAGCCTCTATGTGAACGGTAATCAACTGAATTTCAATGAAGTGTCTTTGTGTGTATGTGTAAGGTAGTGTAGTGTACCAATAATTCATTGATATACAGTCTGAGCCCATTCATTGAAGTGACCACTGCCTGAAAAATGGTGTCGCTTTCTTTGAAAGTAGCTTCCTTCAAATTTTGACTTCTAAATTCAACAGAAGTAAGACCACGTCATAGCATAGACTGACAGGAGGATGGAGGCTTCCAGTATTTATTGGGGAGGTTGTTGGCTGCGTTGTGTGAGGTGAACCCTTTCCTATGCTGATAAGGTTCATTCATATTGTTATGCTTCCCTATTGAGAACAGTTTACTATCTTATGGAAGTGTTATGGATTGTCCCAAAATGTCAATTTAAACTACCACTGTCACAGTAACAATGTTCTCTTTTCTTGTTTTAGATTATAATGAGGTTCCTCAAATCCCAAGTAAGTGTTGCATAAATGTTCTGAGACTTCATTAATAATGGAGAAAAGAAAGTGAATAGTGGGAAGTGGATTGTGCCATGTTTGCCGCGGAATTGTCGCAGTATGGTGGTTCATTTTGTAAAATTTTTGTTCCAGCAATTTTGCCAACAACCACCCAAACATCTAAGCCTATGCCAGCAATTGGACACTTCACCATGAATTTGACCGTAACCAACCTCAGATACAAGAATGAGATGGGAATTTCTGATTCCAGCACATTCAATTCTACAGAAAGAACTTTAGTTTTTCTGGTAAGCTTGGCTGCCTTGCTGGTGGGGTACAGGTTTTTTAATTCAACAGGAAGGGTCCTCTTTTTTTGGCATACTAAACATGGCCTTTCTTCTTCAGATTGGGCGGGTACTCAAGCAAAGCTACATTGGCCCAGTCTATATAAAATGCGAAGTGACATCCCTGAGGTACGTCTTCATCAGATGTGTGAACATTTCTCCTTTCCTTTTCTTCAACTAAGACATCTGTCCTGACCTCGTCCTTTTGTCCAAATGTTTGGTCAGCTGAGAAAACACCTCATGAAATTCTCTGTCTTCTTGCAGATCTTTAAGAAATGGGAACGAAACTGGTGTGGACGCCATCTGCACTTACAGAAATGACTCAACGATGCCCCCATTTGACAAAGTAAAAATGTATGGTGAACTAGTTAACCAGACCCAGGGATTCACTACGCTGAGGCCCTACAAGCTGGACAGATTCAGCCTCTATGTGAACGGTAATCAACTGAATTTCAATCAAGTGTCTTTGTGTGTATGTATAAGGTAGTGTAGTGTACCAATAATTCATTGATATACAGTCTGAGCCCGTTCATTGAAGTGACCACTGCCTGAAAAATGGTGTCGCTTTATTTGAAAGTAGCTTCCTTCAAATTTTGACTTCTAAATTCAACAGAAGTAAGACCACGTCATAGCATAGACTGACAGGAGGATGGAGGCTTCCAGTATTTATTGGGGAGGTTGTTGGCTGCGTTGTGTGAGGTGAACCCTTTCCTATGCTGATAAGGTTCATTCATATTGTTATGCTTCCCTATTGAGAACAGTTTACTATCTTATGGAAGTGTTATGGATTGTCCCAAAATGTCAATTTAAACTACCACTGTCACAGTAACAATGTTCTCTTTTCTTGTTTTAGATTATAATGAGGTTCCTCAAATCCCAAGTAAGTGTTGCATAAATGTTCTGAGACTTCATTAATAATGGAGAAAAGAAAGTGAATAGTGGGAAGTGGATTGTGCCATGTTTGCCGCGGAATTGTCGCAGTATGGTGGTTCATTTTGTAAAATTTTTGTTCCAGCAATTTTGCCAACAACCACCCAAACATCTAAGCCTATGCCAGCAATTGGACACTTCACCATGAATTTGACCGTAACCAACCTCAGATACAAGAATGAGATGGGAATTTCTGATTCCAGCACATTCAATTCTACAGAAAGAACTTTAGTTTTTCTGGTAAGCTTGGCTGCCTTGCTGGTGGGGTACGGGTTTTATAATATGACAGGAAGGGTCCTCTTTTTTTGGCATACTAAACATGGCCTTTCTTCTTCAGATTGGGCGGGTACTCAAGCAAAGCTACATTGGCCCAGTCTATATAAAATGCGAAGTGACATCCCTGAGGTACGTCTTCATCAGATGTGTGAACATTTCTCCTTTCCTTTTCTTCAACTAAGACATCTGTCCTGACCTCGTCCTTTTGCCCAAATGTTTGGTCAGCTGAGAAAACACCTCATGAAATTCTCTGTCTTCTTGCAGATCTTTAAGAAATGGGAACGAAACTGGTGTGGACGCCATCTGCACTTACAGAAATGACTCAACGATGCCTCCATTTGACAAAGTAAAAATGTATGGTGAACTAGTTAACCAGACCCAGGGATTCACTACGCTGAGGCCCTACAAGCTGGACAGATTCAGCCTCTATGTGAACGGTAATCAACTGAATTTCAATCAAGTGTCTTTGTGTGTATGTGTAAGGTAGTGTAGTGTACCAATAATTCATTGATATACAGTCTGAGCCCGTTCATTGAAGTCACCCCTGCCTGAAAAATGGTGTCGCTTTCTTTGAAAGTAGCTTCCTTCAAATTTTGACTTCTAAATTCAACAGAAGTAAGACCACGTCATAGCATAGACTGACAGGAGGATGGAGGCTTCCATTATTTATTGGGGAGGTTATTGGCTGCGTTGTGTGAGGTGAACCCTTTCCTATGCTGATAAGGTTCATTCATATTGTTATGCTTCCCTATTGGGAACGGTTTACTATCTTATGAATGTGTTATGGATTGTCCCAAAATGTCAATTTAAACTACCACTGTCACAGTAACAATGTTCTCTTTTCTTGTTTTAGGTTATAATGAGGCCCCTCAAATCCCAAGTAAGTGTTGCATAAATGTTCTGAGACTTCATTAAAAATGGAGAAAAGAAAGGGAATAGTGGGAAGTGGATTGTGCCATGTTTGCAGCGAAATTGTCGCAGTATGGTGGTTCATTTTGTAAAATTTTTGTTCCAGCAATTTTGCCAACAACCACCCAAACATCTAAGCCTATGCCAGCAATTGGACACTTCACCATGAATTTGACCGTAACCAACCTCAGATACAAGAATGAGATGGGAATTTCTGATTCCAGCACATTCAATTCTACAGAAAGAACTTTAGTTTTTCTGGTAAGCTTGGCTGCCTTGCTGGTGGGGTACAGGTTTTTTAATTCAACAGGAAGGGTCCTCTTTTTTTGGCATACTAAACATGGCCTTTCTTCTTCAGATTGGGCGGGTACTCAAGCAAAGCTACATTGGCCCAGTCTATATAAAATGCGAAGTGACATCCCTGAGGTACGTCTTCATCAGATGTGTGAACATTTCTCCTTTCCTTTTCTTCAGCTAAGACATCTGTCCTGACCTCGTCCTTTTGCCCAAATGTTTGGTCAGCTGAGAAAACACCTCATGAAATTCTCTGTCTTCTTGCAGATCTTTAAGAAATGGGAACGAAACTGGTGTGGACGCCATCTGCACTTACAGAAATGACTCAACGATGCCCCCATTTGACAAAGTAAAAATGTATGGTGAACTAGTTAACCTGACCCAGGGATTCACTACGCTGAGGCCCTACAAGCTGGACAGGTTCGGCCTCTATGTGAACGGTAATCAACTGAATTTCAATCAAGTGTCTTTGTGTGTATGTGTAAGGTAGTGTAGTCAGGGCTGGTGCGCCCATTGAGGCCAGGTAGGCGGTGGCCTCAGGCGCGGGGTGCCAGAGGGAGCACCGAAGGAGGCACGGGGGGTGGGAGCGCGCGCCACAAAGCAGCAGCCTCCTATCCCTCCCGCCCCGATGCCCTGGTTTGACAAAGTAAAAATGTACAGTGAAATATTTTAAAAGACGCAGACATTCACCGAGATCAGGCCCTATAAGCTGGACCAAGCCAGCCTCTATGTCAATGGTAAGCATCTTTTTTTTATGACTTTGAATGATCGAAATTTCTGTAGTGTGATAGTAATGCCACAGTGATCACATTCATTGGAGCCTCATTTGGCCAAAGAGGAATGCTCCCCTTTGTGAATGACCATTCCTTGAAACTGAAGGTTCTCAGTTTCATTGGAGGAAGACATCACATTGGACCTTTGGTTGACTGGGACACAGTGGGTTTCATCATCTGCTTGGAAACCTTTCAGAAGTAGAACCAGTGGTGTAGCGTGGGGGGGCCAGAGGGTTGGCCGCCCTGGGCGCCTAATTTTTAGGGGGCACCGCGCTGAGGAGAGCCTGCACTGCATCCACGGGAGGCCGCCTGCCACGCCAGTGGGGTGGCCAGTTCGGTGAGCGCTGAGCTGGCCTGATCGTCCTGCAGCCAAGGAGTGCACTGAGCTGGTGGCAGCAGTGTGGGTGGCTGCCGCAGAGGGCTGCCAGGTAAGGGGCAGGGAGGCGAGTGGCCTGAATCGTGGGAGTGCTCCCGGGGGACGAGGCCCAGGCGCTGCACCAAGGACAGCCTGCTCTGTGCAGGAGGCCACCCACGGTGCCCTGGCCGTCTGCTGCTCTGAGATGGTGGTGCTGATGCAGGCAGTTGCTGCAAAGGGCTGCCTGGTAAGGGATGGGGAGGCGAGCAGCCCAAATTGCAGGAAAGCTCCCAGGGGAGGCAGCCGCACCCTGTGTGATGAAGTGACATCATCACGCGGTCCCGGGAGCGCAAGCAAAGCAAATGCATATAAATCTGTTGTTGTTGTTGTTATGTGTGGTGCCAGGGGTGCCACCTCCTGCTGGGAGTTGCCCCGGGTGCTGCCAACCCACACTATGCCACTGACTAGAGCTATGAAATCATAAAGGATTAGAGTTGAAAGGCAGTTCGGAAGTTTTCTAGTCTATCCCACTACTTGATGCAGGAATATATAACTAAAGCATCCCTGAAAAAAGGCCATCCAACCTCTGCTTAAAGACCTCCAGTGAAAGAGTCCACCACCACCCAAGGAAGTTTCTCCCAGCCAAAATGTATATCATTGTCTTTTTCACTCATTAGTTGTACTCCTGTCTTCTGGAGTCTGTAAGTCTACTCCCTTTTCTACCTGACAGTCCTTCAGTTATTTGAGACAATGGCCATACCCTGTCAGTGTAATCTATCTGCTACATGTCTAGACTGTTCTTGTTCTGAAAAAATATGAAATCAACGTGTTCTATTGGTATGCAAGGCATCTGTTTGCCCCATGTAAAGCCTTTGGAACCCACCATGAGTTTTCAGGTGGTTGGAAACTGATCTCTAGAATGTAAAACAGATACCATTCTGGAATCCAAAAATTGTGGAGGACATTTGGTAAAATCATGTGAGTCTGTTGCACTTGAAATTTTCACTTCATGGTGAAATGGGTTTGTGAAAAGGGTCCCCAAGAAAGACTATCAAAAAATCCTCTTCCTAAGAATCATTTTGTATGGCAATAACCTTTGTTATTGGCTGTAATGGGATAGATATTATTTCTTTCTGAAGCATTTGTAATCCTGATCTCTGACATGAATTATCCTTCAAGAGAAATGTTTGCTCAAGTCATGTGTTTGAGTGGGAGAATGGGGCAAAATTTCTTCTGCAAAGTTTCCTGCGTTTCTTTCCATTTTCAACTTTCTTTCAAATTTTCACTTTCCAATTTTTTCGCCATTCAAATTAGGATTGCTAGTTCTGCGTTGGGAAATTCCAGGGGAATTCCAGGCTCCAACTGGAGGCTCGAAAACCAGCAGTGCAGCCCCCCTACATGTGAACTGTAGTAATTGCAATTTATATGTAGGATTTCATTGATATTTATATGCAAGAGTTATTTATTCACCAGATGTACTTGCCACTTTCTAAATACATGTATATGCAGGGCTTTTTTTCTGGGAAAAGAGGTGATGGAACTCAGTGGTGGAACTCAGGATCACACAATGATGTTATTTTGGGTCAGCTCGAACAAGGGGGAGTTTTTAAAAGTTTAAATCACCCTTGGTGAAAATGGTCACATGGCCAGTGGCCCCACCCCCTGATCTCCAGACAGAGGGGAGTTTAGATTGCCCCCCGTGCTGGAGTGGCGCGGAGGGCAATCTAAACTCCCCTCTGTCTGGAGATCAGGGGGCGGGGCCACCAGCCATGTGACCATTTTCAAGAGGTGCCGGAACTCCGTTCCACCGTGTTTCTGCTGAAAAAAAGCCCTGTGTATATGTGATTTATTATCATACTCTTATAACGAGATATTTCGATGGGGCGCTGCCCTGTTGGTTTTTGTGCTTATTCCCAGAGGAACCTCTTTGTTGTTGTTCCAACTGGAGGCTGGCAAACCCTACATTCAAAGGATATAGCTTCTGGACTATTTTTTAAGTTTTACTCCGCTCTCAAATGGGGGCTACCAATAGTACGTATTTCTTCTTTGGTAGCCCTCTTGTAACAATGGTCTCTTCATGTTTCAGGTTATCATGAATCAGCCTTCGAACCTTGTGAGTATTCAAAACACTATTTTGTTTGTGTTTCCTTTGGTCTTGAAGATTCTCTTATTTAAACTGTTATTCAGGAGGCAGAACTTGACCTATTCTATCCACCCAGTCCCTCTCCGGTGGGTAGCTCCTGTCAATCATGCCCCTTTCAGTAATGGTAGCACCTCACCAAGAAGTTGGAAGGGAAAGTTTAGAGAGACCACCAATCCCTTCTTAGGAGCACATGAAAGTCATCACTTATCAGAAGGGGGGATTGTGTTCTCTATCCCATTGCAAGAACAGACAGACAGCAGGGGGACCATTGTTTTAATTCAGGGCACAGATTGGCCACTGACTCGTCCATCTGGAAGATCTCTTCTTGGTCATTTTATGTTTGGTTAATGTGTACCCTGATTTCATGTTGTGCTGCATTGTGTGTGAGAGTTTGTGCCTGGCTTTTGGCTTGAGAATAGCCTATGGTATAGTTCGAATCAGTAGCTATCACCTTGCAAAATGTACCCTTTTGTGGGCCTGCATGCTCATCCCTCTTCCCAAGCTACATATACGTTTGATAATCTCCAGGTGGGGCCCGGAGTTCTCCTGGAATTACAACATCTCCAGACTACAGAGATCAATTCCTCTGGGGAAAATGGCAGCTTTGGAGGCTGGACTCCATTGGCATTATACCCCGTCCTCTCTCCACCCCCAAATCTCCAGGAATTTCCCAAGCTGGGGTTGGCAACACTTTCAACAAACCATCCATTTCCAAAAAGGAGAACAAACAACCTGTCACAAAGGACAAGCCCTAGTCAGGATCTATCTTATTGTAAATTACTCTTCCCAGTCTTCCCCTTTGTGACTGCCTCCCAAATGCAATCAGAAGGCCAAGAAAACTGCAATTCCCTGTAAGCTCTGAGAGTAGCTGCTGGCTAGCTGCCTATTTAATTTAATGCATTTTTAGCCAATCTTTCTCATAGAAAGGACTGTGGTGATTAATGTTGAAATGCTGCTAGTTTAAAATTGTAACAACAACAAAATCAGCCATTTGAGGGCTTGGAATGCTTAACTCGAAATGAACACTTTGAGAAAGGCAAGGTTTATTTGAGAAAAGCATGTTTATTTTTGAGGATTGTAGCATCACTAGTTTTCACATATCAGCTGCTTTGATTCTACTGATCAAGTGGTATGTTTTTTAAAATAAAAAAACCAATCAGTTTAGTACTTGAGCTGCTTAATAGCTGAGCTGCTATTTTCCCTTTCTCAGTTGTCGTTACTTCCACTACGAGATCTCCCACAACACAGTTTTCAATGACAAGTGATTTCACTGTGAATTTCACCGTAACCAATCTCAAATATAAGCCAGGCATGGGAATTTCCTACTCAAAAGAGTTCAATTCTACAAGGAGACCTTTTGACAAAATGGTAAGCCCAGAGCCACACCAAACTTTACTTAAGTAAATAAAGGTGGAAATACATGTTACTAAGTACCTAGGGATGCTCAAGTGAACCTCATTTCACATGTTTCCCCTCCAACTTTCCATGCCCTTGTTCACACAGTCACACTTCAATTTGCTCCACCTGAATACATTCATGCGTTCAGTATCAGTTCCTCCTCAACTTCTAAAAGTATCCCAGTTTCCCCCACATCCATTCACTGAAATGCAGGTCTTGACAATTTCTCACATTTTAAAGAAATGCAAATTGGCAAGTCAAAGGAGCCTACAGTACTTGTTCTCCCAGCGAAAATAGAGCTGAATTGGTGCTCTGCCCTCCAGACACACTTGCAGATGCAATCACACAAAGGGAGCTCCTGTGAAAGCGGCATTCACATGTGCCAAGCAAGAACAGTCTGCATGTGAATTGAGGATCACGCATAAAATCCTGCACTTGAACATCTCCAGGTAATCTGCAACATGTATTTCCACTCTGAGTCTTTACCTCTCAGGCATGGTTCCAGCTCACGAAATCTTCCTTTATGCCTAGCTGGGCCAACTCTTAGAAAAGAGCAGCGTTGGACCTTGGTTTGTGAGATGCAGTGTAAAGGCTTTCAGGTAAAAGGATACAGAGAATGCTTGGCAATATGTAAATGGTCTCTGTCTTAAAAACTGGGGATGTTCCAGAACCTTTCATTTGACCTATGAACAAAGGACGATTTCAGATTTCTCCTCCCCAAATTCCCAGTTGAACTTAACTCATCTCTTGTGCAAATCGAACTCACAGTTCTTCCTTTCTGCACCTTTCTTCTGTGTTCCCTGTAAAACATACACTTCTTCAGCATCCATAAATCAGCATTATACACATGCAAACAGGGAAAGAACATCCCATTTCCCTTGCTTTCCCCCCTTCCTTCTCTTCCATCTCTTCTCCGTCACTCATGCCCCTATCTCTTTCTGTACCCCCCTCTTTCTCTGTCATCCCCCACCCCCTGCTCACCAGGCTACTCCCAGAGCTCTGGCCTCTGGTCCTCTTCCCCTCCCCCCACCAATGTTGCTGCCTTGGCATGGGGGGGGGGAATAATGACCAGTGCCCTCTCCCATACCCACCTCCAGTGCTGTCAGTGCTAGAAACCAGAATTTCTGGCAATTCCTACAGTGGCATGACATCACTTCCATGTTTCCCCTGGAAGTGATGTAACACCTTTGTGCTGATGGTGCCTCCCCATGTCCCGACCCCCCAGACACCTGCTGATTGCCAGCTGGAGGCTAACACCCCTACATCAGATCCCTGGGGTCCCTGACACAGGTGGCCTGCCATTGAGCCCTTCCCAAAGCACTCCCAAACTGAGCTACAATCAATAGCAGGTTCCATCCAGGCTTCGCCTAATCCAGATATTCTTTCCCTTCCCAGACCCATAAATGATGGAAGCGAGACAGCCGTGGATAACATCTGCACCTACCGACGAAACTCTACAATTGTCCCTTTTGACGAAGAGCGAGTGTACCAGGATTTCGTCAGCAATACCAATAGCTGTACCGAGATGGGGCCCTACAGCCTGGACCAGCATAGCCTCTTTGTGAATGGTAATAATCAGATTTTGTTTGAAGCTGCCCTTTATCAAGCGTTAGTTCTTTTGATCCCAAGTAATAGCCCTTCCAATGGGTTGCAGCTCTCCAAAGAGCTGTAGTGCAGAACAGCCTTTCTGAGGCTCACTGCCTGAAATTCTTTGATGGGAGGTGCTGGAGGTGGACTTTCCACAAGTAAATCAGGTCCTTTCCCACTGGGTAGATAATTTCCCCACCTCCACCTGCTACAGCTCACTCTTCTCTGCTTTTCTTCTCATGCCAGGTTATCATGAATCACCACATCGGCCAGGTAAGTATACTATGATGCGATACCAACCATGCAATTTTCCCAAGCCCTTGTTTGGGCCAGCAGTGTGCAATCAAAGTGAGCCCCAGTGTTCACAAGCAGTCTACCTGTATGCTAGTTGCTGACGGTTCCGTATCCAGCTAGTGGGCATTTGGATGACTGGAAACAGGATGCTGGACTAGACAGGCTTCTGGTCTGATCTAGCAGGGCTCTTCTTAAGTTCCAGCCATTCCTTTGCATCCTTTCCCATCTCACTGTTATCATACTGAAAAAAAGGAATCCCTCTGTAACTGTGTGTACATCTCTCAAGATTCTTTTTGTACGCTGTTTCATCAGCATGCAAGAGGACATACAGATCTCAGTATGGCACCACAGAAAAGATTATGATTACTTCCCCCTTCTGTTTTATCATTGGACAAGAATGCATCAATAATGCAAGAGAAGAAACAGACAATTCAACCGGGCTAGGCTGTACAGGTGTTTATTTAGAATTATGGTTGCCAACTGGTCAGAGGAAGAATGTCCTGACTTTTTAATAGGGGCTTCATGGGATGCTGTTTACCAGGTGATCATACCTACCCTCCATGCCAGGGAACAGTTTCAACTACTTCAACACACATGAAGTCATTATTTAAAAAGATACAACATTTTTTTTCCCAAGTCATTTTTTCCCAAGTCCGACACCATCTGAAGTTCATTGTAGAAACAATCCTAATTAAATCAGAACCAAGTAGTAATGAAATACAGCTCCAAAGGAGATTCCTGAACAATAAAAGATCAGTAGAAAAGAGCAAGAGTCCAGTAGCACTGATAAGACTAACAAAATTTGTGGTAGGGTATGAGCTCTCATGACCCACAGCTCACTTCTTCAGTGTCCAGCACCGCCGGCCTTCTGTCCACCCCCCAACCCCCCAGCCTTGCTGCAGCAGACACCCCCTTCAGGCCCTGCAGCGCGGCCTCTGGCAGTACCTCCGTTGCAGGAGCCCCTACAGGCCTCCCTCACCCTCAGGCCAGTCGCAGGCGACGCCCAGGCACAACTCTGGGGAGCAGCCTGCAGCCACTCAGCAGAGTCACTCACCCTTCTGCCGCAGTTGCCCAGATGGCTCCACCTCATCCAGGCCCACGGGAGTTTGCCAGCAGCACCAGCCAGGCAGGCCCAGGCCCTGAGCTGCCAGGGGAGCCACTGGGGAGGGTCCAGAAGCAGCAGGGGGGAGCCAGGCAGAGAGCAGACCAAATGCCCCGCCCTAGGCTGGGATGGAGTGGGTGGGGCCAGGAGACTGCAGAGTCTACCCAGCCCTCCTGTCAGATAGGCCGGGAGAAGAGGCCTTTAAATTCAGGTTCCTGTGAAGGCCAAGGAGGATTTTGCAGGGAGAGGCAGCTGGAGCATACTGTTACTCCCAGGGCAGGAGGAGGAACAAGGGGGTGCAACCCCCTTCCCTGCCCATCTGAGGCCGGAGGACACCTGCCTGGGGAGCTGGTAGGATGGCAGGCCGTGAGGTGGGGGCACCAGTGAGGGAGGAGCCTCCCATTCAGATATATCTAGAATATGAATCTATCTGTCCTTATATATTGGGGAGAGGAGTGATTTCAGATGCCAAATGACAATAGCAAGTAAATGGCAAAGACAAACATGATTGAATAGGGTGGGGTAGACAGCAGGGTGGTTGGTGTGGAGAAAGTAGCATTGATAATGAGCCAGGAAGCCTTTGTCTTGATTCAGCCCAGGTGGATGTACTTGAGCTTCCATTATCAGTTGCAATTCAGCAGTCTCTCTTTCTAATCTCCCTTTGAAATTCCTCTGTAGGAGAACTGCTAAAAGACCAGAATAGGAGAAATCCCTCCTGGGATACCCCTCTTGGATCGTGCAGGGCAGCTTTGGGTGGCAAAATATCTAGCTAGGCTTGGATGGGACTGTTAGCAGACACATATGCTGAGTGAGGGACTCACTGAAGGGACTCTGCTTGAGCTGTATCTACTTTGGTTTGAGGTGGTTCCTCAAGCATAGTCAGGCCAGCTCAGGGAATGCACCACTTATTTGTTTCCAAGGCTTGAAGACTTCCATGAGCTTGGGTGCATGGGTAGTCTTTTGCAACCCGTTTCAGGATTTGGACTAGTAAATGTGATTTTGGAACAGTAGTCAAAAGCACAGGAAAACATGGAGGTTCATTTTAGAACAGGAGAAACCAAAGCAACACCCCAAAGCCTGCTTGGGATGGTATGCAATCTGCAAGGAAGAAAACCAGAAATATGCATCTTATCTTCTCATGGCTGCTTCCCCTCATCTGCAGCTTCTGTTCCAACAACTCCTGCCAAGCCAACAAGTGAAGAATTCACAGTGAACTTTACTGTAACCAACCTCAAATACAAGCCAGAGATGGCCGATCCCAGTTCGAAGGTCTTTACATCCACCAACAGAACTTTCACCACATTGGTAAGTCTGAACTTCACAAGAGCTGATTTTATTGGGCTGGAACCCAAAGAGGCCTGCAGAACAGAGGGGCCTGGAAAAGAGTGCCAGGCAGAAGGGATGAAGGGAGAATGGGTGTTACCATTTTGTTTAGTAAGAGATTTGGTCGGGGAGGGGGGGAGTGAAGCTGACAAGAATTGGGAGAAAAAATGGGGCAGAGTTTAGAGTGTAGAGTTTAACCAAGTGCTGTCTTGGGTATAATTTAGGGATGCCATTCCCCCGCCCGGGGCAGGGGATCCCCTGCTCTTCCCCTTCCCCTCCCCCCACCTCCACTTACTTGGCCAGTGGGGGGGTACTTCCCAGGGCGCCTTTCCCCCGGGTGGTGCAGCTCGCTCGTGGGCGGTGCACTCCCATGCCCCCAGCAGTCCGATTCAGGCCGAATCATGCCCCAAAGTGGGCCCATTTCAGGCTGAATTGCGCCCTGCAGCAGACTGATTCAGCCTGTTGGTGAGCGTGGGACTACTCCTAGGCCGCCCTTTGACCCGCGTGATGATGTCACTTCCCAGAAGTGATGTTATCGTGCTAGCCGAGACCACATGCACGTGCAAAAAACAAACACACAAGCGCAGCGAGGTAAGTGCCAGGATCCCAATCTCCCGCCGGGGGAATCAGGGGACCTGGCAACCCTAGTGTAATTCGATATTTTTTTCATGTCTAGCTGGGCCGCATGTTGCAGAAGATCCTTGGGCCTGCGTTCGCAGCCTGCAGTGTCACAGTTCTTAGGTAAGGCCTCTTGAGTTGACAAGAGATGTCTACACAGGGGTCAGAAAACAGCAGTGGCTGCAAGTGGGGTGGGAGTGGGTGAGAACAGAGTCCACGCAGCCTCTCCCCACACTGCTTGCTGCTGCTGCCACCCCCACCTGCCACCCCTCCCTAGGGTTGCTAACTCTGGGTTGGGGAAATTCCTGGAGATTCAGAGGTGGAGCCTGTGGAGGGTGGGTTTTGGAGGGGGAGGGATCTCTGTGAAGTATAATGCCTAGAGCCCACCCTCTAAAAGTGCCATTTCCTCCAGGGAAAGTGATCTCTCTCGTCCAGAGAGAAGACGTAATTCAGGGGGATCTCTAGGTGCCACCCGGAGGATGGCATCCTGCTTTTCTGTCATTATGTCTGTGCAACCATGCTCAGAAACCCCCTCATTTTCACTTTCCCTGCTGAGCCATGCTTAATGCTACAGCATAGCTCAGCTGAGAAAATGAAAAATAAAGTTCCTTAAAAGGCCCCAAACCTCTGCCTCCTCCCTTTCCAAAGTGGTTGCGGATGGAATGTTTGCATAGTCCCCCCTTTGAACTAGAGCAAAGAAGGGTTGTCTAAAAATCTAATTTAAGGAGGAAAGCCCCAGGAAGCCCACGAGTCATGCTCAGAATGACCATGATGTCATGTGGATATTCCCATTTAATTTACGGGTTTCCTGGATTCCATGTGAGGACAAGCTCTGTGTAGAAGTAGCTTGATACTGTTTTGCAATTAGGGATATTCTTCTGGGTTTGCATCCCTGCCTTCTCCCCTTGAAAACGTCTGCCTCAATTTATAATAATAATAACAACAACAACAACATTCGATTTATATACCGCCCTTCAGGATGACTTAACATCCACTCAGAGCGGTTTACAAAGTATGTTATTATTATCCCCACAACAAAACACCCTGTGAGGTGGGTGAGGCTGAGAGAGCTAGAAGCTGTGTGACTGACCCAAGATCACCCAGCTGGCTTTAAATGGAGGAGTGAGGAATCAAACCCGGTTCTTCAGATTAGCGTCCCGTGCACTTAACCACTACACCAAACTGGCTCTCTTCTGCCTTTGGGTTTCTGTAGTCTTTAATTTGGCACCATTTTCCAGTTCCTCACACTATGTTTTCTATTAAGTGGTGCTATTTTTAATGTTATATTTTCACCAATTGCATATAAATCGTGTAAAGATGCCACAAAAAGAAACAAATATTAACTGGAAAAACCAATAACGAAAATTGGCAAAGGGGATAGAAAAACTCTTTAAATGCATGGTTCACTTTAAGCTGGCACTTCTGAGAGTCTCTCCATGCAAGACATCTTACACAAGTAGGATCAAATGAAAGATTTTACCCTTGTTCTCCCATTGTGGATACAGATGCGCCACTAGGGAGACAGAGTATATTTGAATATAAGACCACAGAAAGTAAGTCACCTGAGCAACCCTGTGTAAGATGTCTTGTGTAGAAACTGTCAGAGCCAAGCTACAAGTGACGCCTGACACAGGTTGAACACTTGTCAGCTTCCCTCAAGTTTTGATGGGAAATGTAGGCATCCTGGTCTTGCAACTGTAATGGAGAGCCAAGCTGTAAAACCAGGACGCCTACATTTCCCAACAAAACTTGAGGTAAGGTGATTGGATTTATAAATTGCTGTACATGGCAGAAATGGACAAGATGACAAGAAAACTGAGAGATCTGGACTCAGGGCAGTTTAACACAGACTGGGAGAAGCTGAAACAATATCTGGAGAAGAAATGGGAGGTGGGAGGAAAACTGTGGCAGTTTGAGAACTACTGAAGTATAATAAAATGTAGAGGGGGGTGACTTTACCGGGGGGAGAAGAGATAAATGGGAATTTATAAGCAGTTAGATTAACAGATTGACATATATATAGATATATATAGGTTAATAAACAGAATATTGATAGAAAATAATTAACTATAAGGATTAAATATAAGGATTGATTAACCAACAATATTTTCTTTCTTTGGTAAGACTTGTACAATGCACCAAACTGAATGTCTAAAGGTATAGATGAGTCAAATTGATTGACTATGTGATGAGAGTTATATAGAATTATTATAAAAAGACAGAATGAGTAATATACAGAGAATAAGTCAAATTGTTTGATTTAAATGAATGTATGATTTACATGGTTTATGATATATAGAAATATTTGAAATTTGAAAAGGGGATAAATTGTTTATCTAAGATGGAAACAAGGACTTACAGTTTGGGTATATAATATTAAAAATAGTTAAGGATGTACTGCTTAGAATAATGGAGAATATATATTTGTTTTAGATAGAGGAATCTAATAGAAGTAAGGGAAAAGGGACAAAGGGTTGGAAAGCTGATGGAAGTCAACAAAAGGGGGGGGGGAAAGGGAGGGGGTTAGAAATGGAAAATTGGGGAAAATGGAATGTAAATGTTAAAATAATGGATTCTAACCCAATAAAAAATTTTTCAAAAAAAAAAAAACTTGAGGTAAGCTGACAAATGTCCAACCTGTGTAAGGCGTCACTTGTAGCTTGGCTCTCAGTATTCATCCCAATCAGTACTGAATCGGTTTGGGCTCCCCACATTCTGCACTGCACAATGCTGAAGCAGATTGGCATCTGCTTTTTTATGACAGACATGTTGAGACTTGGAGTCACCTTTTATGAGGGCTGTAGCTGACATCACTTATTTAAAAATTTCAGTATGTGTCATAACGTTGCAATGTTGGAACCCAGTGTGTCCACAATCCCCTTTCCCCTTTCTGGCCCTGTATTCATTGATTGGCTAGTCCTGTGCCCACCATATTTTTTTTTTTAGAATTGTGGAGAGGCAATTGGTGGCAGAGTTCTGGAGGGAAACCTACAAAGTGCTTTTTACGTTTGTTTCACTAGTAGTAGATTCTTCTGGCAGCCGTTGCAGTTCTTTGTGAACTCTCTCTGGTGCGGTTTGAATTGTTGCTTGGCGCAAAATGGTGCTTCTCTGCCTGAACCAAATGTTCAAATGTTGGTGCCCAAACCGAAACAGCATTCTCATTGGCCTCTTCGCATCATGTGTCCGTGTTCTAGCACGGGGAGGATGGATTCTTGAGATGAAGTCCCCTTCCCAGCTTTCCAAATCACTGTGATCATGAGCTCTGGTTATAGAGAAAGGAAATAAAAAAGTAAACCCAAGAAACAATCAGTGGGGAACGTGGCTCAGCATTGGGGAGCAGGATAGATGCTGCTTTAAGGGGTAGAATGCACAAATGTCACGGCATTGCAACTTTCCCCTAAAAAAGGGGGGGGGGTACTTGATTGCTTGGGGTTTATTGTCAGGCTCCTCCTAAAGCCAAAGAGTCAGTCAGATGAGAAAAATGTCTTTTGTGAGCACAGTTTGCAAGGTTATGAATTTGCAGCCTTAAAATTGAATAATAATAATAATAATAATAATAATAATAATAATAATAAAAAAAAAAGAACTTGGAAAATGAATTTGCAGCCTTGATTTCACAATACAGTTGTATGAATGATGTGGTAGTGTTACAACCCTTCCCTTGTTTAAAAAAAATAAAGAGAGAAGGGTTAGAGAACTGGGGAAGGAAGGAGTGTCTTCTACTGGATGTCCCACAAATCAGCGCCCGGGGGGGGGAGGGAAGGGGGGGAGAGAAGCAGTTTAAATTTATCTGGATAATTGGCTAATTAATCATTTATCAAGATTTGCATTGAGGTTCATTTAGCTGACCCTGTCTATAGGAGCAGTGGGTGTTTTTTTTTAAACAATATTTATATCTTATAAAGGAGACCGTTTTGTTTTGTTTTTTTGTTGAATGTCTATCCTTTCCTTTTCTAGATCCATGAATGGAGGGATGGCTACTGGTGTAGATAGCGTCTGCACCTACAAAAGCGATTCCACAGCCCCTCAGTTTGACCAAGTCAGTGTGCACCGTGACTTAACCAATGAGACAAATGGATTCACCCAGATGAGAACCTACAGTCTGGACAGGAGCAGTCTTTGTGTGAATGGTAACAGTGGCTTTTTACCTAATAATTATATTTAACAAAACCAGCAGGAGACAGTGAGTATCAGGAGCCAGGGGAGGGTGGCTGTAATGGGTAGAGCATGGGAAAATACCCAGGCCGTTTTCACACTGCTTACCAGCAACGGAACATCACACTAAGCTCCTGGAACGACAGCATCTTCCTAGTGCGATTTCACACAAGAACTACCATTTTCGTGTGAAATCACGCCAGAAAGATGCTGTCGCTCCGGGAGCTTGGCACGATGTTCCGTGGCCAGTAAGCAGTGTGAAAACGGCCCTGTTTGAATCCCCACTCTGCTGTTAAAGCCTGATGGGCGATCTTGGGCCAATCTCAATTCCTTCAGCCTAATCAACCTCACAGGGTTGTTGTGTGACTGAAATGGAAAAACGGGAAATCCTGTGCACTTTCCCTTATACACTGAGCTCAGCAGAAGGGCAGGATAAAAATCTGATAGAGAAAGAACAATTACTATACTATTGTTCTTTGTATGCTGTCTGCAGGGCAGTGTTGGCAATCCAAGCCATGGGTTAGAGGAGGAGCACCAATCTGTTCTTTCTCATTTATTTTGTTTCCATATGCAGTCATTGCAAGCCTTTTGTAGCACCCATTTCCATAGCCACCACTGCCGAATCATTTGTTTCTTTGATACCATTTTTCTATTTATATGCCATTTCTATGCCAGTGCAAAAAAATCATGTTTAAAATGCATTGATTTTAAGAGGAACACATTAGTGCAAAGAAAAAGAAGAGCACATGAAAATTAAGGTCTGAGCATTCAGTTTGCATGAGGGAGACACAAAACTGAACTTTTTGAGGCAATCTGGCCTCAGAATTTATTCATTGCTGGTAGATTGCCTATCAATCAAATGGTCCCCAAAGTCTCAATCTATTTAGTAAGAGCAAAATAAAACCACATGCTTTAATAATAATAATAATAATAATAATAATAATAATAATAATAATAATAATAATAATGCAGCTTTCTGACATAACACCTACAGAACGGCAAAAGACAGCGCTACTTGGAACAGCGTACATATTGCGCCGATATCTGGTTGATACTTAGGTCTCTGGTGGAAACTTGTATCAGCTTAGCAAGGCCAATCAATAATAAACCTCTGTTTATTGTTGTTTGTGTTTTAATAATAATAATAATAATAATAATAATAATAATAATAATAATAATAATAATAATAATAATAATAATAGCACCTCGACTAGAGCCAGGGCCTTTTCGGTCCCTGGTGGAACGCTCTGTCTGCTGAAATCAGGGCCCGGCAGGACCTACTATCTTTTTGCCGGGCCTGCAAGACAGTGTTGTTCCGCCAGGCATATGGCTGAGGTTGGGCCTCCGCTGGCCTGGAAAAAAGGGGTGTATAAATCTTAACCCTCCCTATGAAGGCTGTCCACCATCCTGTTTTAAATGTGTTGTTTTTAATGAACATGAATTTTTAATTGTATTTTTAATATGTTGTTATCCGCCCTGAGCCCGCACGCAGGGAGGGTGGAGTACAAATTTGAAATAAATAAAATAAAATAAATAAATTATATACTGTTCTTCTAGACTGATTAGTGCCTCTGAGTGAGGCGCTAATCACTCTAGAAGAATAAGAGCGGTGAACAAGTTAGTGTTATTATCCCCACAATACAGCTGGGGAGTTGGGCTGAGAGGAGTGGCTGACCCAAGACCACCTCCTGAGCTCATGACAGTAATGGGATTCGAACCAGTAGAGTGGTGATTCACAGCCAAACCACTTAACCACTGTGCTACAGCAGCTCTCTACAACTAAAACATCATACAAAGACCATTTTTACAGCAGCAACATCACAGTGCCATTTAATTACTCAGATTCAAAGGCTCTCTGGAAAAGACGGGTCTTCAGACCCCTCCGGAACCACTTCAGAGAGGTACTTGATCATAGGCCTTGAAGGAAGGAGTTCCAGAGTTGCAGGATAGTGGCTGAGAAGGGCCTGCATGCCAGACTTTAATTAATGGCTGGCTCCTGGAAATGAATAGGACCACAGCTTCATCCCACTGGGATCTGGATACGTTGCATCTAGAAGCCCAAAGGTTTGAAAAATAATTCCAGTGCTTATTGGGAGTAAACTGAGGATGTTAACAGTGCAAGCCTATGCAGAGTTATTCCAATCTAAACTAGGGCTGCCAGGTCCCCTGATGGGGGTGGGAGATCCCCCATTCCCACCCTCCTCCTTCCGCCACCACTCACCTGGCAGTGGGGAGAAAGGTGGAGGAACAGGTTTCCCAGGTGTGCTCCCAGCTTGGCATGGCATGACATCACTCCCAGGAGTGACATCATCACACAGGCCCCAGGAGTGCTCCCACACTAATCGACAGGCCAATGCGGAAAAGGCGAGTGCCAAGTTTCCCCTCACTCTTGCCAGGAGGGTAAGGGGATCTGGCAGTCCTAAAAAGCCTATTGACTTCAGTGGGCTTAGACTGCAGTAACTTTTCTTAGGATTGCACCATAAGTTGTGTTCCCTTACCTCTCTGGAGAGAAATACTTAAAATGAGAGAGATCACCCCCAGTTCCCAAGGCCTGCATTCTGGTGGGAATGGAAGACCTGGCCTTGACAAGGTCATTTTTGATCTGGTGACAAATCCTTTGAGGGTGAGGGCAGCTAGGGCCATTACAGGCTCTGGAAAAGAGAGCCAGTAGAAAATCCTCATCCATTCACAGCAGCTTACAACCCTTTCCCCTAGGGTTGCCAACATACAGGTGGGTCCTGGAGATCTCCCAGGATTACTACTGATCTCTAGGTGTGTGCAGGGCCAGCCTGATTCAGTATTCCTGATTCGGGTTTACCCGAATCAGGAAACCGATTCGAAGTAAAGGGAAACCCGAATCAGTAAACCGATTCGGGTTTGATTTGGGTTTGATTCGTAAAGATTCGGCCGTTATTTTCAATTGGGAACTTGCTCCCGGCTTTCCAGGAGCCTGGGGGGGCATTTTCTTTCTGAATCAAACCAAACTTGGTGGGGACCTTCTCCTAACTCTCTTCTAACTACCCACCAAGTTTCAGAAAGATTGGACTTTGGGGAGCCATGTTATGCCCCTCCAAAGAAGGTGCCCCCATCCTCCTACACTCTCCATTATCCTCTATGGGGAAAAACAAGTCATCTTTCTAGGTGGCTTGAGGTGGTATTTTGCAAGCTAAATGCACCCAACTTTCAGGGGACTTGCTCCCACCTGTCCTCCCACCCTCCACCAAGGCTCAAGCAGATCCCACTTTGGGGGGCCATTTTATGCCCCCCAAAGGTGGTTCTCCTGCCACACCACTTAATGCCTTTCTACTGTGGGGAAGACTTCCAAACAGCAGAAACACATGAGATTGGGGCTGCCAATAGCCACAGCCACAGCCCACCTGCACCCAAATTTCCAAAGACTGCACATCCCCTCCCCAAAACCTAACCTCCCCTGTGGCCAGCCACTCTCTCTCTCTATTGATTCCTGTTATGGGAAAATCCAGACTCCCACAGCAGGAACCCACGGAATGTGGCATCTATGGCCACAGGCACAGTCCTCCTTTTAAATCCACCCACACAGCCCCACACAGACCCAAAGACACCCTCCCCAACATTCCCACACTGGCCACTACCCCAAGAGCAGGCTGGCCAGCCATCCCTCATTGTTCCCTATGATGGGAACTTTTAAACTCAGGGCAATTATGCACAGCCCAGGGGTGCCATAATGGAGGGCACACTCCTGAGTGTGAGCTCGTCCCTGTGAAAGCACACTTGAACCACAGACACCCTCCCCAAAATCCGCCCCCCCTACAGAGATGGCTGGCCAGCCAGCCCCATTGTTCCCTATGATGGGAACTTACTTCACACCAAAGAAGAAAACACAAACACACACTGAATAAAGTTTTTAAAAATTTATTTTCTAACTTTCAAAGTACAACTAAGCAAAGTATTGTGACACATTACACCAGCAGTCTCCCACACAAAAAAATTACACAACTCACTTAACATCAGAGAATCACAAAAAAAAATTGCTGTCAAAAACACTTTATTTCTTTAACTGCTTTAGGTAACACAGTGAAGTGAGTTGTGTTATTTTTCTGTAGTAGACTGCTTTCATGCCCTGTTGTGCCCTCCTACTGTGTAACCTAAAGCGTGCAAAATGCCACCCCTAGCCAGACAAGCCTCTTTCCCCCCCTCATAGGGAATAGTGGAGTGGAGAAGGATAGGGGCACCTTCTTTGGGAGGCCATAAAATACCCCCCCCCCAAAGTGCTGTCTCCCTGAAACTTGGGGGAGGGTGGGAGGGTGGGAGAACAAGCCTCTTTTTTCCCCCATAGGAAATAATGGAGTAGGAGGGGGGTAAGAGCAGCTTCTTTGGGAGGCCATAAAATGCCCCCCGAAAGTGGGATCTGCTTGAGCCTTGGTGGAGGGTGGGAGGACAGGTGGGAGCAGGTCCCTTGAAGGTTGGGGGCATTTTGCATGCAAAATGCCACCCCTAGCCAGACAAGCCTCTTCCCCCCCTAGGAAATAATGGAGTAGGAGGGGCGTAAGAGCAGCTTCTTCTCCGATTCGGTATTGCCGAAACTGATTCAGCATGCCGAAAAGTTTCAGCAATGCCAAAACAAGCCGAATCGAGCCTGATTCGGGTATTTTACCTGAATCAGAATCCCAAATTGCACACCCCTACTGATCTCCGGACAACACAGATCAGTACCCTCTGGAGAAAACAGCAGCTTTGGAGAGTGGACTCCATGGCATTATATCCCACTGAGGTACCTTCTTTCCCCAAGCCCCCACCCACCCCAGGCCTCACCCCCAAATCCCCAGGAATTTTCCAACTCAGAGTTGGCAACCTTAATACCCCCAATGATTATTTTGTATTGACTTTTAAAATGTTATTGTTTTAATTTCTAGGTTACTGCAGGTCACCAAGCCTTACACGTAAGTACATTGGACCACTGCACAAGATTTTAACTGCTCTGGAACATTCCATTCGAAATGGGTTCTGTCTCAAAATTGGCGTTCTCTTCTCTTCCAGATGTCACTGTCACTGCTGCCTCTACCACCACCAAGACTCCAACTGTTGGGTATTTCACCGTGAACTGCACTTTCACTAACCTCCCTTATACAAGGGACCTGGGGGTGCATGGATCTCGAAAGTTCAACTCCACTCAAAGAGTCATGCGATATTATGTAAGCTTCACATCCTATGTACTTCTCACCAGGTTGAATTATACCTTTTAGGGAAACCTAGGAGCTGCTGTCAGTGCTATAAAACAGGTTCAGTGCTATAAAACAGCTTTGTATCTTTATGAGAGTTATGCTTTCTAGACCCAGAGCAGTGTGCTTGTGAATGGCAAGTGGGGGATCCATGAGGACTCAAGAAGAGAGGAAAATTGAGTTCCGTTCCCTGCTGGACCCCCATTTCCCCCTCTTTTGCTGCTCCCCCAGTTTCCCTCCCTTCCTCCACTCTGGCTGTGCGTCCCCCTTACCTACTCACCCACCAAATCTTCCTACCTGCTCACCTTGTTATTCACACCTGTCTTCCCACCCATTCATTCACCTTCTCTCCTGTTTGTCCACTTGTGAGCACAGTAAAGTGAGGGGAGAAATAGGCATGGGAGAAAAGGAAACTCCTAATGCCACTGACTTCATGGTTTTGTGCTTCAGAGTGGCAGGACTCTAATCTGGAGAGCCGAGTTCGATTCTCCACTGCTGTACTTGAAACCACCTGGGTGACCTTGGATCAGTCTCAGCTATCTTAGAGCTCTCTCAGCCCCACCCACCTCACAGGGAGATTGTCGTGAGGATAATAATAACACACTTTGTAAACAGCTCTGAGTGGGCGTTAAATTGCCCTGAAGGGCAGAATATAAATTGAATATCATCATCATCATTATTATTATTCATTTGGGATTGCTGCAGCAATTTGATGTGCCACCTGACTAGCCCTCCCCACCCCCCACCACAATGTCTGCACTCTGCACATGGGCAGGCACAACTTGCTCCAGTTTGGGGCAGAACTTACCGTGAGGTTTTTTAAACATTTCATATTTTTCTGAAAACCTTTGGTGAAATCTATCTCCCAACTTAGAGTGGTTCCATGATTTTTGGGGGGTTATTTGACAGCAATCTAAGAGGAATATCACAATTGGGGACTTCCATTTTGGTACAGAATCAAAACCTCCACGTCTTTCTCACTTCCCTCCCCCCGCCCCACCCGGTATGCAACAAATTCACATGCTGTCTTTTCATTCCCAGATGGAACCCATTCTCAAGAACACCAGCATTGGGTCAGCATTCATTGAGTGCCAAGTGGAGAATTTTAGGTAAGACGCTGTGCAGGAAGAGAAAGAAACCATAATCAATCTTTTAAAAAAATTAATAACAGCAGGGGGAAAACATAGGGAGCCGGATACAAAGAGTTCAGGAGGCAAAATCTAGAAAAGTCCCTCAAAGGACAAGTAGCTCAGCAAAGAACACTGCAGTACCTAGCATAATTTTTTGCATTTTTGTGTGGTTTGTATGCTGTTCACTGCTTTTATTGTGCTATCATTTTATGGATTTAACAGCTTTTCTTATGTTATAATAACAACTGCGCTTATATACTGCTCTTCTAGAAAGATTTGTGCTTACTCAGAGCAGTGAACAAAGTTAGTGTTGTTATCATCCCCACAATACAGCTGGGGAGCTGGGGCTGAGAGGAGTGGCTTACTTGCTGAACTCATGGTGGTAGCAGAATTCAAACCAGCAGGGTACTGATTCATAGCCTAGCCACTTAACCACTATGTGACAGCAACTCTTTCTTGTGGGCAACTTATTTTGGTGGTGAGAGCACAGGTTATATGTATATTAAATAAATAGTTGTATTCTTTCCTTCTCACAAGGAGCATGTGAGGGGAACTCACCAATGTCTCAATCCAGGGAGACCCCAATACTGTATTTAGCACCTCATTAACCAGGGCAGAAATATTGGCAAAAGAAAGAAAGTTTATTGGAGTTAACAGATCCAAATGGGCTGAAACCAGAGATGTTATCAAGGAAGAATGTGCAATGACTCTTCCTGTAGTCAAAAAAAAGGAGAAGCCTAAATGGATGACTGAGAGCCAAACTACAAGTGACGCCTGACACAGGTTGGACGCTTGTCAGCTTCCCTCAAGTTTTGATGGGAAATGTAGGCAGCTTGGCGGAATGTTGGACAAGTGACAGTTGAAAAGTCTGACAGCAGTCAGAGAGCCAAGCTGCAAGACCAGGATGCCTACATTTCCCATCAAAACTTGAGGGAAGCTGACAAGTGTCCAACCTGTGTCATTCATCACTTGTAGCTTGGCTCTGAGGAAACTCTTAAAATTGCTAAAGACAGACAGGAAGCAAAAGCAAAAGGTGATGGAAATAGTCAGAATTCTAAATGCAGCTTTTCAGCGATTTGCGCACAGAGACAAAAAAATATAATAACCAGTGCAAAGAAATAGAACAACAAAAAAGGAAGAATAAGATCTGTTCTACAAGATCCAAGAAATCAAAGGGAAATTCAAGCCATGGCTTGGGATGCTGAAAGATCAACATGGAAATACAGTATCTGATCAGGACAAAATAAAGGAAAGATGGAAACAATACACTGAAGAACTATGCAGAAGAGATGGAAGGATGACAGAGATTTTTGAAGAAGAGTCCTTTGATGAAGAACCAGAAATCTCAGAAAGTGAAGTAAAAGCTGCACTCAAGAAATTAGGAGAAACCTGGAGTAGGTGGAATACCAAGAGAACTATTTCAAGCTACAGAAATGGAGTCCATCAAAATTTTAACAAGAATCTGTCAACAAATACGGAAAACAAAACAATGGCCCACAGACTGGAAATGCTCAGTCTCCATTCCAATTCCCAAAAAGGGGATGCCAAAGAGTGCAGCAACTATTGAACTATATGTTGGGGGAAAAATTGATTCATTTGAACTGTGCTGGAGGAGAGTTTTGCAGATACCATGGATGGCCAAAAAGACAAATAAGTGGGTACTAGATCAAATCAAGCCTGAATTTTCCCTAGAAGCTAAAATGACAAAACTGAGGCTATCATACTTTGGTCACATTATGAGAAGACAAGATTCTCTGGAAAAGTCAATAATGCTAGGAAAAGTAGAAAGCAGTAGGAAAGGAGGAAGACCTAAAATGAGATGACTTGACTCAATAAAAGAAGTGACATCCTTCAGTTTGCAAGATCTGAGCACGTCTGTTGATAAGATGTTTTGGAGGTCTTTCATTCATAGGGCCACGAGAGGTCGGAGGCGACTTGACAGCACATAACACACGCAAAGCAAAATATCTCTGACATAGAGCATGGGCACTAACTTATATACTTTCTTACAAAATCAACAAAAAGTTTTTTAGAATATCAAGTTACTTCTTACAGAATGAGAAAACATCTAGTCAAAAAAATCCTAAAAGACAGATAGGTCATATAGATAGCTAAGTGTTACATTTGACACTCTTATGGCACCTCCTGTTATCTTTCTGCATACCAAGAGCAGTAAATTCGTGAGACAGTGTGGGCAGTACTGGACATTCAAAGCCAAAACATCCACACATTCCTGAGGCCATCTGCTTTTATAAATCACAATGCCCCAACATCTCCGTCTCCCATAATCAGCAGCTTAAGTGCTACTTCTGCAAGGCCATAAACCAGGGCTTTTTTCTGGGGAAAGAGGTGGTGGAACTCAGTGGCATAGTGTTGCCACTGAGTGGCACCCAGGGCAACTCCCAACAGGAGGTGCCACATCTGGTATCACATGTTTGCGTGTGCACTCCCAGGACCGCACGATGATGTCACTTCCGGGAAGTGATGTCAACACACAGGGTGCGGCCACCACCCGGTAGTGCTCCCGCAGTTTAGGCCTGCTCGCCTCCCTGACCCTTAACTCCGATAATGTTCCCTCTAAGTGGTGCAATGTTGTGAGCCAGAAATCTACTTTGTGAGCAGCAGCTTGCAAGATTTGAGCACGCCTTTTCCAAAAAACAGAATCCATTTGATTAAAAGGCTTTTGAATTAGATTGCCTGAGGCATTGGTACTGGGTGCCATCAATATGTTGGTTACACACACTTATGCATCTGGTTCTCAAAAGCTTATGCCTCAATTAAGTTGGTTAGTCTTAAAGGTGCTACTGGACTTTTTACTATTTTGCAACTACAGACTAACATGGCCAACTCCTCTGGATATTAAAGAATGCGTCTGTAATATATGGAATTTACTGCCACATGATGTGGCAACTGCTAGAGGATATTAGGGATTTCAAAAATGATTAGAGAAATGTGTGGATGAAAGGTCTATTCACAGTTATTTTAGCATAAGAGTTAACTGGATACTCCACGTATAGGGGCAGTATACCACCTAAACCCAGACCAGGACAACCCAGGCTATTGGATCTTAGATCTTGGAAATTTAAGTAGGTGTTCCCTCTAGGGTTGTTTCGCAGAGGCAGGCAATGGCAAATCACCTCTGCACATCTCTTGTCTTAAAAACCTTGCAGGGTTGCTATTTATTTTATTTTGTTTGCACTATTTATAGTCAGCCTTTCTCACTGAGACTCAAGACACATTTCACAGTGTAAGTCAATACAATCAACAGAGTGGGGCATTCAATAAACAATGTAATAGGGAATGGGGTGCAGAAATTTGAAAACAACCAGAAGTTGGATACAGTGCTGAAAGTGTTAAGAAACAAGAACCTAACTTCCTTAACATTTATACCCGAGTAATAATGTGGGGCAGACTTGATGCGGGGGCGGGGGGCGGGACGGACGGAATACAGCTTCAGTTTCAGGAGCTGGAAGCAGACACCCTCAACCTCCATCCTCTCCAGGTGCCAGCCCCCAAATCTTCAGGAATTTCCCTACCTGGAGCTGGCAACCCTAAAGCACATGAGCCAGCCGAAGCCAGGGCGTACCATGTAGCTGACTGCCCACCTGCACTTGGCCACCTGCCCACTACTGTTGCTTCCTCCGGCTCTTGTAGCTGCAGTAGAGAGGCCGCTCAGCCGTTTGCCCACCGCCGTTGCCTCCTCCAGCTCCCGGCTCCAGGATGGGGAGGCTGCTTGATGGGCTAAGTGGAGACGCCATGTGGGCATCTGCCTGCCATTGCTGCCTCCTCCAAGTCCCGGCGCCGAGAGGTGCCAGAACTGCATTCCACTGCATTCTGGCAGAAAAAAAGCTCTGGCCATAACACGCAGGTGAAAAAGAAGAACGAGGGAAGGAGGCATCTGCAACTCATCCCACCATGGCCCTATACAGAACCAAAGTATGTGTGAGGCCCCGCCCCGCCGGCCGCGCCTCCCCCTCGTTCTGCCGTCCTCCGGGCTACCACCCGGGGGAGGTTGAGGGTGCTCCCTCTGCCTCAGACTAGATAGGGGCAGTGGTTTGGGCCCACTCCGGACACACACACCCCCTGGGGTCCGGCGCTTCCTGGCCCGCTTGCTGCTCCGGGATCCGCGACATGTAGTCTGCATTCACATGGAGTCGACCTGGCCGATGCCGCAGCTGGAAGCTGAAAGGGAGCAGAGAGAGGTACCATCTGAGAACCCGTGGGTTGTGGTCCTTCATGCGGGCCATCCACAGCAGGGGGGCGTGGTCTGTGACCAGGGTAAAGTGGTTGTTGGCCAGGTAGAACTGGAGTGCGCCTACTGCCCACTTCACCGCCAGGGCCTCCTTCTCGACGGTAGCGTACTTGACCTCCGCGGGCTGCAGCTTCCGACTGATAAATACCACGGGGTGTTCCTGGCCGTCGACCTCCTGGGATAGGACCGCCCCCAGCCCGACATCGGAGGCGTCCGTCTGGACGAGGAAGGGACGCTCAAAGTCCGGGTTCCGTAGCACGGGGGCTCCGGACAGGGCTCCGCGCAAAGCTTCGAAGGCTTGGAGCCGGTCGGGGTTCCAGTGGATGGTAGCCGGCTGGCCCTTGCGTAGGCAGTCGGAAAGGGGGCTGGCTTGGCTGACGAAGTGGGGTATGAACTTACTGTAATAGCCCACCAGCCCTAGGAAGCGCCGCATCTGGCATTTAGTTCGAGGGCGAGGGCTCTGCTCCAACGTGGTGACCTTATCGGGTACGGGCCGTAGGACCCCGTGGCCCACTTGGAACCCAAGGTATGTGAGCTCCTGGAACCCAATCCGGCTTTTGCGGGGGTTGACTCGCAGGCCTGCCCCGGCCAATGCCGCCAGGACCGTGTTCAGGTGCTGCAGGTGCGACGGCCAGTCTGGACTAAAGATGATGATATCATCTATATAGGCTCGGGCGAACTCTTGGCAATGGGCCAGCACGTGATCCACGAGGCGCTGGAAGGTGGCGGCGGCCCCATGCAAGCCGAAGGGCATGACCTTGAACTGGAACAAGCCCTGGGGGGGTCGCGAAGGCCGTCTTCTCCCGGTCCTCGGCTGCCATGGGTATCTGCCAGTACCCCTTCGTGAGATCCAGAGCCGAGAGGTAACGGGCTGTCCCCAGCTGATCGATCAGCACGTCGGCCCGGGGCATGGGGTAGGCGTCAAAGGTGGCAATGGCGTTGACTTGCCGGTAGTCCACGCAGAAGCAGACGGAGCCGTCCGGCTTCCCCACTAGCACGATGGGGCTCCACCACGCGCTGCGGGAGGGCTCAATCACGTCGAGGCGGAGCATGTCCTCTACTTCCGTGGCCACGATCTCCCACCGTTTTAACGGCAATGGTCTCCAGGGGACCCGGGCCACCTGTCCGGGGGTGGGTGGGTATGTGGTGCACCAGCACGGCGGTTCGGCCTGGCCGGCAGGAGAAAAGGCCAGGGTGCTGGCGGACCACTGCTCTCGCCTGCGCCAGCTGGTCATCCTGGAGGCCCGGGTCTAGGACCGGCTCCTCTCCGGTGGGGCCGCTCGGGGTCCATGGCAATTCGCCGGCAGGGAGCTCCAGGGGGTCGGGGGATAGGTTGCATTGGAGCGTCTCCGCCTCGTGCCAGGCTTTCAGATCATTGACATGCAGCCTCTTCCGGTGTCGGGGCCTTGGCCCACACTGGACTTCGTATGACAGGGGCCCCCGCACCTTAGTGATGAGGTAGGGTCCGCGCCACGGGGCCCCTGGGCCCGGGCCCATGACTCGGTGGTGGACCAGGACCTTCTCTCCCACCTGGAATGTTCGCGCCTTGGCCCCCCGATCGTAGTAGGCCTTCTGGGACCGCTGGGCCTCCCGGAGGTGTTCACGAGCGGTGGCTCGGCATGCCTCGAGGCGGGTCTGGAGGTCCCGGACATACTCGGGGGCGGGACGTCCCTCGGGGGTGGCCACTGGGGCCCACTGCTCCTCCACCAGCCCCAGTATACCCCGCAGCCGCCGCCCGTATAGGAGCTCGAAAGGGGCGTAGCCGGTGGAGGCCTGGGGGGTCTCGCGGACCGCAAAGAGTAAGGGATCGATGTACAGGTCCCACTGTTGGGGGTGGTCATGGGCCAGCTTGTGGAGCATTGCCTTCAGGGTCTGGTTGAACCTTTCTACCAGCCCGTCAGTTTGAGGGTGGAAGATGCTGGTGAAGATCTGCCGAACATGCAGCGTCCGGCACAGGTGTCTGGTGAGCTGGGCCGTGAAGGGCTTTCCGCAGTCCGACAGCAACTCCCGGGGCAACCCCACTTGGGCGAAGAATCGTAGCAGCACCCGAGCGACCCCCGGGGCCTTCATGTCCCGGAGGGGAATGGCCTCGGGGTACCGGGTGGCATAGTCCATCAGGACCAGGATATAACGGGCTCCTCTCGGGGTCTGGGGCAGGGGACCGACGAAGTCCATAGCAATCCTGGCAAAGGGCTCCTCAATGATGGGCAGCGGGGCCAGTGGGGCCCGGGCGGGCCGGCGGGTGGCTTGTCGCTGGCAAAGCGGGCAGGCCTGGCAGTAGCGCTTAACCTCCTTGGTTAGCCCCGGCCAGAAGAAGTGGGCTTCAATCCGGGCCATAGTGCCCCGGGCGCCCTGGTGGCCCCCCCACGGGTGATCGTGGGCAGCCCGGAGGACCTCCGGGTGGTGGGCGGCCGGAACCAACAGCTGGGCCACTTCCCCCTGGCTTCCCTTCGCCAGGCGGTACCAACGCCCCCCCCCGCACGGATGACCCGTGGTAGCCGCCCTGCCCGGCGGGGATCGAGGACCCGACCCTCACTTACTGCGGTCATCCGGCGTAGACCTTCCAGTGAGGGGTCTTCAGCCTGATCGGTGGCGAACCGGGGTTCCACTCCCCATCCCTGGCGAAGTTGGGCCGGAGCATCCCCGGCTCCGCTCCCCCCTGGGCCCCCCTCGTCGTCTTCCTCATCCTCTCCGACCAGGGCCTCTCCCGCTTCCTCCCGGGCAGGGGGGAGGGCCGTCTTCATGGCGGGGCGGAAGTGGGGGGAGTCTCTCCCCAGCAAGACCGGGTAGGGTAGAGCCTGCACCCGGGCCAAGGGCGTCTCGCACGTCTGCCCGCGGTACGTCACGGGAGCCAGGACAACTGGGCACTCCTCCACGTGATTGTGGACACAGGCGATGACGGCTTGGCGGATCACCGGTAGGTCCGGGGGCAACAGGTGGGAGCGGATCATTGACACGGAGCTCCCGCTGTCGAGGAGCGCTGTCAACTTCCTCCCCGCCACCGAGACCAGGACGAGCATGGGAGGGGGCCGGGGGGCCCGGCTCGACGCGGGCAGGGCCGTGTCCCAGCCCAGATCGCACTCCATCAGGGGGCACTCCCTCTTCCAGTGCCCTCGTTGCCCGCACATGAAGCACGGTCCCTTGTCTCCCGTCTCCCGGGTGGAGCTATTGGGTTTAGCTGTGGCGGGGATGACGGGTGGCGGAAGGGCCAGCTGGGGTCCGGTTGGGGGCCCTCCGGTCGCCCGGCCCAGGTGGCCGGGGGCAGGAGGCCGAGGGCCTGATCGAGCTTGTCCCCCTTTTTCGCCTGTGCTGCGGCTCCCGTCGCCACCAGGGCGGGGTTCCTGCTTCGCGGGCTCTCGGGACTCCACAGCCATCACGTTTTCCCACAACGTGGTGGCTTCCTTCAAGGTGGCGGGCTTGTTGTAGGCCACCCAATTCCGGACCCGAGCGGGGATCACCTGCAGCAACTGCTCGAGCACCACCTGGTCGGCAATTCTCCGGCCCTCGTCCGAGGTGGGCCTCAGCCAGCGGTAGGCTGCGTCTTGGAGATTGGCCACGAGGGTGCGGGGACGGTCTGCTTTTTGGAAGGCGATGGTCCGGAACTTCTGCCGGTAAGTCTCCGGCGTGATCTCGTAGCGATCCAATATCGCCGCCTTCAGCCTCGCGTAGTCAGCGCTCTCGGCTTTGGGGAGGGCCTTGAGGGCGGCTTGCGCCTCCCCCGTAAGATAAGGTCCAATGATGAAGGCCCACTGAGCTGGTGCCCACCCCGCCGCCTCCGCTGTCTGCTGAAAGGCCTCCAGGAAGGCGTCCACGTCGTCTTCCGGGCCCAGCGTGGCGAGGTGGAATGGTGGCCGGGAGGCGGGCCCGGCCCCGCCGCCGACTCCGGGACCGGCGCCGGCCAGTGCTTGTTGGAGGTCTCTGATGAGAGTCGCCTGGGCATCTTGCTGTTGGCGGGCCAGGGCAGCCTGCGCGTCCAGCTGCTGCTGAGCCACCTCCCTCAATAGTTGCCCCTGGTGCTCAGTTAGCCACTGGCCAAACTGCAAGAGATCCATCGTGGAGCTGGCAGCCTCGGCAGGGGTCTCCGCACTCGCTGCCTTCAGCACCGCGGGGCGTAGGAGGGGCCGGGAGCTGCTCCAACCGGCTGGGGTGGGGAGGTGCGGGCGCGGGTGCCTCACGGGGCTGCTAGTGCCTGCATTCTCCACCAGTTTGTGAGGCCCCGCCCCGCCGGCCGCGCCTCCCCCTCGTTCTGCCGTCCTCCGGGCTACCACCCGGGGGAGGTTGAGGGTGCTCCCTCTGCCTCAGACTAGATAGGGGCAGTGGTTTGGGCACCAGAGTCTGCCTCCTATCTGCTGCTCTGGAAGTCTCTCGCACTCTCTCTCTGACCAACCTTCCAACCAGCCTTCTCCTCCCTGGCGTCATCGGGAGCTTCCCTCTTATAGTCCCTCCTGGCTCTGCCCCCTGGCTCTCCCCCAATCCCCTCTCCAGAACCACCTGTCCCTGGCACCGACACCTGGCTGCTCCCACCTGGTTGGGCCAAATGCTCCTCCATCACCCCCTCCTCTCCTGCCATTGCCTCTGAGCTTGATTCTCCCCTCCCCCGCCCTTCGCCAATCCCCAGCGTCCCTTCAGACTGGGGAGCCCTCCCAGGAGCCATCCAGCCAACCCAGCGCTGGGACGACTTGCCCGGTGTCCCTCCCCTCACCTGCCCCAGCTGGGCCCTCCCCCTGCTGGCGTTCAGCCGTGCCCGCCCCCGGGATGCTGCCTGGGGCGGCCGCAGCGGCGGCCGTGCTGCTCCTTCCCTCCTGCTGCTTCTCTCCCCCCAACCCGCCGCCGTCGCTGCGCCGGGCGGCCGGCCCGGTTTCGGCCGCCCCACCGCCGCGAGCCGCGGCCGCGGCGGCGGCAGGGCCGGCCGCCCCAGCGGCGGCCGCGGCGGCGGCAGGCCCGGCCGTCCTGGCGGCCGCGGCGGCCGCGGCAGGCCCGGCCGTCCCAGCCGCGACGGCTGCGGTAGGCCCCGCGGTCCCGGCGGCGGCGGCAGGCCCGGCGGCGGGGTGCCGGGGAAGCGTTGGGTGGTTGGCGTCTCCGGGCCCTCCGCCGCGGGTCCTGGGGTAAGCGGGGGTGCTTGGCGGGGGCGGGGGGGTTGGCCACGAGCCCCCTGGGGGTCCGTCGGGCCGGGGGGTAGGGCCCAGTCCAGGGTGGGCGAGGCCCACTCCGGACAGTATGATTAAACTTATAATGGAAGAATTGGGCCAAAGACATATATCACAGGAAAATTTTCCCCTAACAAATAATGTGTGCGCACACAGTTCTTCACTTCTCTGTTTAATCTTCACAACAACACTGTGATGTAGGTGAGAAAGTCAGAGCCAGTGGCCCAGGTCATCCAAAGAGCTTTGGGTTGGGAAATTTCTGGAGATTTGGAGGCACAGCCCGGAGAGGGAAATTTTGGGGAAAGGAGGATTTCAACAGAGAGTGTACCCTCCGAAGCTACCATTTCCTCCAGGATAGTAGAGAGTCTAGTAGTAGTAGTAGTAGTAGTAGTAGTAGTAGTAGTAGTAGTAGTAGTAGTAGTAGTAACAACAACAACAACAACATTCGCCCTTCAGGACAACTAAATGCCCACTCAGAGTGGTTTACAAAGCATGTTACTATTATCCCCACAACAAAACACCCTGTGAGGTGGGTGGGGCTGAGAGAGATCTGAGAAGCTGTGACTGCTTCAAGGTCACCCAGCTGGCTTCAAGCGGAGGAGTGGGGAATCAAACCTGGCTCTCCAGATTAGAGTCCTGCTGCTCTTAACCACTACACCAAACTGGCTCTAGCATCTTTGTTACCACAAACTAACACGGCTAACTCTTCTGGATCTATTTCCTCCAGGGGAACTGATCTCTGTAGTCTGGAGATGAGTTGTAATTCCAGGTGAACTTCAGGTTCCACCTGCAGATTGGCAAAACTACCAAGTGAAGATTTGAATGTCCAGTCTGAAATGCTAGCCACTGTATCACCCTGGTTTAACTCATCTGATTTACAAATATGGAACAATAATTTCCCTCCCCAACTAGGTTGTAAAATTCTAAGCAGCAGAGGCAGTGTGGTGTAGAGGTTAGAGTGTTGAACTGGGATCTCAGGCACCAGTGTTCAAATCACCACACTGCATTGGAAGCTCTCTGGGTGACTTTGAGCCAGTCACACCTCTCACCTTAACCAACCTCATAGGATAGTTGGGAGGAAAAAAGGAAGGAAGGGAGTATGGTGTAGAGCACCTAAACTATTTCCAGGAACAGCAGAATAAAAATGTACAAAGAAAATAGCTACATAGTTAGAAGTTACGGGTTGGATCTCTGTTCTGCTAGTTGTGGTGGTGTGTTTTTTTTCTGAGGCAAGGAGTTTCCCGATGCAAGAGGGTCACAGAGTCAGGGGAAGGCTCCGTCTGCCAGAGGAAAGGGCCTTTGCTAGTAAAACGGGACAGTGGGAAGGAAGTCTGCAGCTGTATCCATGAGAAGGTGGCAGGTTTTCTGGACTAAGAAGATATTAAGATCAAGAATAAATTGTGCCTCTTGGCAGGACTCAAATTAGTGATTGCGGGGAGTCAGAAGCCCCTCAGTGGAATCTGGCAACTCCACCAATCTGCAACCTCTGTTGGTTTCCAAACTAAGAGGCAAGAATTAGGGGACTATCATATGTATTGTGTGTGTGTGTGGGAACAGATAAAGAGGCCCTGACTTCATTGCTTGTTTGCTTCTTGTCTGTATTTTTAATGTATACAGTATTTATATGTAGAACATACATTATTTAGGGGAACATAATAGTAGCCCTACAGGATCAGACGTAAAAATTCCAGTATCCTCCGTCACAAAGTGGCTAATGAGACACCTCAGCATGCCTGCAAGCAGGACACAGATACCAAAGCTCCTCCTGGGCTGTTTTCACACTGCTTACCAGCCACGGACCATTGCGCCGAGCTCCCGGAACGACAGCGTCTTCCTGGCGCAATTTCGCACGAGAACCGTTCTCACGTGAAATCGCGCCAAGAAGACGCTGTCGTTCCGGGAGCTTGGTGCGATGGTCCGTGGTTGGTAAGCAGTGTGAAAACAGCCCCACTGTTGCCTTCTCTCCCAGCTCTGGTATTCAGAGGTACACTGCCTCTGAACATGGAGGTTCCATTTAGCCATCTTGACTAAGCCTCCTTTCAAAGTCAGCTAAACTAGTGCCCATCACTTCATCCTGTGGCAGTGAATTCTGTAAGCTAATTATTCTTTGAGGGGAGAATTACTGTTCTGCATCCTGAATCTGCTGTCCTTTGACTTCACTGCAGGCCTGAAAGATCTAATAAGGGAGAGGGAGAAAAAATTTTCTCCACCCCCTTTCACCGTCTCATACATAATTGTGTAGGTCTCTGTCATGGGCCGTTTCCAGATGGCTTACCTGCCTCCGGAACGTTGCGCCATCTTGCAGGGAAAACGCGATATTTCGCGTTTTCCCCGCAAGATGGCGCGACGTTCCGGAGGCAGGTAAGCCGTCTGGAAACGGCCATGCTGTCCCCTGCATTGTCTTTTCTTCAAACTGAAATGCCTCAGACTTTTTAGCCTTTCCTCGTAAGTTTCTGGAGAGGTGGCATGATATCTAAATAATAAAATAAATTAAAAAAATGAAAATAAAGGTGCTCCACTCTCCGGATCATTTTGGGTTGCCCTTTTCTGCACCTTTTCTCATGACTACATGGCCTTTTTGAAGATACATAATACATTTAATAAAGACTTATTGAAGGGCAAATCATATTGAGAGGCACATACATTTTATAAGGAAGAGAAACAGAAAAAGGCACCACGTTTGCCCTCGGTCCACATGAGGGAGAAGCAAAATCAAAATTGGGATTTTTAAATTCAACAGGAGCACTTGCAAAATTCAATAGTCTCTTTTGGGATTTGTCCCCTGTCCCAATTACAATAAGCCTGTTCTCCTGTCATGTCATGGCAGGATAAGGGCCAAACCTCTTCCTGCGTTTGTGGTCAGAATTTTAGAGTTTGGATTGTTCTGAACCCAAACCCATAACAAACCCAGCTTTGGCCTAAGAGCAACTTTTAAAAGCTCTTACTTTGGGTTTATGTGCACTAAAACTATGTGAGAGCTGGCAGAAGTATGCAGCAGCTTTTTTGGCATAAATTAGGCATAATTTATAAAAGAGTACTAAATTGGAGAAAGGTATTCAGTTCTGACATATAGGACTGATAGAAAAAGACCTGAGCTATGATATCTAGGTGAAAGTTCACTCCTGGCCCCCTCCCTTTCCAGCTAAGCAGAAAAAGACAGTCACTTTTGGGCTTCACAAAGAATGCTGAGTAATGCATTCCACTAGGTACAGGGAATGATTCCAAGCAAGGGCTATTCTAAGACCAAGGACAAAGCACACCTGAAGAGCCTTAGAACTGGCTCAATTTCATTGGTTAAAAAGGAGCATGTGACCATCCAGGTTAGAAGGGCCACTGACGGGGGGCGTGGCGTCGGCACCGAGAGGAATGGACGCCTAAAGCCAGAGCTCTGGTTCAATTCCACCCCTAAACCCCGATAAGCGCATCAAAAACGTTCTACACAACTTAGTATGAAGGGTAAGCAAGATCTTACTTCAAAGAAGCCCAACTCTAAGGCGGTGAAAAATTTGCAGAGCTATTTCCCAGCTTCGCAAGCAGAAGGCACGGAGGGGGAGATAGAGGGAACGAGTGCAAACATGGCGGCCGCGATGGTAAATGCTGAGGCGTGAAAAACTCAGACGGTTTCCTATGACCCAGCACTGAAAGCCCTACTGCTAGACCTTGAATCGAGCTTTTCTAACAAAATCTCCCACTTGATGGAACCACTATCACAACAATTAACTGATCTTAAGATAGTGATGGACTCCGTGGTCGCTAAGTCGGATCAGGCTCTTACCCAGACTGCAGCTTTAAGGGAGGACGTCCACTCCCTACAATCAGAACAAGATCGTGTCCACTATAAGATCTTGGACATGGAGATTCAACTGCGGGGTGCTAATTTGAAATTTAGGGGGATAGAGGAAAATGCGGCCGTGGATGCAGACCTTGCCGTTTTTTTGGCGGGCTGGCTGACGACGGAGCTAAAGCTGGAGGAAACCCATGCATTGATTATATTCAAGGCTTATCGAGTGGGCCCCAGAAATCCAGATAAGAGGCGGGGACCTAGAGATGTGGTGGCCGTCTTTGCCGACTGGAGGCTGAGGAAAAAAACGCTTGAGGTGGCGAGGGCGCGAAAATTCCTCTCCTACAATGGAGCGCGAATCAGCGTCTATACGGACCTACCGGCCGAGATTTTGGAGCGACGACGACAACTCCGGCAGATAACTGAGGAACTCAGAAATGCCCAAATAGAATACAGCTGGACCCGGTATTCTGCACTGAGAGTCTCGTTGAAGGGTATACAACACTTGATCTCTGCTCCCGAGGAAGGCCTCCGGTTTCTACACGAGCTAGGCATAGAGGTCGCCATGGAGACGGAGGCCAGCTCTCAGAAAAGAAAACGACCACTGCCCATGTCTCCTCAGAAAAATAATAAAATACCGGTCCGGGACACTTGAAGCTCTGACTGGTAGGACTTATGACCAGAATATGTTGTGTTGGAACGTCCCAATCTTACTTAATTTACTCGCGGGTAGGGGTGGTTGGGGTGGGATTGAAGGGATTGCTTCTTTATTAGCCCCTTACACAAACAGTCCTCCGTACTGTTTATTTACAGCAACCTCGTTGCAGAGATTTCTCGCGAGGCTGCTGAGGACTGTGTAGCACCTTAGTTTCTATTTCTCTATTGGAGACGGTTGCTTTAGAGAAATATTAGATCTTGTGATAATTATATAAATACATTCTTCAAGTTCTTCCTGGAAAATAAGTAACAAGACGCTGAGTGCTCGTTGTATATAGTTTAGTTACGGTAGTTAAGGCAAGTTAGTGATTTAATATTAAGAGGTGCGCCCCTTGATTTGATCCACTTCTACATAAAGTAATAAAGAGAAATCTTAATTAATTAATACCTTCTTGATTGGCATATCATATACTCGGAACTCATTGCAGCTTGATCCGACGTTAGTAAGGGGGGGGAGGTAACGAAGCAATCTATACGACAATTACAACTTGCAGTTTTACCCACTGACTATCTGCTTGCTCCTTACTGCATTTTGCAGAGGTAAGGGCAAGAATTAATTAATCATTTATTACAAATCTGGGGACAGTTGGTTTAAAGGAGTATAAGTAGTGAGTTAATTGAATATATTTACACTTTCAAGCTTTTACCAAAAACAATATTAAAGTGCTGCGTGCTTATTGTATATAACTTTGTTAAGGTAGTTAGGCAAATTAGTGATTTAGTGCTAAGAGGTGCATCCATCAATTCAATCTACTCCTCCATAAGGTAACAAACAGACATCTTAATTAATTGGTTCTTGATTGATTAGCAAATTGTACACTTGGAATTAATTGCAGTTTGATCCATCCATAATCAGAGAGAGAAGGTAACATAACAGACTACAAGCAACTTAGTGATTTAGGGTTAAGAGGTACATCTATTAATTTGGTCTACTCCTACATACGGTAATAAACAGAAATCTTAATTAATTAGTACTTACTTGATTGGCTTATTATATACCTGGAATTAATTGCTGTTTGATCCATCCATAATCGGAGAGGGGAGGTAGCATAGCAGACTACAAGCTTATCACAACTATCAGTTTTACCCACTGACAGTCTGCTTGCTTATCACCATACTTTGAAAGGGTAAGGGCGAAAGTCGATTAATTATTTATTGAAAATTACCAACATAGTAGATTAACTTACGCTTGCTATACATTTCATTGCATTTGTGTTTTGTGATACGATTTCTCTTTCCTTTCTAATGAATTTGTTGCATGATTGCCTTCAAAGTGATGAAATTTGATTGCTTAATTAATTAACATCAGACAGTGATTTATTTACCTGAATCTTATTGCACTTGCGTACTGACCCTTCCTTTGGTGCTTAGATCATTTCAGCCATCTCATTCATATCTATTATAAACTACTGAAGCAAGAGCCTTTACACGCCTGCTAGCGGTTTCTATACTTGCACTTTTGGTTCTGCAATACTATTACATTCCACTTCAAAGGCCAATTCTGGTACTCTACTTTTACCCATTCTATAATGGCCTCACAACCACATGTCCATATTGTCTCGCAAAATGTGAGGGGTTTAAACAACCTGGTGAGGGGTTTAAACAACCTGGTGAAGAGAAGGAGAGTTCTGACCAGCCTGGCGAAACTGAATGTAGATGTAGCCCTGATCCAAGAAACACACCTCCATGCATCCTATGAGGCGGAGCTTAAGGCCCCATGGATAAAATTGCAATTCCACGCAAAAGGCTCCTCCAAATCCCACGGGGTGGCAATCTTACTAGCAAACAGGGTCAAATTTGAACACAAAGCCACCCTACGGGACCCTAGAGGCAGGTTCTTATTTATAAAGGGGCACTTCAATGGACAGTTGCTTACACTGGCATCTGTCTATGCGCCCAACACGCAGCAACTGGAGTTCATGGAAGAAATTCTCCGAAAATTGGAAGCATTCCAGGAGGGATCAGTAATTGTGGGAGGGGACTTCAATTATGTAGCACACTATGACCTAGATAAATCCTCATTTCCCCTCAACAATGCACCTTGAGCGCCAAGAAGACCTAAGAACCCTAATCGTGACACACAGATGCTCACGCTATTTACTCGGTTCCACTTAGTGGACATATGGAGGGAGATGAACAAACTGGCCAAAGATTACACATACTACTCCCCACGCCACGACGTATACACCAGGATCGACTATATCGTGGTGTCCCCAGATCTGAGAGACAGAGTGCTACTCTCCAGCATAGGGGACATAAGCTATTCGGATCATGCTTGGGTAACGTGCAAATTGTCCCTAGATAGGCCCTACGAAAGGGAGAGGCATTGGACGTTTCAGAAAAACCTCATACTTAATGAGAACAATGTCCTACAAATTGAACGAGATATCGCCCAATATCTCAAAGATAACCAAACAGGCACGACATCTTCCCAAACGGTGTGGGACGCTCTTAAGGCGGTACTAAGGGGACAACTGATCGCTCTCTCTGCCTCTCTAAATAAGAAGAAAAAACTCCAAAAGCAACTCATAATGGATAAAATCCACCAATTGGAACGCTTACACAAGGATAGAGGCAGCAAAAAAACCTATAAACAGCTGCTCCATGAGCGCAAAGCTCTGGAGTCACTTGAAACGTCCCAAATTCAAAGGAACATCTTATATTTAAAACAAAAGTATTGGAACCACTCTCCTAGGACCCTACGTTATCTGTCCTGGAAGGTCAAGGAGAAGAGAATAAATAGGCACGTCAGACTCATAAAAAACGACAAGGGACAAATGTTCACTAAATCTCCCGAAATATTGAATGTATTTACAAAATTTTACACAAATTTATATACTTCATCCAGGCCAGATAAAGTGTCAATTAGAAACTACCTATCAAACCATAAGAACATTAAAAAATTGACGGAGGAACACAGCCGATTAATGGATACCCCAATCACCGCCACAGAACTGCTGGAATCCATTAAGAAATTAAAGAGCAATAAGGCATCTGGGCCGGATGGCTATCCGGCCGAATTCTATAAAAAATTTGCTTTGGTGTTAACCCCGCCCCTGTTATTGGCCTGTAATGAGGTACATAAATTGGGGACCTTACCTGGAACCTGGGCTGAGGCAGTCATCACCATGATCCCCAAGGAAGGCAAAGACCCCTCTAACCCCGGTTCGTATAGACCGATTTCTTTGCTGAATGTCGATTATAAAATCTTTACCTCAATATATGCACGACGCTTCAATTCTTTCATTGGAAATTATATTTGTACAGATCAGATTGGCTTTATCCCCAATAGGGACATCTCCGACAACATTTATAAGGCATTGAACATTTTGACATTCAGTAGACACAACAAATTACAAACCACATTCCTCTCCTTGGATGTCGAAAAAGCTTTCGACACCCTGGAGGTCCCGTACCTGCAGATGCTCCTTTCCCACATGAAATTCGGCCCCAACTTCCTACAAACAATTAAAGCGATATACGCAGGCCCCAAGGCAAGAATCAAACTTAATGACTTAGCGTCCGATCCCTTCACTCTACACCGAGGCACGCGCCAAGGATGTCCCCTTTCCCCTATCCTTTTCGCCCTCGCGATAGAGCCCTTAGCAGAGGAGATAAGAACCAATGAAAGGATTCGAGGCATTGAAATAGACAAACGTACTTACAAAATATGCTTATTCGCTGATGACATCTTGCTGTTTCTTACGTGCCCACTTGTTTCCCTAAAGGCTCTGGCAATTGTTCTTGCTCACTTTGGGTGTATATCGGGGTTGAGGATAAACCAAGCCAAATCCACCATCCTATCAGTGAATCTCCCAGAGGAGACGTGTAGCGACATAAAACGGCAATTTGAATACCAGTGGGCCAAATCACACCTCCGATATCTGGGCATAAATATCCCTCCCAACCCAGCCCAGCTACTCCAGGTAAACCACGTCCAAAAGATGAAAGAAATTAAACACCTCCTGCTCAAATGGAACAAGCAAAACCTGGCATGGTATGAAAGATACCATTTGATAAAATCCTTCGTCCTCCCAAAATTGACATTTTTGTATAGAACAATTCCGATTGAAATCCCTAGCAAAATTCTGAGCCAATGGCAGGCGACATTAAACAGATTCTTGTGGCAGAATAAGCGCCCTAGGATTGCCTTCAAAGTTTTGTGCGCCCCTAAAACAGCAGGGGGCTTTAACTACCCAAATATAGGGCTCTATTCTGATGCAGCCAGATTGTCAGACATCCTCCAGATATTACTCCCCTCTGGACACTCTGATTGGATAAACATAGTGGGCACCTTTTCCCAGCCAAAAACATTGCGAGAAACTTTCTGGTCTACCCCAAGTTTGCGTCCTTCCTCCATATATCAAAATATGTTCCTTGCTGCACTGCTAAAGCTTTGGGACAGACATAAGCGATCCCTTCTTCCGGCCATATCCCGCTTTTCAGTGCTCACATCGCATAAGGGCATGCCTCGCCAGCATAATATAACCGCACTGCGCTCCTGGGATGACCTGAGGGACTTGAGGTTGTTGGACATAGCCACCAAGGATGGTATTATAAGCAGAGTAGACTTGAACAACAACCTAGGCAGGGAAGTCCCCTGGTTTTTCTACCTGCAACTGCGATATCTTCTGAACGATTTGAATATAAAAAGCGTAATGACTAAACCAACAACTAAATTTGAAGCACTTCTGGACTCCCACTCATTTAACCGTAAAGGTCTCCTGTCAAAACTATACCTCGTCCTGCTTGATACCAAACCACTAAACACTGAAGCGCTGCTCAATAGATGGCAGCAGGACTGTGGGATAGAACTCACACGAGAAGATAGAGAGCATGTTTGGATATCTGCATTGCTTAACTCCCCTGTCACCAATGTGCGCCTCCAAACCTATAAGATTATCCACAGGTGGTACCTCACTCCCCAAAAGCTGGCGAAAATATATCCCAGCAGATCGCCACTCTGCTGGAAAAAATGCGGGGAGCAGGGTACGTTCCTGCACTGCTGGTGGGAGTGTAAAAGTGTTGCTGCTTTCTGGAAGGCGGTTCTCCAGGAAATTTCCCGTATCACGACTTATGTGATACCCCCAAGCCCGGGACTTGTTTTCTTGGACCTTTGGGGAGATCTAGATATTCCTCATCTGCGGAAGGCATTGGTCAGAACTCTCCTAGCAGCTGCAAAGACCGCAATTGCACTCAGGTGGAAATCGCGATTCCCTCCCACTCTTGACATATGGTATAGAGTGGTGTGGGACCACTTTATGATGGAAAAGATAACAGACAGAATTCGAGCATTGCATAACCCCTCCAAACCTACACAATTTTACGCACAATGGTACCCTTTCCTGGAATTTTTATCTCAGAATGAATGGCTGATCTCTAAGCTACCTCACTACGCGATTATAAATCCCGAAATTTGAACTATGGATTTACTCTGCGACATAATGGATGTGCCTGTACATGATTCCCCCGACGCTGTTGTAATTAGCTTGCTTAACACTGTATTAGACTCCTGTTGATTATGTATAATATTTGCACACTTGATTATTGCCAACTGTTAGTGTTTTGATGTTTATGTATTGTTGTATCTGAACATTGTTATGTATGATGTCACCTTTTTTCTACGCATTTACTGTTGATCTTGTTACTTGTCACACTTTCAATAAAAAATTTTTTGAAACTTAAAAAAAAAAAAAAAGGGCCACTGACCAATTAAGAACCAGCAGAGTCATGGAGCCACCTATGCTAAGGTGCCATCAACCAACCAGCTGTTAAAATGGTATTAGCCAATCAGCCACCAACCAATTAGAAAACTGAGGACTAATCTATAAAAAGTCTAACCAAGCAGCTAGTCCTCGCCACTCCTTGGGAAGACACAAACGCTTGTGTCTGCCAACTGGTGGCCACTGGGGAGCCTACAAGAGACTCGAGTTGGTCCAGAGGCTCTCCAGAGGGTAAGTTAAGACACCTCTAGAGGATTTCTAAGTTAGCTATTAGGTTTTAAAGTGTTAGGTTTGGGGTAAGTTAAGGACTTAGTGGGAAATATAAGTGTAAGTTAAGAATGAAAGATTTAGGTTTATATAAGGGTTTCTGTTATAGAATTGAAGTAAGTTCTGCTTAAGGTTTTATACTATTAAGGTTAAGTATTCTTTTAGTTAGTTCTCTCTGTCTATCATAGGGTTTATAGATTATAACACTGCAAACTGTGTGCTTGTATATCTGTAACCATTACCGGTCCATACTTGTGATCTTTAAGGGCAGTTTGACCTAGTGCCATTTGAATTCAACTGTTAATGTAACATTCTAATGTATTATTCTGTTAGTCAAAATAAACCTTGAGGATAGTTAAGAACCTCTCTGTACAGGGGTGATTATTCACGTCACTGGGACAGACTGGTGGAAGGGAAAGTGAGGGGAGGTTACAGGTTTTTTTCTGCTCGCACCCCTCGAGCCTTGGTGAATGGTTCCAGAGGCAAACGGACTGAGGGCTGCCAGAGGGAGATCCTGAGAAAGGGCTCCCCATCTCCACAGCACCCCCCAAAAAGTCACACATCAGTGTTTTGCCCACCAATTAAGAGATCCTTGCATGGATCCGGAGAAGTTTCGTGCATTGCTGTGACCTCAATAAAGTGGGAAGCTTCTTCCTGCCCAGTGCACTAACACACCATTGTGTTTTCTTAGAGCTGCACAGACTGGAAATGGCGTGACTATGAACACCCTTTGCAGCTACTGGAAAGATGTTCTCCTCACCCCTTTAGACCCTGCGCGGGTCCACAGTGAAATGAGCGACATGACGAACGGGGGCCGCAGAATGGGACGCTACATCATACAGGAAAACAGTCTCAGAGTGAACGGTAATAGGGATGTGCACTGAGGAAAAAACTGTTATGATTTTGAATCCAGGCTTCAGGGGAAATTTTTTTTTCTGTGATAGCTGATTTCTGGGAAGGAAATGACGGATTTAGGATTCAAATCTGTGGCTTTATGGGCTTTCAAAATGGAATGTGTATGAGGGTCTGGGGTGGCTGTTTATAAAGATAATGGCACCAAATTTCCACAGGACCCATTCCTCCCTTTAATCTAAAGACCCCCTAAGTTTCAAGGGGTTCAGTTTTACAGACCCATAAAGTAGTTGCCTCTCTGCACAGACGCACTTCTCTCTACCAGTTCCTATGGGGGAAATGGCACTCAGGTGGCCGGCCTTACCAGGAGAGTGCTGGCTGGCTACTGGCATTAAAGAAAAAAAAATCTGTCTGCATTCATTAATTTTCATACTCTTACCGCAACCAAATGACAATAAAATGTTTTACTTTTCTGCTGAAAACTGTGCATTTGCCATCTTTCCTTGTTGTGGTCTACTGTTTGTTTCCTTTCACAAAATGAAGCAGGCTTCCTTTGCAGAACACACTTCCCAGTCCTTTCAGTCTGCCATTATTCCCTCTGGGGGAGCGGGGCTGGAATGACTGTTTTTCAACCAAACAACACCAAAATTGCTAATGCTGCCTGTTCACTAAGAGTATCTCATTCTTGAACAATCACATAATTGATGTTTGGAGATACAAGCATAAAAAAGAAAAGAATTTTACATATTATTCTCCTAACTATAAACTTATACTAGACTAGATTATCTCTTAACCTCACAAACAACCAGAAATAAAATAGTAAGCTCAGAAATTGGCAATATATCAATTTTGGACCACGCTTGGGTAGATTGTGTCCTAGATCAATTAAATAATAAGCAAAAAATGTGGTCATTCAACAAATCCTTACTCTCTAATCAAGTAAACGTTGAAAGAATCAACAAATTCATAGAAACTACCATTGTAGATAATGACACGGGATGTAGGCCCCAATATTTTATGGGACACTATTAAAACAGTAACAAGAGGTCACATAATCTCGCTCTCAACACAACTAAATAAACAGAGAAACATAACAAAACAAAGATTACTAGATCGCATTAGAGAATTAGAAACACTTCACCAAAAAAATGGTGGTAAAAAAATTTATAAAAAATTGCTGAGCCAACGAAAATTGCTGGAGGCTTTAGAAGTCAATAAAATTCAGAGAAGCTTACAATTTATTAAACAGAACTACTGGTTTAACACACCAAGAACAATACGTCTACTATCTTATAAAATAGAGAAAAAATCATCACATTTGATTAAACAAATTTATGATAAACATGGTAAACCACACTCTGACAAAAGAAATACTACACATTTTTAAAGATTATTACCAAAATCTATATACATCATGTTGCCCTAAACAAGAAAATATAACACAATTCCTACACTTGCTTCAACACTTAAAAAAACTTGAGGAAGGACATAGATCATTACTAGAGGATACTAAATGCAATTAAAACTTTCAAAAATAATAAAGCTCCAGGTCCAAATGGATTCCCCTCGGAGTTTTATAAAAAAATTGCACCTATAATTTGTTAACCCCTAATGGACACCTGTAATACAATCTTAGAGAAAGGACAAATGCTCCCTTCATGGGCAGGTACATTAATAACTATTATACCTAAACAAGGAAAAGATCCCAATAACACCACTTCATACAGACCAATTTCACTTTTAAATCAAGACTATAAAATATATACTTATATCCTGGCAAAAAGACTTAATAAGTTCATATCAAACTGTATACATCAGGACCAATCCGGATTCATACTTAACAGAGACCTTACAAATAATTTAAATAAAACCCTAAACTTAGCATATTATTATCAGAAAACTCAACTTGAATCTTATTCTTTACTCCTTTCTCTAGATATTGAGAAAGCCTTTGATTCTGTAGAAATTCATCATATCACATCAATACTACAAAATATGAGACTTGGGACAAAATTTCTCAGAACAATAGAGACTTATTTATTCCCAAGCATATGCACAAATTAAGATCAATGGTCATATCTCAAGATTTTAATTCATAGAGGAACTAGGCAAGGATGCCCGTTATCTCCGATACTTTTCGCAATAGAGCTTGAGCCTCTGGTAACAGCATTTAGGGAAGATGAAAATATACATGGCATTAAATTGGGAAATAATAATTACAAGTTGAGCCTTTTTGCAGACGATATATTACTTTATATTACTGACCCATTGAAATCTCTTGAATCATTGCAAGAGAAACTATTTACTTTTAGCTCAATCTCTGGGCTTTTAACCAGTCAAAATCCCAATTATTACCATTAAGCATTAACCCTAACACTGCAAATTTAATCAAACAAAAAAATAAATACCAGTGGGCTTCAAAATACTTATTATATCTAGGTATAGTTATTCCTGCAGACTTAAAACAAACATTCAACCTGAATTATAATGATACTTTTAACAAAATCAAAATAAGCTTGGCAAAGTGGGATAAAATGAACCCTTCTTGGTATGAGAGATACAATATGATAAAATCCGTTATACTACCAAAGTTTCTGTTTCTTATGAGAACATTACCGCTAAAAATTTCCAAAAGCACCCTAAAAAATTGGCAAGGAATACTCAATAAATTTCTTCGGGCAAAAAAATGCCCATTTAATATATTAAGACTAAAAAGAACAAAAGGGGGATTTAATTACCCTGACCGTATATATTTTCATGCTTCAGCTAGGTTATTGAATGTGCTACAAATACTAAAATATTCATATACTATGGACTGGATAAAGATATTGCAATCTATGCAAAACAGTTCAATCCTAAACTTGATTTGGAATAATAAAAAAGAGCAAACTCAAAAAATTAAAAAGAATTTTTTTTAGAATTTATTCTGGATGTCTGGGACCTTTTCAGACAAAATCACTCCAAAAATATCTTGATTCTCTTCCTTCTTAGATCAAGTTTGGTTCCCACTGGGGCAACCTAAATTTAATATGAAGGTATGGCAAAAAATGAATCTGACACGTTTAATAGATATAGCAAACAAGAAGGGCCCTATGAGCAAACAAGAACTAGAACAAAAAAACAAGGCAGAAAATATATTGGTTTGCATACTTACAACTTACTAGTACGTTGAACCCAATTGATATCCAAAATATAATGTACACACCTATGACAGAATTTGAAAATCTCCTAAATACAACAGGATCGTCACAAAAACGATTTATATCAAAAATATATGACATGAGGGCTGTTTCCAGATGGCTTACCTGCCTCCGGAACGTTGCGCCATCTTGCGGGGAAAACGTGAAATACCGCGTTTTCTCGCATGAGGTTTGCGCGACGTCATGCGACGTCGCGCAAAACTCACATGAGAAAACGCGATATTTCGTGTTTTCCCCGCAAGATGGTGCAACGTTCCGGAGGCAGGTAAGCCATCTGGAAACAGCCATTGTTAGCTACAATCCAACCCAAAACATTAAAATATCAAAAAGACTGGAATCGGGATTGTAAATTAAACTATACAGAAGAACAAGGTTTGGAATTCTAATATACTTAATTCCAGAATAATATCTACTAAATTACAATCCTTCAAAATACTACACAGATGGTACTTAACACCTAAAACATTATCACTGTTGTTAGCCAATAGATCCCCACTGTGTTGGAAAGGATACGGCTTCCCTGGTATTCCCTGCTCATTATTGGTGGGATTGTCCCCAACTGCAAAGCTTCTGGTTTGATATTTTAAAATATATTAAGGATATAACTGGATATACAGTACCTCTTAATCCGGAAATTCTGTTCTTAGATCAATGGAACAACAGCAAAATTCCTAAAATTAGAAAATAGTTATTTAGTACATTTCTAGTAGTGGCTAAATCACTAATTGCTAAAAAATGGAAATTAAGGAAAACACTAACAATTGACAGTTGGATGGCCAGAATATGGGACTATTATATACAAGAAAAAACGTATGATAATATTTTCTGAGCAGAACACTTTCCAAACGAAACTGACTTTACAATAAAATGGGATCCGTTTTTTGATCTTATGTCTAAAAACAATTTACAACCACCTAAAAATATCGCAGCTTATCTTATGACGTTATAAAAAGCAATTGGGTAATGAATTTTTATGCAAAATATCAGAATTATGACATCTTATGAAATAAGTTAAAACAAGCTAAGCTGTATATTTGTATTATCTTTAGAAATTTAATAAGTGAATTCTAAGGAACTCTTATTATTATTTGTTTATATGATAGAATATATCTACAAAGTATATCACTATGTTTAAAAATTATTACACACCTAACATACTCTGTACAAACAGTTATTTTTGAATTCAATAAAGTTATTCTTATTTAAAAAAATTTTTTTAAAGAGTATCTCATTCTCTACATAAGACCTCTTATATGAGGACACTCAAGTGTAGGGAGACACAATCATAGTTTTAAGTTTTACCTCTCTAGAGCCAGCAGGGATCATTCCTCAGAGGGTTTGTTTTGCCTCCCTGAAGGCTGTCAAGTTCACCTCCCCTACCAGAGGCAAAGATAAAATAAATAAACCCTGTAGAGAGGTGAAACTGACAGAGCCTTCAGGGAGGCGAAACTACGATTCCCAGGTAACATTGCGTCTCCCTTCACTTGAGCATCCTTACGTAAGAGGTCTCGTGTAGAGAGACTCTAAGGACCCTCAATTTCCAAGCAAATTGGACCATAAGGGTCCCTATTCTATAGGCCCCTGAAAATGGTGTCTCCAGTCATTCTACTTGCTGAGGAAAAAAAGGGCCCCACCCCCACAAAGGAGAGAGGGATGGAAAAAGAATGAGCCAGAACGGCAGCTCTTCTAGGTGCTGCACCTGGCATACATGAGGTAGGAGTAGGGTTGCCAGGTCCCTATACCCTCCCAGCTCCATTTGGGTCTGATTCACCCCATTTGGAGCCCAAATTGGCCCCAAATTAAGCATGGGAAGTGTTCCTGGGGGTGCCTGCTGGTGGCAGGCAACTTCCAGGGGGCTTGCCACCTCCCGCCAATAACTGGTGGATTGGTGGGCGAGGGAGCAAATCCTTGGGAGTTTGCCTGCCACTGGTGGGCACCTGGGTACCCTAGGTGGGAGCCACCTTCCCCTGGCCACTGCCTGGGAAATCCTTAAAATCAAATAATAACAATAACCACAACATTTGATTTCTATACCGCCCTTCAGGAAAAGTTAATGCCCACTCAGAGTGGTTTACAAAGTATGTCATTATTATCCCCACAACAAAACACCCTGTGAGGTGGGTGGGGCTGAGAGAGCTCCAGAGAGCTATGACTGGCCCAAGGTCACCCAGTGGAGGAGTGAGGAATCAAACCCGGCTTTCCAGATTAGAGTCCCGTGCTCTTAACCACTACACCAAAGAAAAACACGGGCAACTACTGCAGTGCTAGTAAGCACCCAAGCATGAGAAAAAGCATGGATTGTCTGGGAGGACTCCCAAGGATCCTGGGTTTGTGTTACAATTCCAGAATATCAAATTACTAACCGGAACCAGCAATTTTCTTGTATATTTTTGGCTCAGGAATTTTGTAACACCCTTAAATGGTAACACTGTCTTTGGCTAAGGGCTGCCCAAGGCAGTTTGGCTCATTTCCTTTTTGCCAGCGGTGATAAGACAGCCAGTTAATCGATGGGCTGTTTGGGTGTCTGAAACCTGTATGCATCTATTTGCAGGAACAAGCCGCTTGCGGTCAGAAGCCATCTCCCAGCTGATGTGAGAAATTCTCCTGCTGGAAAAATTTTGTTTTGTATCCAGCACAGATTTTTAGAGAGGGAGAATAATAGGGTTGCCACTTGCTAGCTCCGGCTGGCAACAGTCCAAGAGTTTTTTGTGGGTGGGGATGAATGCACTGGTGTCCTGCTGGTGGGCAGCATCTCTTCTGGCAAAAACAGGAAGTGCTGTCATAACATCAGGGTCTATGCTCTAGACGTTGCCCAAAACTCTATGGTTCGACCATATCAGGAGGCAACTCCCAGCTAATTCACATGGTTGGAATTAATCCTGCTTCATACGGACTGATTAGGCTCTAAATTGGGCAGGTAGGAATAGGGTTTTTTTAATTTTTAAAAATTAAAACAAACCTCATAAAAATAGAAATAAAAATATGACAACAACAATGGCAGATCTACACATAAGTATCTATAATAGGTTTCCAAATATCTAAAAATAAGTCCATACACAATTGTCTATATGCCATATGTTCAAATATTGATAGAGTTGTAAATTCCTCAATCCATTGAATTACAGGATGCGTACCTTTGTTTCTCCACTGCTGTCATATGAGTCTTTTAGCTACAGTAAGGTCATAGAGGAGCCGTGCCCTAGATAGCCCAAGTGAGCCTGATCTCATCAGATCTTAGAAGCTAAGCAGGGTCAGCCTTGGTTAATAATTGGATGGGAGACTTCCAATGAAGACCTGGGTTACAGAGGCAGGCAATGGCAAACCACCTCTGTTAGTATCTTGCCATGAAAACCCCACCAGGGGTCTCCATAAGTCAACTATGACTTGAGGGCACTCTTCATCACCAAGGTCATGGGGGGTACATTTTCATTGACCATTGATTAGGCTCCAGGAAACAGGGAAATAACTTATAAGTCAAAATCATCTTAAAAAATCAACAAGCAGGCCAATACAAAATTAATATGAGTAATAACTTCCTCCCAGTAACATCTATCTGAATAAGTGGACATGTACAAAACATGTGCTTAAGAAATGTATCCTGTAAGTTACAATGCTAACAAATAGATAAATACTTAGTCCTTTACTAAAAGGCACTGTGTGTCCAATATACCCTAAACATAATTTTTTTCTGAATCTGAAGTAACAGATAACAACAATAACAACAACATTCAATTTATAATACCACCCTTTAGGACAACTTAACACCAACTCAGAGTAGTTTACAAAGTATGGTATTATTATCCTCACAACAATCACCCTGTGAGTGGGTGGGGCTGAAAGAGCTCCGAGAAGCTGTTACTGACCCAAGGTCACCCAGCTGGCTTCAAGCAGAGGAGTGGTGAAGCGGCTCTCCAGATTAGAGTCCTGCCACTCTTAACCACTACAACAAACTGGCTCTCAAAGTTTAAGGCTGTATCCCATTGCTTTAGCAAAGCCAAGCAATCTGGCTCCTTATTCCATTCACTCCTGAGACTCTGTATACCATATTTGTTAACCAGCACCAAATACTTATATACAAATATTGTAGGTTTCTTTTTCTGCTTTAATTCAATGAGAACTTCCAGAATTGGGGACAACATAAAAACATTCAATGCTGCAGGGCCATATTTGTTTGTGTGTGAAGTGCTGTTAAGTCTCAGCTGACTTATAGCAACCCCTCCAGAGGGTTTCAAGGCAAGAGACTAACAGAGGTGGCTTGCTGTTCCCTACTTCTGCATGGTGACCTTGGTCTTCCTTGGTGGTTCCCCATCCAAGTACTAACCAACACGGACCCTGCTTAACTTCCAAGTTCTGAGGAGAGTGGGCTAGCCTAGACCATCCAGGGTAGGGCAGGGCCACATTAAGATACCAATAAATGTTTCAGTTGTAAATATTCAGCTATTCACCAAAAGGTTCTCAAATCATACCTAGATCTCAGCTGAGAAAATGACAAAAACTCATTGTCAAAGCCTGCCAAGTGATTCAGAGGAAAAATCCCCCATCTGTCCAAGACTTCTATAAAAAAGGTTTTCTCCCAACTTTTAGATCTGGATTGGCCCATAATGTTAATTTAGCATGGGAAACTGGGTCGAGTTGATATTGTTGTGATGTTATGTGCCATAGTTCTCTATCGTCAGAAATTCCAGGAGGAACAGGATCCATTTTAGCATGAGTAGACCCAAATGCACTCCATTTAAAGCGATTGCCCCATTTAAGCCTCCAAAAGAGCCTGAAATGAATAATCCAACTGAGAAAAGCAATGCCAATAATTAATACAAGTATACAAGTATGTCTGAAGATATAAATCAACTTCAGGAAAGCCAAACCCTCCTTCATTAAATGCAAGCTGCTTTCTCATTTAAGATATCCGAGGTGGTATGGAACTCCACTTAAATTTCCAAAACAAAGTACTAATTGTATGACAATATCTGCAAACTATATGGAAAGGAATTGCATGCACTACATGTATAATTCTAGGTATAATAATTCGTTTGAGTGTTTTTACTTTACTTCATAATGACAGGTTTAAAATTGCCCATCTGTCCAAATCCAAAGATATATCAGCAATCAACTTGTTGAAATTTAGCGTAATCTTATAATTAATATCTCTAGAAATTAATATTCCAAGATAAGTAATGAATGACCTCTGGACACCGTTGAAATGTCCATAAGCAAATACCTTATGTGATATATTGTCTCCTAGAAGCATCAACTCTGATTTTGTCCAATTAATTGAATAACCAGAAAAATCACCAAAAGGATCCACCACATTCATTAATACAGGAACAGAGAACTGAAGTTCTAAGATAAACAATAAAGGATCATGTGCATAAAGAATAATTGTAAATTCCGAAGAGTTATGCATGAAACCATGAATATTATTATTTTGTCTGATGGCACAAACCAAAGGTTCCAAGCATAGATCAAAAATAAGAGGAAAGAGTGGACAACCTTGTCTAGTAGCCCTCTCAAGAGGGAATGGTGCAGAAAAGATGCCATTAGTACCTTAGGTCTGAAAAATAGTAAAAAGTCCAGTAGCACCTTTAAGACTAACCAACTTTTTTGTAGCATAAGCATTTGAGAACCACAGCTCTCTTTGTCAGGTGCATGGGCCATGCATCTGACGAAGAGAGCTGTGGTTCTCAAAAGCTTATGCTACAATAAAGTTGGTCTTAAAGGTGCTACTGGACTTTTTACTATTTTGCAACTACAGACTAATACGGCTAACTCCTCTGGATCTATTACCTTAGGTCTGGGAGAATAATAAAGAATTCTAACCCATTTGAAAAATTTGTGAAGAAAACCAAATTTAGCCAACGTAGCAAAAAAATAATAATTCTGCTATATTTTGTCAAAAGCTCTTTCAGTGTTGAGTAAGAGAATAATAACTTGATCAGATTTAATGCAATCTTATCGGCAACCAATCTGAAATTATCAGAACCATTGCCTGCCTCATAAGAATCCTACCTGGTCTGCGTATACCAGGGTCATATCAACCTTTTGAAGCCTGTTAGCAAGAATGGCAGATAATATCTTAGCATCTACATTCAGAGAAGAAATGGTTCAAAAATTTGCACATACAGTTCGGTCTTTGCCAGGTTTTAGAATCACAGTAAGATAAGCATTCTATACCAACAGTGGTAAAGAAAAAACCCTATAAAATCTTATTGATAAGGTGCCAGTTAAGAGAGGGGTGTGAAACAAAGCTGCATACTTGCTCCCTTATTGTTTAATTTCTACATTAATTCTATTGCACAGTCCCTATCCTAATCTAGATTTCCATGCTCCAACCATTGTGAAAAGATCCATCTCCATGCTCCTATATGCAGATGACATGGCTATTCTGTCATATACTGAGGCAGGGCTGAGAAGAACCCTCCAAGCACTTTAGACCTAGAGTGATTCCGCACACGTTGGATAATCCAATCCTCTTTATAGATCATTTGGAACGGATCTTTTTGTGTATGGAACAAAAAATCTACCTCTAACGATTGATAAAGTGCATTGAAAGTGCATTATCCAACGTGTGCGGAATCAGCCCTATTGTCATGAGGGACATCTCACTATAAATTTTACTGAAACTAAAGTACTTGTCTTTGCTAAAAGACCCACAATTCATAAATAGATGGACATAAGATTGAGCAAGTCAACGTGTTTCGATATTTGGGGGCTGCATTTCAATCCTCAGGTTCATGGGCTGTACACCTTTCCCAGGTATGGAATCCGCCCAAAAAACAGCCTCAGCAATGTTGAGATTTTTTCATGCAAAAAGAGGAGCTTATATTCCATATGCCTTGAAGGTCTTTCAGGGCAAGGCAATACCCCAGCTTATGTACAGCGTGCAGTTATCCCTGTACAAAAAATACTCCAAACTTGAGGTAATTAAAGGAAAATTTTTAAGATCTTTATTAGGAGTACAAAGATGTGTCCACAACACTTTGCTCAGGCTGGAGGCTGGATCAGTCTCACTGCAAACCCGGGCCTGATTCCATGACATCTAGCTATGGCTCAAGATAAAATTTTCTCCTTCAGGATTAACTCCTCTAATTCTGTTAGATAGTTTCTGCTCAAAGCTGTCTCTCAATAATAGAATGTAAATTGTCACTACTCTCCCGCACCTTGGCTATCAAGGAGCCACCGTAATGATTAAACAGAGATTATGGGACACTTCTTTACAAGCGGATAGAGCACGAGCTTTGCACATCCCGGTAGTGGGGAATAGAAACCAAATTTTGTCGGCCCAGTTATCTTTTTTCTTTGGAATTTCCGAAACACTGCAGAGCTTTTACTTTAGCAGGTCTTGATGTTTTCCCTTCTGTTCTTTTGGAGGGGAGATATGCTCATATCCCATATGTAAACCCTCTCTGCCCCTGCCAATCCATACTGGAAGAGACAATAAAGCACTTTCTTTTATATTGTCAGAATTATCAGGAGATCTGAACAAAGTACATTTTACCAATTATCACTGCCTACCCAGGCAGATCTAATCAATTTCATTCCGCTTGCCTTTAGCTGATTACCGCAATGAAATTACTGCCAAGGTAGCAAGATTCTGTGCCCTGTCTAATTTAATCAGACAGAACATTATAACTTCTTTTAAGAAATTTTAATTGTATTTTGGTAATTTTATTCATCTTAGTATATAGTTGTGTTTAATCCTTAGACATATTTAATTTGGAATTAATGTATTCGTTATATATTACTGTATATGCGGATCTAAATTTTGATCTTGGATGGTAATAATAAACTGTGATTGTACAATTGATATAATTGTGGGATTTAAAATTATGAAAAGGTTTGAATAGGCAACCAACCCATCTGGTCCTGGAGATTTGCCGGGAATAGAGTAGAATATAGTTAGGGATAACAAGCAAGCACCTTGAGATGTCTGAGGGTGGTTTTCCCAAGCTGTTTAGCTGCATGGCTGAGAGATTGGGGAGAGGACCCCTCCCTTGTGCAGAGCAGCCCCCCAGATGTACCCTTAATTGCTATATATGGGGGACAGGACAACATGGGGTGGTGGAATGAGGTGTGATGATCCCTCTTGGCACAATGTTTTATGCAGAGCAGGAGAAACAAGGCTGAGGGCCAAACTACAAGTGACGAATGACACAGGTTGGACACTTGTCAGCTTCCCTCTTGATGGGAAATGTAGGCAGCTTGGCAGAATGTTGGACAAGTGACAGTTGAAAAGTCCATTGGGCAGCAGTTGGAGAGCCAAGCTGCAAGACTAGGATGCCTACATTTCCCATCAAAACTTGAGGGACATTGACAAGTGTCCAACCTGTGTCATTTGTCACTTGTAGCTTGGCCCTGAGTCTGGACTGAGAGTGGGGTTGCCCAATAACTGGCTGCAAGAAGAGGCTGTCCAGAAATGGTCGCCCACGCTAGCAGGGAGGGTGGGATCTAATGTGTATGTGCATCTGCCGTGCAGTAAGACCTAGCTCAATCCATACATTGGTGCCTTATGCCTAAGGTTGCCAACCTCCAGGTGGTAGCTGAAGATCTCCTGAAATTACAATTGATCTCCAGATCACAGAGATAAGCTCCCCTGGAGAAAATGACTGCTTTGGAGGATGGATTCTAGGGCACTGACCCCACAGAGACCCCCTCCCCTCCCTAAACCCTGCCCACCCACTCCAAAATCTACAGGAATTTCCCAACCTGGAGCTGGCAACCCTACTCATACCTTCATTCCAGGGCATGGGGGCATATTCAGAAAGCCATAAGTTAACAGGAGTAGAATTCAAGCGGTCAAAGCGTTCCCCCCATCTTGACATTCACTACGCTGCTCAAAAACAACCAAGAGGGTCCCCCAGGAAGAGATAGGGAAAATACAAAGAAACACTTGGGGAAATGGTCCTAATTATATCTAATGATGCCTAATAAACAATCAATAATTTTACAATCAGTTTTATAAGAAGTGCTCAGTGAATTACAAAATTCAAATATATACATATATACAATTCAAGAATCCATCATATTGAATCAAAGTAGGGCCGTTTCCACACGGCTCCCCGCTGCTCGTAACAACCCAGAAGATCGCGCAAAAAACGCGGAAGATCGCGTTTTCTCGTGCGAGATTTGTGCGATGTCATATGACTTTGTGCAAATCTCACATGGAGCTGTGTGGAAACGGCCACTGTCTATTTCCCTTGAATAGACAGCGACGCGGGGCTCCTCAACATTTGATTCATTTGGAGATTGTGGACATTTCACTTTATTAATAAGAGACTATGTTCAATGTTGAGAGAGTGTTTGGAGGCTACTGTCTGTTGAAAGAGTCATATTTTGTTTCCTGTATTGATTCAATAGGATGGATTCTTGAATTGTATATATGTATATACTTGAATTTTGTAATTCACTGAGCACTTCTTATAAAACTGATTGTAAAATTATTGATTATTTATTAGGCATCATTAGATATCATTAGGACCATTTCCCCAAGTGTTTTTTTTTGTATTTTCCTTACCCACTACACTGCAGCAACGAATATTTAGAGGGACGCTGCTTCTGAACGAAGAAGTTTAGCCATCTCTTTTTTAAAACTTCATTAATACCCCACTTTTCTCCTCAATGGGGACTCAAAGTGGCTTACAACCTTTTCCCTCCCTCCATATTACCCTCGCAACAACCACCCTGTGAGGTAGGTTAGGCTGAGAGAGAGTGACTGGCCCAAAGTTACCCAGCAAATTTCCACAGCAGTGGGGATTTCAACCTGCATTTCCCAGATCTTAGTTTGAAACTCTACCCAGTGCACCTCACTGGCTAAACCAAGCATTTACCCATCTTCCATGAATTTGCCCACTGGCACTGCACAAAACATAGAAGCAACAGTCTCCACACCTGTATAGTTTACAATTTGCTCATGCCTCTTTGCAGGATTCCCACCATCCACAAGGCTTGGATCCAACTCGCCAGTCGCCGACGGTGTGGCTTATGAGCTTGGCTTCACAATAATCAGTGAGAACCTGACCAACTCAGACCCGTCATCTCCACAATACAGGGAACTGAAGGCCTCCATCAGCAAAAAGGTAAAGAATAGCTCACAGCCACCCAGCAAGCTTTGTGACACAGCGGGGATTTGAACTCAGGCCTCTCCTCTAATTGCTATATTGCATTGGCTCTGCTGCAAAATTCTCCAATGAGACTCAAGTCTCAAACTCCTTCTGCATGCATCCAATTTGCTGCCGTGAGTAGTCACTCGAGCTATGATGCGGCTTTTCCAGGACTTTCCTGGAAGCGCTTATACCCCGACTGTTTTTTAAAAAATCCATTTTCCAGTGGGTTGTTTCCCTGTGCAGTCTTTATTCCATCCTTTTGTGTTCCACCTTCTTCTGCCTCCTCCCACCCTCTGCCAGCCCACTTCATTGTGATTGGCCAGTGTTGTCTATGCAGCCACTCCCTCCCCCTCCTTTCCATTCCTCCCCTCTCCCCTCTTTCCTTTTTAAAATCCAGCATAGGATTGATGCACTGATGGGTTGAGAGGGAGAAATCCAGGAAATAGATTGATCCCAGCGATCCCAGCATTCCAGTGATGCATCGATTCATTGCATGGGCCCCGCCCCCATTAAAAAAAAAGGAAAAAAGGAAAGGGCTAATGCTGTGACATCACTGATGATGGCACTAGTGATGAAAGTGCCAGCACTCATCAACCCCGATGCATTTTGGCATCGTGCAGAAGAATAGCAGCACACTGACCAAACGTGAGAGGTGCGAAAGGGCCCAGACGAGCTGATTCCATGCCTTTTGGCTTGACTTCTGGGATAGTGAGGAGCTATTTCCCCAGTGCAGAAGAGGCTTCAGTCTGGTCAGTGAATCACTGAGAGACTGACAAGTAACCCCATGGAGAAAAAGATCAGTTTATGAAGGAAAAGAACTAGTAAATGAACAAATGTGAGTTTTATGGTTAGTGAAATAAAATCCCATTAGTGTATAAGTCATCATGCTTGTTACTGTGGATTTGTACCAAGTTGGGGATCCTGACCTGGATAGCCCAGGTGAACCTGATCTCATCAGTGCTTGGAAGCTAAGCAGGGTCGGCCTTGGTTAGTAACTGGATGGGAGACCTCCTACAAAGTCCAGGGTTGCCAAGGCAGGCAATGACAAGCCACCTCTTTTAGTTTCTTGCCATGAAAGCCCTGCCATGGGTTGCCATAAATCAGCTATGACTTGAGGGCTCTCTGCCACCACCAAACTCTTGTCTACTGCTTGCAAAATGCCCACGTCAGAAAATGCTGAATTAAACCAGTGAGGATCTAATTCAATCTGTCCAACAATTGCAGTTAAATCGGCTCTTCAACGAGAGCATCATTCAGAGTGGATTCAAGATCTGCAGCGTAACTGGATTGAGGTCAGTGTACTGCTGAAAAGAATCCCAGCGTGTTTCTCTAGTGTCTTTCCATCTTCAGCAATGGAGATGTTGCCAAAGCTAATAAATACCTGGCTCAGAATACAAATTTGTCCAGCTTGTAATACATGGGCACATGATGAGTGGAGAGCTGTTTACTTGAACATTTCTTCTGTGGCTCAAATGGAGTGCTTGCCTCCCCCCTGGGTGCTTTGAATGCTGCAGCACCCGAGAAGCCAGGGAACCCAGGACACACAGTCCTTCTCAATGCTTTAGTAGGGCCATCAGATAACCTGAAAACTACATGTCCCAGAATTCCCAGCTTGGGGGATTCTCCCATTGGTTCCAGGAACCAGAAAGGGCGAAATGGAGGCATTCTATCAAGAGCCCCCGAAAGATCTACTTGTTTTGCTAACAAGATTAAATCAATCTCAAGCAAGCCTTTATTGGCACATATAAAAATATAAGATTTTAAATACAGAAATGAGCCCATACAGAATGAGATTAAAATTACAGATAGGAACAGGGCAGCAGTACAGCAAAATCAGTATAGAACAGGGCTTTTTTTCAGCAGGAACGCGGTGGAACGGAGTTCTGGCACCTCTTGAAAATGGTCACATGGCCGGTGGCCCCGCCCCCTGATCTCCAGACAGAGGGGAGCGCGGAGGGCAATCTAAACTCCCCTCTGTTTGGAGATCATGGGGCGGGGCCACCAGCCATGTGACCGTATTTGCTGAGGGCAATTTAAACTTTAAAAAACTCTGCCCTTGTTCCAGCTGACCCAAAGAGACATCATTGTGTGGTCCTGAGTTCTACCACTGAGTTCCACCACCTCTTTTCCCAGAAAAAAAGCCCTGGTATAGAATATTACTTGACAGGACATATAGCCATGGCACTGTAGAGAGACTTTGTTACTATTTCAGTTATTTCCCCGTCTGGGTTGTCAAGCAGAAACTGAACCTTAAAATCATCAGAAAACTCTGAAAGTTGGGCTAACAAGATTAATTCATTCAAAACTCTGAAGTACAACACTCGGAAGGACAATTTCAAAGTAGGGGTGCCATCTTCAGGTGGGCCAGGAGATCTGGAATTACAACTGACTGCAGCGATCAGTTTCCCAGGAGATCAAACTGACTCCAGACAGTTCCGCTGGCGAAAATGGAGGGTTGGGGGGGGGGTGGAATCTCTAGCAGCATTATATCCCACTTAAGTTCCTCCCTCCAAATCTGCAGGAATTTCCCAACCCAGAGTTGGCAACCTTATTTCAAAATCATGCTCTGTCTCTATCCCCCCTTTTGCTCCACACTTACAGGTATGGGTCCATTGTAGTTGACTGTAAGTGTTTCTTCAAACCGGAAAAGAACATCACTAGAGACTTGGTTGAAAAAACATTTAACGAAGAGACACAGAACGCCACTTCCCAATGGCTAGGCGATAGATTCCAGCTCAAAGCTGTGATTGTAAGAGGTATGTCGGTATGTCAGCTGATGGGAATAAAATTAACCTTGCAGTTACAGGCTTCAGTACTTTTTCCTTTTATAACCGCCCATTGCTGTCCTATAAATCCCATAGTTCAATATGTCTCTATTTTGTGGACACATTAAGCAGCCTTATCAGACCTTTGATCTATTGTCTACCCCTGAATGGCAGCACCTCTGCAGCCTCTCTGGAAGAGGTCTCCCACGTCACCTGCTTCCTGATCCTTTTAACCAGAAATGCCAGGAATTGAACCTGGGACATTCTACTACTGGGCCACGGCTAGGGTTGCCAGTCCCCCACTGGGGGCAAGAGATCCCCTGTTCCCACCCTCTACCCTCTGCCCCCACTTACCTGGCTGGCATAGGAGGCACGGGCCTCCTGGGGGGCGTGCTTCTGGGGGGCATAGTGCACTCCTGGGAGCCTGATCTGGGCCTATTTGGGCCTGAATTGGCCCAGATAGGGCCAGACTGAGCTGCAGCAGAGTGCAAGAGCATTCCCACACTCCGCAGTGGCCTGATTTGGAGCGAATCAGCCCAATTTGGCCCTCCTGCAGAGCGCAGAAGCGCTCCTAGGGGCAGCTGTGCCCCATGCAATGGGGCATGCAGACCCAGAGTGCACACACACACACAGCACGTGCATGACCTTCAACAGAACAGGTAGGTGCCGGGGCCCCAACTCCACCGGGAGGACAGGGGGACCTGACAGCCCTAGCCGCAGCTTCCTCTCCTGTGTCCCCAGGGTCAGACTAGATGTGCTGGCTTTTAACGACTTGGGTCTGCGTTCCCCCAACCCAACTCCGGTTCCTGTTAAAAAATAAAGGGATGCTCAAGCTGCCTATGAATGCCATCATCGGGGGGAGGGCTCCCCCATGGGATCTGTTTCTCCATGTCAAAACAGCACAGAAGAGAATAGTTCCCTGTTTTTACGGCTCCACGTGCACAGAATATTCTATGTGGAGCAGCAAACTCAGAGACAGCCCCTGCTATTTTGGAAAACGGCTTAAAGGGTGAGGCAGGAGCCCTTCCTCTTCCCACAGTGGTGCTTTGAGGCCTCTTGGGCTCTCCTTTATTTTTAGCCATTCCCCCACAGGTCCCCCTAAAACCTGCATGGCTAGTTTGACCCTCTTACGCCCATAATATTTCAAGGCACAACAAAGTTTACAATGTATTTTATCAAGAAAAGGTTGACTTGTTGAATTTAAAATGTTCAGATATCTGAGCAGGCTCATTAACATAAATACTGTTTAATAGGACCAGCTAACCCTTCAGAGAAAAGCAAGCAAACATTTCAATCCATTGAAATGCTTCAAGAAGCACTGACTACCTTATACACCAAACATGTGATCTGATTAGTGCTGGAGACAGATCCAAACTACTGCTGGCTTTAGTGGTTTCCTCTGGGCAGGAAATATATTGGGAGCCTAAGCAGTTTCTTGAATAGTAAAAGTTTCCAAATCATGTTCAAGGCTGGTCCCATGTGGCCAGGGCTGGCGCATCCATTGAGGCAGTGGGGGCTCAAGCGCTGAACTTAGAGGGAGGTGCCATCCCCACTCGCCTCTCTGCCCCTCTGCTGCTCGCCTCGCCTTGGATCCTGGCAAGCCGGGCGCCCCGGCGGTGCAGCAGCAAGCAGGGAGATGAGTGGGGAAGCGGGCTGCCCCACTCTCCTCTCCGCCCCTTCACCACTGCTGCCCACCTCGGCTTGGCTCCTAGCAAGCCAGGCACCCCGGCAGCACAGCAGCGAGCAGGTATCTCGCCTCAGGTGCCAAAAACGCTGACGCCGGCCCTGCATGTGGCGTGCATTGCAGGCGTCTGACCTAGAGGTTGCAAAATCTAGGACTACAGTGACAAGGCTGAACCTCCGTGCTGCCAATTGCCTGTCCCTTAAGCATCATTGGCTCTTTCTTCATCTTTTCCTTTTCAGATCTGGAACCAGACATCAAGCCAGCAACTCACCGTCCTGCACTCAACTCAAAGAAGAAGGACTTTGCATTGAAGTTCACCATCACCAACTTGGCATACACAGCGCAGCTGGGGAACAACACAGAGCTCTATCAGAGCACCAAACTGAATGTAGAAAATGAGGTAAATAGTTGAGAATGTGGCCGGAAGAGGGCCAGATTTCTGCAGGAGTGCTGCCTGGAAAAATGGCCAGCAGCGTCAGCGTTTGCCAAGGTCTGATGCCGTAAGCTACAGCAGAGTGCGGAGGTCGAAAAAGAGAGCAAGACAGCAAGAAACCCTGTGGGAGTCAGAGGCAAAGTGTGCAGGGCCTGGAGTCAGCATGCAGGGAGGGATGGGAAACAGGAGTGGAGCTTTTCAAAGGGAGACGTTGGCCAGCTCTCAGGACTGAGGCTTAGTAGGGGCAGAAGGCCCAGTACAGGCTCTCTAAGTCACATGACTGAGGGTTGGGGGACGGTTATGAAGCAGTGTAGTAGTCCCTTTGTAGAGCACAGTTCATACTGGATGCATCCACAGTGATGCAGAAGGCAAAGCGCTTGATGTCTCTCTGCAAGAACACGATACAATGAGGTCCCTTTTTCATTACTTTGTTTTCATGTGTTTTCATAGTAAGCTTTTTTTGCTTTGCTCGGTTTTGATACCATTTCTTTCTTTTATGCCATTTCTGTACAGCTGGGGCAAAAGTCATGCTGAAAAGTATTCATTTTAGCAGGGAAGGGAGAGAAAAATGACATGAATAGAAACACTCATGGGTTTGATTGGCACAAGGGAGAAGCAAAACTGAAAAGTGGATTTGGGGAATGAATAAGCATTCAACAGGGATGAGCACGAGTCCAGTAGTACTTATAAGACTGTCTGAAGAAGTGAGCTGTGTGACTCACAAAAGCTCACACTCTACCACAAATTGTGTTAGTCTTATAGGTGCTACTGGACTCTTGCTCTTTTCTACTGCTACAAACAGACTGACATGGCTACCCATCTTGATCTATCAGCAGGGATGAGAATTTTTTATAGATTTTTATAGTTTTACTAGTTTGAGAACCTGGATGCCTTATATCTACTGAAAGGAAGCCCCTTAAATAATAAAGCTTTCAGTCCCCTTTAACCAGAGGTGCATTGGATAGGGACTGTTAATTCTACTACTGCATACTGCCTTTTACTACTGCATTACTGAATCATTTCTCCATGTTGTTAATATATCATGTCGCAATGCTTCAGCATTCTGTCAGCTCTGTATTGGGTTTCTGTTTTTCTATCATATAAGTTTTTATTTCAGGCAATAAACTCACAAACTTAAAATATAAGCTACACTTGCACAATTGTGCTTAGTTCTTGTGGCCTCTTCTTACATGCCCAGGGTAAGGCTGATCACCACCTTGGGGTTAGGTAGCAATTTCCCCCAAGCCAGTTTGGCTAGGGATCCTGATGATGTTTTGCCATCTTCTGGGCATGGAGTAAAGGTCACTGGGTGTGTGCAGGAGGGGAGGTACGTGTAAATTTCCTGCATTGTGCAGGGGGTTGGACTAGATGACCCTAAAGATCCCTTCCAACCCTATGATTCTATGAATCATCTAAATCATACATCTATTACAGCCATTGTCTTACAATCATCTAAGTCATACATATTACATAAAAGATAAACTACTATCACGTAAGTCATATAGTCAGGTTTCTGCTTATTTTTCAAATTTCTACTGTATTGTTTATTGAATGTCCCAGCCATTGATCGTATTGGCTTATATTGAGTCTCAGTGCGAAAGGCAGTCTATAAATAACATAAAGCAGAGCTAAACAAAGCAGATGCTTCTCCTGCTACTGCATAAAAGAAAGGGAGCGAGATGTGCTCTTCACTTTGGGATCTATGACATTCATTTCTTCCCCTTTCTTTTCCCAGCTCAACCAGCTTTTCCGAAACAGCACTTTAGGACCGCATTTCCTTGGCTGCTCAGTAGAACATTTCAGGTGTGTTCAAAGCCCTTCTGAGCCTCTTTATAACTCAAAGACCTTATCACCATCACCCACCAAAAAATCACCAAATTATCATCAGCTGCCATTGCAGCTTCCTGTGGTCGGGATAGGTGGGGAGGTGGCATGGTATAGCCTAATCTCATTGGATCTCAGAAGCTAAACAGGGTCGCCCCGATTAGATGAGAGATCACCAAGGAAGACCAGGGTTGGTCTGCAGAGGAAGGCAATGGCAAACTACCTCTGCCCCTCACTTACCTTGAAAACCTCTTGAGGGAGTCTCCGTACATTGGTTGTGACTGGACAGCACTCACACGCAATCAGGGCTTTTTTTCTGGGGAAAGAGGTGGTGGAACTCCGTGGGTTGCCCTAGGAGAAAATGGTCACATGGCTGGTGGCCCCGCCCCCTGATCTCCAGACAGAGGGGAGTTGAGATTGCCCTCTGCGGAGGGCAATCTCAACTCCCCTCTGTCCGGAGATCAGGGGGCGGGGCCACCAGCCATGTGACCATTTTCAAGAGGTTCCGGAACTCCGTTCCCCCGCGTTCCCCCTGAAAAAAAGCACTGCATGCAATCATGTGACTAAGCTCATTTCTCGCTCTTGTCATCCCTGTTTTTGCAGGCCCACTGGCCAGGAAAATGAAACCAGCGTTGATTCGAACTGTGCATTTGCGCTGGATTATGGGTTGAGGACTCTTGACAAAAGTCTTGTATATGACATATTCGAGAACCTGACTGGCCAAGGCTCTTTACTAGGGAACTACACACTCGACAAGGAGAGCGTGCACGTCAGCGGTAAGGGGAGCAGCCTTCACAATGTTGGTAGTTACAAAGGAGAGGCAATCTGGTTCTTTTTCTTCCTTTTCCATTCATGCGTTCTTAATGCCGCTGGTCTGGGTTCCCTTTCTTTTTGTTGCTGCCCTTGCGATTGGGCCCTGCCGATCTGTTATGCAAGCGAATGGACTTTCTTTCAGCATAAGGAGCCTTCTTTCCATGCAAGAGGCTCTTTAAGACTCTTCAAAATAAAATCAAAAGGGGGCTCTTTGAATCGAATCAGATTGTGTTCAAAATTCAGTCTCCTCTGTAAGCTAGATGCGTAAAGCAGATGTGGCAGGTGGGCAGGAATGTTGGGTCTGACCTGGTTCCCTTGCCTTACTAGAGAGGCTCTTTGTTCCTATTTTCCCCAGGGTATCCTTCAGAAGCCACTCCTGTAACCTCTAGGGAAGGTAAGTACATTTATAAATGAATGGATTGATAGTGTTACGTTGTGGGTACAGTATAATCATAGAATCATAGAGTTGGAAGGGACCTCCAGGGGTCATCTAGTTCAGCCTCCTGCACACTGCAGGAAATTCACAAATACCTCCCCTTTCTCCCCACACACCCGGTGACCCTTGCTTCATGCCCAGAAGATCGCATGGGTTACAGCACTAACTATGCCCAGAAGATGGCATGAGTACAGCTTTAACTATAATGTGGGTACAGCGCTAACTAAGCATTATTTCTTGACCCAAAAACATCCAACAAGATTTAGGCAAAGATCTTTTATATGTTTTATCATAAAACACCACCTTTCTAAACATGACGAGATCAATCAGTGTTCAAGAAGTCTCATGTTACAAAAATCGGTCGTTTCTCTCATTCCAGAACTGCCTTTCTGGGTGATCATCCTCATATGTTTGTCTGTCCTTCTGGGCTTCATCCTCCTCTTCCTTTTATGCTTCTTGGTAAGTTCAGACTGGGCTTGAAGACAGAGGGCTATGAAGATTATCCAATGCAAGCACTGGGCTTACTCATTTATACTAGGGGGTCCATGCCATCACAGAGTGTATCTATTGTGCGAGACTTGTATTTTTCCCAGAACTATTTCAGAAGGAGGTAGAAGAGCAAGATTCAGGTTCAATAGTGGCTTAAAGACCAAGTAGCTTTCCCTGACCTGGATAGCCCAGGTGAGCCTGATCTCATCATATCTCAGAAGCTAAGCAGGGTTGGCCGTGGTTAGTAAGTGGATGGGAGACCTCCAACGAAGACCAGGGTTAAAAAGGCAGGCAATGGCAAACCACCTCTGTTAGTCTCTTGCCATGAAACCCCACCAGGTGTCACCATAAATCAGCTATGACTTGACGGCACTTTCCTCCACCACCAGATTTCCAGGGTATGAGCTGTTGAGAGACAAAGCTCCCTTTGTCAGAAAAAAGGAGTGGGAAAAGGAAGGAGTCCTTCTAATCCAGGCAGAGGGTGGGCGGGGTATTGTAAATTAGAAGGTGAGGAAGCTGGCTATAACAGATGTAATTCGTTTGATAGAGCCTGGGTGTGAAGTGCAGAAAATTAGCATCTGTAATGCGAGAAAAAAAACCTTTGTTCTGATTCAGCCATGGGGGAATCCAGTGTTCCAAGTCTGCAAATAAACTAAGTTTCCGCAAGCCTGGAGAGATGCCCTGGCTTGCTCCTCCAAGGGGAGGTTTTTAAAAGAACAACTTTGCTTGCCATCTCCATCCGCATGTCATTGGGACACTAAAACCTCCCTTTCTGTGCATCTGTCTCTCTGTCTTAAACATATTTCTTTATGTTTTTACCCATCAGATTGCCTTCTGTCTGAGGAGGAAAGCAGGCAAGTACCAAGTCCAGCAGAGCATTTTTGGGATCTACTACCCACATCTGGACAAGCGAAAAGTACATTGATGTGAACTTTAGAGACTTGGCTCCATAGCTGAAACAGAACGGCCTCTTTGTGTACAACCTCTCTGCACGAAGCAGAAGTTAGCCACCGCTGGGATCACTGCAATTTTCTTCTTAATCAAAATTGGCCTTGAAGAAAAGGGGGGAAATGGGACCTGGACTCTTGCCAATCGACATTGACCTCCGTGTGAAATGTCCGTTCTGCGGAAGAGCGTCGGAAGTATAACTTTATTTATTTATTAATGCTCTGTGGAATTCAGAGCACCCTTTTTATGCTTGTGGACTTGATGCCTTATATTATTTAAGTATTGGAAAGTAGTCAGATGTTGCTTGGATGGACAACGATTGTCGAAAAAAATTTTTCAGTGATGGGGAAGAGAGATTTGGAAGGCTGCCTATCAAGTTTGAAGTTTATAGCACTTTGAACTCCGTGCTTTTAATTATCTTTAACTTGATCGCTGAAATTGAGTTTCTTGTTGAGAGAGAGAATTTTTGTATTTAATGAGTAACTTATTTTTTCCTTTTAAGGACAATATTGCTGAAATAGAATACTTGAGAGAGGAATTTCTCCCCAGGCTGAATTTGACACGGCAGCTTAGGGCTGGATTCCAGAATAAAATTTCAGGGATTAATCTGATGGTCTCTGTTTGACTTTTTATTTATAATTGTTTGAGTTAGGAAAAGGGGGGCTTTCCTTGCTGGGAACTCCCTTAGACCAAGGTTTCCCTGGAAAGCCCCCTGGTAATTGGCTGCCACCATTCAGGGGCCTCCTGAAAACTTCTAGACTGATCTGCTGAGAAGATGCTCTTCCGGAAAAGTGCCAGAACAATAAAGGAATAACCGGAAAACTGGGTAGCATTCATGCAGTCTAGCACATAGGGAAGAGATTCAGAGAAATATCCCAGAGGAAATATATTGTACTCAGGGAGCCATACAATTCTTTATAGAAAGTAGGTTTATTGTAAAAGGGGGGGGGGAATAACAGGAAAAGAATAGGTGAGTTTAAAGGGGGTAACATAAGGCTTGGCAGAAATACGGGCATCCCAGAGTGCGGAAGAGAAGGGGTCATCTCAGAAGCAACATTTTGGGTAAATGTCAAACTTATGAGTTAAGCCACCCCCACCAAATGCTCTGCATTTCAGCCTGCAATTGTCTGAGAGCCAAGCTACAAGTGACGCCTTACACAGGTTGGACACTTGTCAGCTTCTCTCAATTTTTGATGGGAAATGTAGGCGTCCTGGTTTTACAGCTTGGCTCTCCATTACAGCTGCAAGACCAGGATGCCTACATTTCCCATCAAAACTTGAGGGAAGCTGACCAGTGTCCAACCTGTGTCACTTGTAGCTTGGCTCTGAGTCTCTCCTGCCCTCTGCTGGCCAGTTTAAGATGGTTTTGCTATAATATTCCTTCTCATAGTGATAACGAGCAGATCCCTACAGCTCTGCCCTCTTTAGAGTCTGAGCATTCTGTACACAGGGGGGTTGGATTTTTCATCAAAGTTTGCCATAGAACTGCATGAGCAAAGAAAGAGCAATTCTGCCCTTCCCTCTCTACTTTTTACATACTCTGCCCTCTGGGGATTTTTCTAAGTGCCTAAGGGACACACTTGTGAAATTTCCCCATTTAATGAGCTTGGCAAATATTCTGTGATATTCACATGGTGCACACATCAGTGCTGTTGTATATATATGCTGTAAATTTCTTAACTTGCAATTCATGCTTCTATAACACCTATTAAATATATATCCCCTCCTCTTCTCCCAAGAATCTGGGGCCCAGCAATAGCACATGGGCAAAGTGAATGCTCATCCAGTTCATTTCTTTCTTTCTTTTTAAATTTTTTTTTGGTCCAGTTCATTTCTCAAACATGGACAATTTGGATCAGAAGAGCATATTCCGGGGATAGTTTGTGTCAGAGAAGATTTTGGAAGCATCTGAGAGAAGGTAGCATTACAAATTTAAGAGAGATTCCAATAGTATGGCAAAAGTGGTCTGAAATCTGCAAAAGTTGGCAAAGAGTGCAACTCAGAAAGTCCCAGCATCAACTCCTGTCATTTTCTCTGACATGATTGTATGTTGGGAAAGACGTGGAGCGTTGCTGCCATTCTGAGATCAAGGGTCTGACTTGATCTAAGGCAGCAATGTGTGATGTTTTCCAGACTAGAACACTCATCCACGATTTCCACCGTCTTATCATTGTGGAGCCCAATCTGAAAACTGCTAGTGTAGATGGTCTCAGGGAAATAGCTCTGGATGACTCATGATATTCCATTCATCCTGAAAATTCCATGTTCTTAAGCCCATTGTTTCTAAAGAACACTTTGCAGCCATCAGGCGTAGAGGAAAGTGAAAAAAATGGATTGACCCAGTTTCCAAGGTGATGGTTGGAGAGAATGATCATAACGCTGATTACCAAGTTCAAGCAAGTTCACCCAAGATGCTGATATTATAGTTCTCTTTGTGACAACAGAGTGAACTGGCAGGTCCTCTCCAGACTGGTGTTTATAGACCTCACTGGTTGATCCAGTATAAAGTAAGCTTTGGAGGCCATCTGAAATGTCATTCAGAAATGCCAGGCCAGTCAGCCCAGGGCCTTCACGGGCAAGGAGTCGGGCATCTTCTCGATCAAAGAGTCCAAGGTCAAGGCCAGTAAGTCCAGGGCATGTGAGAACAACAACCTCTCCAGGATATGCAGTGGACCAATCAATCAGGTCTAGAGCACCTTCAAGTGAAAGAAATTCCACAATGGTGAGATCAAAGACTCCAGATAAAGGGCGCGTGGTTGTCAAAACAGGAGCTGTTGTGATAGAAACTGGTACTGGAACATGTAAAGCCGGATTTGCAGGTCAGCAGACTCCCCAATCTGTCATTGAGACTTTGGTGGGACACCCTACAGAGAGGTCCATGAGGACTAGAAGAGATAGACCAGACACATTCATTGGGGAACGAGCAAGATTGGAGCCTGATCTTGATATTATTTTACCAGTAAGACATGGCATAATCATTGACTGGGATGCAGCTGAAGAACTTTGGAGACACCTCTTCTATAGTGAGCTCAAAGTTAACCCTGAAGACCACGCCCTTTTGATGTCTGATCCTCCACTGTGCCCAACTACAAACAGAGAGAAGTTGGTGGAGGTTGTCTTTGAGTCCCTCAACTCTCCAGGAATGTATGTGGCCTATCAGTCCGTGCTGTCAGTGTATGCCCATGGCAAAATTAGTGGCTTAGTGGTAGACACTGGCCATGCGGTGACGCATACCGTCCCAGTCCATCAAGGGTACAACTTGCCAAATGCCATAGAAAGGATGGACATTGCTGGGTCCAATCTGACACATTTCTTGATGGACCTCCTAAAGGACATGGGGCATTACTTAGACGAGAAGATGCTGGATATAGTTGATGACATCAAACATAAATGTTGTTATGTTGCCTTTGATTTTGAGAATGAGTGGAATAGTCCCAAGAGAGAATACATTGTGGATTATCAGTTACCAGACGGCCAGGTTATAAGCTTGGGGAAAGAGCGGTTTCAGTGCCCAGAGATGTTGTTCAACCCTCCCCCGATGCCTGGCCTCACTCTGGTCGGAATCCATGGTATGGCCCAGAGAAGCTTGAGGAAGGTCCCTGAACAGACCCGGAAGGAGATGTATGAAAACATCATGCTATGTGGAGGGTCATCCCTCTTTGAAGGGTTCGAAAAGAGATTTACTCATGAGCTTCAGACCAATGCGAAAGTGAAAGTCTCAGCTACCCCAACGAGAAAGTATTCTGTCTGGATGGGAGGCTCTATTCTGGCTTCCCTGAAAAACTTCCAGCCGTGTTGGATTAGAAAGGAAGAGTATCACGAGCGTGGGCCATACATTGTCCACAGGAAGTGCTACTGAGATAGGCTGAAGGAACCCTGCACACCCGAGTAGCTTGTGGCCCAGGAAGCAAAGAAGGCAACAATAAACCCATGTGTTTGCATAGTACTTGGAATACGGCTTCTGGTTATTGGCTGATCAGTTGACTCAGTTTCTGTGGGAGGAATTGGTACCTAACTTCCGAATAGTCATTGGACCTCCGTCACTGTGAGTTGCCATATGCCCACTGGAGGTGGGAGATCTCCCTCCCCCATCAGCACTCCAGCAGAGGGAAATGAATTTAAAATACGGAGCAGCAATGACAATGGCGTGATGTCACTTCCTGGGAAACCCAGAAGTGACGTAACACTTCTTTAAGAATCACCAGAAACTCTGTGTCAAAACCAGAGTTTTTGACGATTCCTAGAGAGGATTAACATCACTTCTGGGTTTTCCCAGAAGTGATGTCATGCTGCTGTTGAAGAAATCCTAAACAGCGTTACTCCAGTCTAAGCCCATTGACTTTAATTGGCTTAGACTGGAGTAACTCTGCTTAGGATTTCACTGTTAGTCTCTTGCTGATTTGCCATGCTGGGCCTAGCAGCCTGGCCACAGTGTACGTTTTATGTGCCAGGTTCAAACAGATGCATCTCCAGTTCAAAGTATGAGCGCTTTGGAAAGTTTCCTCATCCAACTTTCTCTCTAGGTTTTGGAATCTCGAGTTTCCATTACCAGTTTTATTTCCAATGTGGAATCCGCTACAATAAATCTCCTGTTTCAATTTTCTTCCTGGTCTTGGTAGTAAGTGCCACGCAATCCAAGTTGGCACTTCTTTCCTTCAATTCATGACCTCTTCCTTGTCCGATGATGTTGATTTTTACATGTGCAATGATGGAGCACTGCCCTAACAAAAAGTCCTACCCAATAAGTCCTACCAGTCTTTTGGTGTATTCGGCATCTTTCCTAGTTGCAAACCTGAAATTCCTCGAGATTTGGGGGTGACGCCTGGAAGGGTACCGTTTAGAGAGGGGAGGGACCTCAGCAGATTATAATTCTACAGAGTCCATCCTCCCAAGCAGCCACTTTGTCCAGTGGAACTGATCTCTGTGGACTGCAGTTCAGTCGTAATTCTTGGAGGCCTAACTGCCAGCCATGCAGGCAATCACTGTATCCACACACACCCCTGCCATTTTTATCGAGGCATATCAATTGTGTGGCAGCAGTGAAAGATGGAAATTAACCAGAAGACGCCATCAATAGCTGCAAAAAGTGGGTTTGGAACAATCCCTTTGCCAGTCTTTACTTAGCAATCCTGGTAGGCTGGTCACCCCCCCCCCCCCACTTGAAACCCATTTTAATCCATTTCAGTATAAATTTTCTTGCAAGGCGGTAACATTCTGGATGCAGCATTCTATACCAACTGGCTCTTCTGTACCGTATTCAAGGGCAGCCCCACACAGCCAGGGCCTGGCTTAAAGGAGCAAAGGCCCTCTAAGCCTCTGTCTTTGGAGGGGAGGTCTTGCTTGCTCGCAGCGTTGAGTTTAACAAAGACAAACTAGCTGCGATCCCTGAACTGTCTGGGGGCAGCTTGAGTTGCTGGGACACAGCCTTGTTTGCTCTAATAGGCCAGCTGGCAATGGCAAAGCTACCTCTGTTCATCTCCTGCTTTGAAAACCCTCTGGTTTGCCAAGTGCCATCGTCAGCTGCATCTTGATGGCACTTCACACACACACACACACAGAGCAAATAAGTAATAATGCAGTAATAAATAAATAATGTAGCTGAAGATAGAAGGTAGGTGGTGGGGGGGTGAGTGGAAAGAAGGATGAAGGGAAAGGTGAAGATACAGGGGTTGCTAGAGGGAAGGAATGCAGAAATAGTGTGGGGAGGGGAGATACAGATGAAAGTGAGGTGCCCCCTGCTTAGGGTTGCCAGCCTCCAGGTAGTGGCCGGAGATCTCCCTGAATTACAACTGGTCTCCAGGCCACAGAGAACAGTTCACCTGGAGAAGATGGCTACTTTGGGGGGTGGACTCTATGGAATTATGCCATGCCAACTTCCTTTTCCTCTCCAAACCCCACTTTCTCCAGGTTTCACCCCCCAGATCTCCAGGAATTTCCCAACTTGGAGCTGGCAACCCTACCCCTGCTAGTCCTTCAAGGTTTCCCAACATGCAACTGGGCCTGGCAGCTGGCACTGCACAACCAGCCATAGTTTCCCCAGATAGAGGCAGCTAGGGTGGGGGGAAAGAAGTAGAGATCTCATTTCCCCGGTGGCGGCAGGGGTTCCCCTGCTCCCACCTTTTGTTTCCCCACCTGTGCTGGAATGCAGGCGGGGAGTCTGCCACGAGCCTCTCTAAACGTCCAGAGTTCAACCAAGCCGACCGGGGAACAGGCAGGGAGCGTAGTCCAAAGAGCCGAATGCAAGGGTCAGGGCCAAAAGAGCAGTCAGAGCAGAACTGAGTCGCAGTAGAGCCGGGCGGGTCTGTGCGCAGGTGCTTCTTCAACAAGGGAAAGGGTGTCCTGGCTTAAGAGCTCTCACCTTCAGGGCAGTGCTGCATCCTCTTAAGACTCAAGGTCATTACGTCGCTGTTTGAGTGCCTGAAGCCTTGCACTTCGCCTCCTTTCCTGTGCAGCAAGACGCTGCCTCCGTCTGCGCTGCCTATCAGGCTCAGGGGAGCTGGGTGGAGATGCTGCCTTGGTCTCAGGAGCTGGTGCAGGTAAGGGAACAGCCTCTGTCCCTGGGTCTGCCCTGGATTCCTCAGCCTGCTCTGGCAAGGGTTCCTGCTGTTCCATTCCCTTCTGGTCTTCCAAGCGGCTGACTCTGGAGGGGCTTGGAATATTCCCACTCCTGTCGTCCTCCCTGAGGTCTTCATCCTCTGAGGACTCAGAGGCCACGACACCACCACCACCACTTGCCTGGTGGGCAGGGGGCAAAGGTGGGGAACAGGTAGGGTTGCCAGATCTGAGTTGGGAAATTCATTGAGATTTTGGAGGTGGAGCAGGATATAATGCCATAGAGTCCACCCTCCAAGGTAACCATTTTCTCCAGGGGAACTGATGTCTGTTGTCTGGAGATTAGCTGGATTCCGGGAGATCTTCAATTACCACCTGGAGGCTGGCAACCCTAGGAACAGGCCTCCTGGGCACGCTCCCGAGGCTGGTGTGACGTCGCTGATGTCATTGCGCCGCCCTGAGTGCTCCTGTGTTTCACTGTGGGCCAATTTGGGCCCCAAATGGGCTGAATCGGGCCCATTATGAAGTGCACAAGCGCTCCCTACCTTGCATGATAATGTCACTTCTCAGAAATGACCGCGCACACAGAGCATGCCAGGAGCAAAAAGAAGGTAAGCACCAGTTCCCCCTCTCCTGCTGGGACGATGAGGGGAGCTGGCAACCCTAGGGAGAAAGCTGACGATAGGGGTGCAGATGACGGTAATTTGGCTGGCAGATGAGAAGGAGGAAAGAGGGCAACACTATGGGGACTTTTCAGGGACAAAAAGAGGAAACAGTGAAAGGCAGAGAACTGAGATGCCCCAGGTCCACCACTTGTATTTAATAACATTCCTAGAAATGTTGGGCTGGCGAATATTGCAAATACTCTCAGAATTTTAAAATATGTGTATGCCGAATGTTTCCTAACATTTTGAACACTTTTGAGTAGAAACAGGATCAAAACTAATAAGTAGCTTCTTTTGTGTTTGGAGACAATGCGTTGCAAATAACTCCTTTTTATATCTGTCTGTCTGTGATCAGATTATGCCTCCAAGTGGAAGAGGATTGCCTATGTATTGTGAGAGGAAAAACGGATTGAAAAAAAGTGAAATGAACTTGCATTGGAGCTGGATCCAGACATGACAGGTTCCTGAATGTCCCCTCTGGCTGGAGCCACACATCATTAGACAGTGCTCTGTCATGGCACTATAGCCATCGCTTGCAACTGGATGGGCTTCTCCACAGGAATATCCAGTTGGGAAGGTTTACCAAAGAACATCAATAGCATAATATCCAGTGATGTTAGTTAGTTTGGTAGCCATGTTGGCCTGCAGTAGAACAGCAGGATTTGAGTCCAGGGGCACCTTAGAAACCAACAAGATTTTCAGTGTAAGCTTTTGAAAGTCTGATCTCCCTTCAGGAGCTGACTCTCAAAAGCTCACACCCTGAAAATCTTGCTATCCTGTGATGTGTCGATCCAGCCAAGAATGGCTTTGTCAGTGTTGGGAGTTTTTAGCCAGAACTGGAGCTGGGCCTATGTGCAATTGGACAGGTGCTGGGATGTTTCCATCCCAGAGGTGAATACCGTAGAGACAAAGTAGGATGTGGGGAATACTACTGAATTGCTTAACAACTCTGGTTTAATCTGAAATCTCAGGTTTCTTTTATGGCTTCCCTGCACTTTTCTCCAGCTGTAGCCCTTTCATCTTTAAAGAGGACTGCATTTGTTGTGCCATTCAAATCTGAACTGACAGTTAAAATATAACTTTTATTTGAGGTTGGAGTGAAAAGAGGATAGAACTGAGGGGGGGGGTGGCCCACACCAAGAGGACACCACTCTTCTGGCACCTTTCTTAACTGCCCCATGGTTTGCCTTCTCTTCTGCAACCAACATCCTTCTTCAGTATAAATCTGGCACTTAAGTTCACTTCTCTCCTTCATCCCTAAAGTTAACTAGTTTTTTTCAGTTCAGCTGTCAAGCAACCTCTCATACAACCTCTTCAAAAATCACCTTCCATCAGATGGCAGTATTTCTAAACCAGCAACCGCTATGCAGAAAATAACCGCCTATAAACAGGAGCAAGCAAGCGATGGCTCTTAAGAAAAGCAATGCTAAGAAACAATCTTTCAGCCACCTGCCTGCCACCAACATACTCTTTCTAGGGTTGCCAACCTCAAGGCGGTGGCTGGAGATCTCCTGGAATGACAACTGATCTCCAGGTTTCAGAGATCAGTTCTCTTGGAGAAAATGGCTGCTTTGGAGGGGGGACTCATGTCATTATACTATGCTGAGGCCCCTCCCGTCCCCAAAGCCTGCCCTCCCCAGGCTCCACTCCCAAAATCGCCAGGAATTTCACAACCAGGAGCTGGTTACCATATCTCTTACTACAGTTTGAGTATGGGGACAGATAAGAGTGATAGGCCAAAGACTCCAGAAAAGGATTCTATGATTCCCAACTCCAGGTTGGGAAACTCCTAACGGATTGCAAGTGGAGCCAGGGAAGGCCCCGCCGCAAAGATGTGGTTGCCATAGACCCCACCCTCCAAAACAGCCATTTCCTCCAGGGAAACCCATCTGTGTAACCTGGAGAGAGGCTGTCATTCCAGATTCGAGGCTTCTTCTAGTGGCTGGCAACCCTAGTTCTCACACGGGCCTTCCCCACGAGAAAAAAGACTGCGCTTCCAGAGATCCTTTGCAGCCAGGGCCTCCTTCCCACTCACCGCCGCTTCTCAAGCGGCCAGCCCTACGCCACTGTTCCGGTTCCCACTAGGGCAAACCCACGGTCAACGGGGCGACCAATAGGAACTGTGAACAAGGGCAGGAGCCGAAGGGCGGGGTTGAGAGCCGAGCGGGAAGCCCCGCCCCATGATTGGCTATGCCCCTTGCGGTTGGCCAGGGCGGCATGGGAGGGCCGGCCTCCTCCGGAAGTTTTTTCTGTCTGAGCCCTGGTTGCCATGGTGACGCTTCCGCGTTCTGGCTGCCGAAGGAGGAAGTGCTTAGGTTGCCCTAATGCCGAGGACTGGCGAGAGCGTCGGGCTGGACTTGGAGCCGTGGAGCCGTGGGCTGGGCTTGGAGCACTCTGAGCGCCCGCCCGCCTTTCAGGTCGTTCCGCAGCCGAAAGAACGGACCGTTCGGCAAGGAGTCGCCCCAAACAAACTTGCCACAGGGGGACGGCCCTTGAGCGGGGGAGCCATTGTGGTTGCCAACCTCCAGGTGGTGGCTGGCAATCTCCCGGAATTGCAACTGATCTCCAGCCTACGAAGATCAGTTCCTCTAGAGAAAGTGGCTGCTTTGGAGGGGGCACTCTGACAGTATTCCTTGCTTTAAAAAAAAAACTCCTCAAACCCTGCCCCCCCAGGTTCCACCCCCCACCCCCCAAATTTCCAGGAATTTTCCAACTAGGAGCTGGCTAGTTGCTTTGAAGAGGCCGACCCTCTGTGAATTTAGAGCCGAAACAGACGTGACGCATTTCACGTGCCGTCCACGCGATTGCACTTACACGTGTCTCCAGCGGGTTTTGCTGTTCACGTGCTGCCAGTGTGTTTCGGAACCCCCCCTACACGCGTTCGCGGTCGACCGTCCACGGGTTCTCGGCTGTACTTCTGTGACGCGCTTCCCTTGGCGCATGCTCACAGGAAAATGGCCGAGAAATAGGCCATCAGTTGCTGCACCTGAAGTGGCCGGCAGGTGGCGTCATGCATTGATCGTCACTATAAGTTGGCATCGCGTCATAGCACTCTATGCGCGCTGTCCGGGTTTGCCGACGCTTGTTGGGGTTTGCTGAAAGGGCTGTTCGAAGTGACGCGGGGTGCCAGCCCCAAGAGCAGCGGGCAGGTCCTGCACCCGGCATGACCGTTGCCTATATTTTCCCTTAACCTTTGTTGCATGCAGAATGCACACTACACAGTTTGTTTAAAAAGCTTTATTCTTTTCTCTTAAAAGATTGCATTCATTTTAAAAAACTCCAAACTTTTTGTGTGCCACTCTGGGCCTTGCAAGGGTCAACCCAGCTTCTTCGCAGGCCTTGTCTTGTTAGATTGTCTCTGGTAGAGCCCGCCACACGCTGACTGGCCGCATGTGTGCAGGACCCACGGCTGTGCAGACACCTGTCGGCGTCTCTGGCCTGAAGCACTGGGCTCCCCGGTCCTGTGCCCGCCGATTCTGTTACGTCTTGAGGGCCGGCTCCCCGCCTGCATGTCCGCCCAATGAACATTTTGCTGACATTCAATTCCCTGGATGGTCCAATCCACCTTTCTTTGTGGTGGGGGCGGATCTTGGGGTTGCCGAATCGGGGCGCCTCGTGATGATTGACGTGTTCCGCATCCCCTCGGGGTGCGTGGAGTGTGGCTGTGGACCGTTCGCCGAGGGGATATAACAGTCCTTCCAGACGCGAGCGCGCCGCACAGCGTGGAGCGATGCCGCCTCGTGTCCGAGCGCGCAGCCCCTGGCGTCGGTTCGAGGTCCACATGCTGCTCTCAGCGATCCTGCGCATGGGCTACGCGGGGGAGCTAATGCGCGGGGCGCGGGCACGTGCACCGCACGCCTGGGAGGCGCTCTCCCGCGGCCTGGCGGTGTCGGGCGTCGCACGCTCGCCACAGGAATGCCGTGGGAAGTTCCGCCAGCTCCGGGACCGCTTCCTGCGCTGGCGCCAGGGGGGTCAGCTCCGACCACCGCCACACCACCGCGCAATGGAGCGCCTTCAGGAGGAGTCTGAACGGTTGGCGGCGGCGGGCCAGCAGCCGAGAGGTGAGCAGCTTTTCCGCTTTGCGCGCTTTGCGCCGGCCCTGACTTTATTCGCACGCCCCCTTTGCCGGTGGGGGACAAAAAAGAGCGCGGTGCGCCTGCTTGGCGGGCCAGGGGAGCGCGGCGCTGGAGCTCTGTGTCTTGACTGTTTGCTCTTCTGCAGGGGAGGAGCACGGGGCAGAGATCATATCCGTGACCAGTGGAGAGGAGGCGGAGGAGGTGCCGGGCGCGGTTGTCCTCCGTGCGCCGCCATCATCGCCCACCGGAGTGGTGGCGGATACCCCGATCCGCCCTGAGTCCGCCACAACCATGGAGCCAGGTGGGTCTGCAGGTGTGACACGGATGTGCGGATGAGGGCGGGGGAGGGCTCCCCCCTGCCGCGGCCAGGGCGCTTGATGGGCCTGGCGTTGGCAGAAGTGAATTTTTTGCCCGCCCTTGAAATCCCTGAACACATAACGTTTTGTAACGGCACAGACTCATCCGGTTCCAGCGCGGGGACTTCGCGGGATGAGGGGCGCAGGGCAGAGCTGGAGCGGGAGGATGTGCCCATAACAGTGCGTGGGCAGGTCGCGGTGGAGGCCTGCCTCAGAGTGTGTAAGTGGGGTGCCATTTCTGCTTCGAGAGGCGGGTGGGCCATCAGGGTTTTGAGCCACTGGCGACGGCGAAGATCTGTGGCTATGTGGTGGCCGCGGTATTGATCGCCGTGCCGGCAAGATCCATTGTCCTATGTTTCCCCAATGGAGACAGGTGGGGGGGAAGGGAACCCATTACTGGAGATGGGGTGAGATGGCGGGTGCGTGGCTCTCATTGTGCTCTCTCCTGCAGTGAACCGAACCGAGGCGGCGGTGACCAGGATGGCGGAGGAGATCACGACGATTGGTCAAGCGGTCCAGGACATGCGCCGGGACATGGCCACACTGCTGGGGAGGGGGGGGGGCGGGTGACAGTGCACACTCATAAAGAGAGCCTGCTGTGATTGGGGTTTGTTCAAGGTTGTTTTGTAAATAAAAGTTTCTTGTTTCCCTGTTTACAGTCGTTTCGTGAGGAGACACCCCCCACCCCCCACCTCCAGGGGCCACACTACCCTGCGCGTGCCTGGACATGTCCCAAGCTGAGAGGGACAAGGGGCTGGGGAAGCCTTCAGGTGGCTCTTGACAGGCAGAGGGGGCACACATGGCACCCATCTTTGGCATGCAGGCTTGCAAAACTTCTCCTTTGAGGCCTACTGGGTGGGTGCCTGGCGTGGGACGGGCGAGAAGCGTGCCTGGACATGTCCCAAGCTGAGAGGGACAAGGGGCTGGGGAAGCCTTCAGGTGGCTCTTGCCAGGCAGAGGGGGCACACATAGCACCCATCTTTGGCATGCAGGCTTGCAAAACTTCTCCTTTGAGGCCTACTGGGTGGGTGCCTGGCGTGGGACGGGCGAGAAGCGTGCCTGGACATGTCCCAAGCTGAGAGGGACAAGGGGCTGGGGAAGCCTTCAGGTGGCTCTTGCCAGGCAGAGGGGGCACACATAGCACCCATCTTTGGCATGCAGGCTTGCAAAACTTCTCCTTTGAGGCCTACTGGCTCTTGCCAGGCAGAGGGGGCACACATAGCACCCATCTTTGGCATGCAGGCTTGCAAAACTTCTCCTTTGAGGCCTACTGGGTGGGTGCCTGGCTTAGGACGGGCGAGAAGCGTGCCTGGACATGTCCCAAGCTGAGAGGGACAAGGGGCTGGGGAAGCCTTCAGGTGGCTCTTGCCAGGCAGAGGGGGCACACATAGCACCCATCTTTGGCATGCAGGCTTGCAAAACTTCTCCTTTGAGGCCTACTGGCTCTTGCCAGGCAGAGGGGGCACACATAGCACCCATCTTTGGCATGCAGGCTTGCAAAACTTCTCCTTTGAGGCCTACTGGCTCTTGCCAGGCAGAGGGGGCACACATAGCACCCATCTTTGGCATGCAGGCTTGCAAAACTTCTCCTTTGAGGCCTACTGGGTGGGTGCCTGGCGTAGGACGGGCGAGAAGCGTGCCTGGACATGTCCCAAGCTGAGAGGGACAAGGGGCTGGGGAAGCCTTCAGGTGGCTCTTGCCAGGCAGAGGGGGCACACATAGCACCCATCTTTGGCATGCAGGCTTGCAAAACTTCTCCTTTGAGGCCTACTGGCTCTTGCCAGGCAGAGGGGGCACACATAGCACCCATCTTTGGCATGCAGGCTTGCAAAACTTCTCCTTTGAGGCCTACTGGGTGGGTGCCTGGCGTAGGACGGGCGAGAAGCGTGTGCCCCCAAGCTGAGAAGCGTGTGCCCCCAAGCTGAGAGGGACAATGGGCTGGGGAAGCCTTCAGGTGGCTCTTGCCAGGCAGAGGGGGCACACATAGCACCCATCTTTGGCATGCAGGCTTGCAAAACTTCTCCTTTGAGGCCTACTGGCTCTTGCCAGGCAGAGGGGGCACACATAGCACCCATCTTTGGCATGCAGGCTTGCAAAACTTCTCCTTTGAGGCCTACTGGCTCTTGCCAGGCAGAGGGGGCACACATAGCACCCATCTTTGGCATGCAGGCTTGCAAAACTTCTCCTTTGAGGCCTACTGGGTGGGTGCCTGGCGTAGGACGGGCGAGAAGCGTGCCTGGACATGTCCCAAGCTGAGAGGGACAAGGGGCTGGGGAAGCCTTCAGGTGGCTCTTGCCAGGCAGAGGGGGCACACATAGCACCCATCTTTGGCATGCAGGCTTGCAAAACTTCTCCTTTGAGGCCTACTGGCTCTTGCCAGGCAGAGGGGGCACACATAGCACCCATCTTTGGCATGCAGGCTTGCAAAACTTCTCCTTTGAGGCCTACTGGCTCTTGCCAGGCAGAGGGGGCACACATAGCACCCATCTTTGGCATGCAGGCTTGCAAAACTTCTCCTTTGAGGCCTACTGGGTGGGTGCCTGGCGTAGGACGGGCGAGAAGCGTGCCTGGACATGTCCCAAGCTGAGAGGGACAAGGGGCTGGGGAAGCCTTCAGGTGGCTCTTGCCAGGCAGAGGGGGCACACATAGCACCCATCTTTGGCATGCAGGCTTGCAAAACTTCTCCTTTGAGGCCTACTGGCTCTTGCCAGGCAGAGGGGGCACACATAGCACCCATCTTTGGCATGCAGGCTTGCAAAACTTCTCCTTTGAGGCCTACTGGCTCTTGCCAGGCAGAGGGGGCACACATAGCACCCATCTTTGGCATGCAGGCTTGCAAAACTTCTCCTTTGAGGCCTACTGGGTGGGTGCCTGGCGTAGGACGGGCGAGAAGCGTGCCTGGACATGTCCCAAGCTGAGAGGGACAAGGGGCTGGGGAAGCCTTCAGGTGGCTCTTGCCAGGCAGAGGGGGCACACATAGCACCCATCTTTGGCATGCAGGCTTGCAAAACTTCTCCTTTGAGGCCTACTGGCTCTTGCCAGGCAGAGGGGGCACACATAGCACCCATCTTTGGCATGCAGGCTTGCAAAACTTCTCCTTTGAGGCCTACTGGCTCTTGCCAGGCAGAGGGGGCACACATAGCACCCATCTTTGGCATGCAGGCTTGCAAAACTTCTCCTTTGAGGCCTACTGGGTGGGTGCCTGGCGTAGGACGGGCGAGAAGCGTGCCTGGACATGTCCCAAGCTGAGAGGGACAAGGGGCTGGGGAAGCCTTCAGGTGGCTCTTGCCAGGCAGAGGGGGCACACATAGCACCCATCTTTGGCATGCAGGCTTGCAAAACTTCTCCTTTGAGGCCTACTGGCTCTTGCCAGGCAGAGGGGGCACACATAGCACCCATCTTTGGCATGCAGGCTTGCAAAACTTCTCCTTTGAGGCCTACTGGGTGGGTGCCTGGCTTAGGACGGGCGAGAAGCGTGCCTGGACATGTCCCAAGCTGAGAGGGACAAGGGGCTGGGGAAGCCTTCAGGTGGCTCTTGCCAGGCAGAGGGGGCACACATAGCACCCATCTTTGGCATGCAGGCTTGCAAAACTTCTCCTTTGAGGCCTACTGGCTCTTGCCAGGCAGAGGGGGCACACATAGCACCCATCTTTGGCATGCAGGCTTGCAAAACTTCTCCTTTGAGGCCTACTGGCTCGTGCCAGGCAGAGGGGGCACACATAGCACCCATCTTTGGCATGCAGGCTTGCAAAACTTCTCCTTTGAGGCCTACTGGGTGGGTGCCTGGCGTAGGACGGGCGAGAAGCGTGCCTGGACATGTCCCAAGCTGAGAGGGACAAGGGGCTGGGGAAGCCTTCAGGTGGCTCTTGCCAGGCAGAGGGGGCACACATAGCACCCATCTTTGGCATGCAGGCTTGCAAAACTTCTCCTTTGAGGCCTACTGGCTCTTGCCAGGCAGAGGGGGCACACATAGCACCCATCTTTGGCATGCAGGCTTGCAAAACTTCTCCTTTGAGGCCTACTGGGTGGGTGCCTGGCGTAGGACGGGCGAGAAGCGTGCCTGGACATGTCCCAAGCTGAGAGGGACAAGGGGCTGGGGAAGCCTTCAGGTGGCTCTTGCCAGGCAGAGGGGGCACACATAGCACCCATCTTTGGCATGCAGGCTTGCAAAACTTCTCCTTTGAGGCCTACTGGCTCTTGCCAGGCAGAGGGGGCACACATAGCACCCATCTTTGGCATGCAGGCTTGCAAAACTTCTCCTTTGAGGCCTACTGGGTGGGTGCCTGGCGTAGGACGGGCGAGAAGCGTGCCTGGACATGTCCCAAGCTGAGAGGGACAAGGGGCTGGGGAAGCCTTCAGGTGGCTCTTGCCAGGCAGAGGGGGCACACATAGCACCCATCTTTGGCATGCAGGCTTGCAAAACTTCTCCTTTGGGGCCTACTGGCTCTTGCCAGGCAGAGGGGGCACACATAGCTTACAAGCTTGCTCTTTTCTCCCCTAGGGCCAAGCTGGGCACCAGGGGGGGGCCTGGGTGGACCTCCGTCAGGAAAGGAGGGGCTCGTGGGACGCCTGTCGCCATGGGCGGGAGCATCGTGCGGAAAAGGACAAAATGCGCATGCGCGGTCGGTTGATCAGTACTCCAATCGCCCACGTATGCGCACACCGGGTTCGAACGCGGGGCGCCATAGGCAGTGGGCGAGCGCCGTGCGCACTGCCCGTGGGGCCCCGCTAAGGGTAGCTGGTGCTATTCGGGCTTATCTCTCGCCCTGTAAGGGGGGGCCGGCCTCGGCCAACAGAGACCCCGGGGAATGGGGGGGCGTGCCCTGGGGGGGAAAGGTCCAATCGGTTAGGGGGGGGAGGGTCTGCAAATCATTTGTTTGGATTGGCGGGAATTTGGGGGCGGGAATGAAGTGAACCAAAAATGTTTCCTGCAGCTTAAAAGTGGCAACCATTGGGAAATTAAACGGGAAAGGAGCCAATGGGCAATGAGCCCGAGGAAGCCATCACATCACCCCGTGATGGGGCTTTGGGGGGTCGGTGTGTGTGCTTGCTCTTTATTCTCCCAACCGCGTTCCCTCACTGGCCCGGGGGGGGGGGCCGTCACGGTGCAGGGTGGCGACTGATAAAAGTGCACACGCGTGGATGACTGCTTGAATGTTGCGATCATCCACGTGTGTGCACTGCGGATTCGAACGCGGAGCACCGATGACAGTGAGCGGGCTACTTGTTCACTGGCCGCGGTGCCCCGCCAAGGGCAACGGGTCTATTCGGGCTTATGTCATGGCCGGGAAGGGGGGCGTTCCCTCGGCGAAGTAGGAAACATAACTTTACATGTATTGTTCTCTGATAAAATGGGCAGGGAATGGGGGGGGAGGGCGCGCTTCCTTGCAGAAGGAGGTGAGGCAGCGTAGTTTGGGGTGGGGCGAAGTGAATGTAAAAGGGAGGAAAGACTTTTTCCCCTTTACCAATCCCCAGAGTTTGCTAGAAAGACAAGCAAAGCGGTCGTGAAAGTTTCTTTATTCAGGAAAAAAAACATGGTGCGCTCAATTCAAGCAAACATTAGAAGTGCTGGAGCACAAGTCAACGAGGGTGGTGCTGGATAACAAGCAACCGCCCCACAGCCGCCACCGGTTAGAAACAAAAAGTAACCCCCTCAACATTGGGAAAACACATTAATAGGAATGCCCGATAAGACGATTAGACCCCGGTGCAGAGGGGCCTCATACACCCTACAGCCGGTAGCGTCGTGGTGGGCAGCGCTGCCTTTTTGCAAACAGGTAGCCCCTAGGAAGGGGTTCGGGGTCGGCCCGGACACGGAACCTCTTTGCACGTGGAGCGGGCGGCTCCGGCGGCCGGTTCTCATCTGCGGCGGGATCCGCCGTGGGAGCGTGGTCGGGAGCGTCGGCTGTGGGGGCGTCACCGTCTGCGGAGTCCCTGGGGCCGGCAGTGCTTGATGGTGGGGCAGCGGGGGCCTCAACCGCGGAGACCATCCTCTCCAGGAGGCGCACCATGTCGCGCATGCAGCTTTCTGCCGTGGCTGCTTGGCGCTCTGCCGCTTCGACCGCCCGGCTAAACAGTTCTTTTTGCTCGCCTCGGTCAGCAGCCTCACTCTGCCGCGCCTCCTTCTCCATTGCGCAGGAGTCGGTCAGCTCCGACGATATTTTCTCCACCGCACGCCGAGTCGCCTCCATGCACACGATCGCCTCGTTGCGCGGGCGCTCCCGGCGCCGAAGTCGGAGGTTCGACATTCGCTCCGCCGGAGACAGACGGCGTGTCCCGGCGGCCGTGGTGTCGGCTGGGTAGCGTGTAAAGAACGAGGGAGACGGTGTTAGATGGGGGCCTCCCTCCCGCGGGCACCCCGCATTCCCGACCGCACAACTGCCCACGGGACATTACTCACCGATGGTCTCTGCCGCGGAGTGGTCGCCGGCCGCTGCTGCCACAGATCGATCTGGGAGGCAATCGCCGGCGGGCTCCTCGAAGGTGTCCTCGGTGTCCTCCGTTCCAACGCCGGCCACATTGTCAGTACCCCCCTCCGGTTCCCCCTCAGTGGCTCTGGCCGAACGTCGACGCCGGTCAACGACGGTTGGGGGGACGCCAGTGCCCATCACCCGTGGCACCACCAGATCCTGCTCCAGACGCAGGAACCGGTTCAGTTCCTCAAAGAAGGGCCAAACCCTCCGCCCGTGTCCCGAACGACTGTTCCCGTCCACACACTCCTTGTAGCCCCTTCTCAGAGTCTTCGCCCGCTCACGACACTGCTCCCAGTCCCTGGGGAAACCCCTGGCCGCCATCTCGTTCGCGATCCACTGGAACTGGCTCACATTCCTGTAGCTTGCGGAAAGCCTGCTCTGCACAGCGTCGTCCCCCCAAATCTGGATGAGGGCTCTCGTTTCCTCGTCAGACCAGGGGGCGGCCTTTGCCTTCTTGCCTCGGGCCGCCGGGACCACCGAGAGTCCGGCACCGGTGCAGGACGTGGGGCTGGTGCTGAGGGTGATCAAGAGAGGCAGACTGCTTGCGGGTTCGGGAGGCGTGGTGGAGTCCATGTTGCGGTTGGCCGTTCTGGGTGTCCTTTGCTGGGCTCGGGAGCAACAAACGATCGTCAACGGCGGTCTTCGCGGTCAGTTTCGGGCTGCCTTTACAGTAAGTTGGAGGGGGGCGCGACGCTGACGTGGCCGGCAGGGGACCAATCGCCTGTCCACTCGCTGCAAGAGACGGCTGCTCGAGAGCGTCTGGGCGTCACACTCGCGCGGCATTGGACAGTGTCGGCCACGTCACGAGGGGGCGGGGGGCGGACGTCTAAGGAGAAGGGGCCGTTGTGGGGCGGGAACCGTTGCGGTCGCCGTCACGCCATGGCGCCCGCTCACGGGGAGAGGAGCAGCAGGGGCCAGCCGCCGAGAGAAACACTCCGTGCCTTTGCGGTCGCGCTCTCCTTGTTCGCGCGGACGGTCATCCGCTCTACGGCTGCCACAGCTGACACTGTGGCCCTGCTCGGGAGGCAGCTGGGAGAGGAAGTTAACGGCCGCCGCGCGCGACATAGAAGAAGACTGCGGCAGTTGGTGGCAACACTTGCGTCCGTGGAGGAGATGGCGCAGTGCTTCATTGTTGCTTTCCCGCCGAGGAAGGCATGGGTGCTTCCCCGGGCATGCCCTCACTGGTGGCCGTGGTGGGAGCGCTACGAGTTCAGTGACGGGCAGTGGCTGCAGCAGTTCAGAATGCGACGTGCCACGTTCGAGTACATTGTTGGGGAGCTTCGCGAAGACCTCGTCCGCGAGACGACCCACATGCGCGACCCAGTCCCTCCCGAGGAGATGATCGCCATCACCATCTGGAAGCTTGCCACGGGAACCACAAACTCCGCGACACTGCCCGCATTTGGCCGTGGCGTCTCTACCGTCTGCGGGATATTCGACGAGGTCTGCGAGCTCATCGCTGCAAAGCTGACCGAGAAGTGGATCTGCATCGATTACCTCGAGGACATTATCTCCGGGTTCGAGGAGAGGGGATTCCCCAATGCCTGGGGCGCCGTGGACGGGACACACATCGAGATCCGTTCTCCGCCTTTCTCTGGGGACAAGTACATCAACCGCAAGGGATACTGCTCCATGATTCTCCAGGCGGTGGTGGACAGCGATGCACGATTCCTGGACATTTTTGTGGGCTTCCCGGGAAGGGCGCACGACGCGCGTGTGCTCCGTAACTCGCCCCTGTTCAAGAGACTCGAGGATGGCGCCCGTCGCCCGAAGCGGCCGGTCACTCTGGAGGGGGTCACATTCGACCCGGTAATCATCGGGGACCCCGCCTATCCTCTTCGGCCCTGGCTCATGAAGCCCTATCCGGCGCCATCAACGCGCGCCCAGGAGCGCTTCAACTACAGACTGAGCCGGGCGCGCATGAGTGTGGAACGCTCGTTCGGAATTCTGAAAAATCGCTGGCTTTATTTACAGCGGCCCCTACTTGTCAGCGAGCGCCTCATGGTCGCGGTAATCACCACCTGCTGCATCCTTCACAACATTTGCCTCTCGCGCGGGGACATCGTTTACGGGCCGTTCCCGCGCGAGCCGCTGATGGAGCCCGGGGATGAGCGGCCGCAGATTCCCTGGTCCGAGGCCGCTCTTACCGCGCGGGCAGTATCGATTCGTGCCGCCATAAGTGCGCACTTCCAGCAATACCGATAATTCAATAAAGCTGTGACCGGTACAGCCGGTTTCAGACTGTGTGTCTCTATCCGGGGCGGGGGGTGGGATGGTGGTGAGGCGGGCGGAGGGACAGCATCTGTGTGTTTGGGCGAGCACGGGGGAGGGGGGCCGCGTCGAAGGTGGTGGTGGGCGGGGGGCGGGCGGGCGGAGGAACAGCATCTGTGTGTTTGGGCGAGCACGGGGGAGGGTGGCCGGGTCGAAGGACTGCTCTTTGGTGCCGTTCGGTGCCGTTTTAGGCAGAGGACCCCATGGGCATGAGGATAGAACGACGGTTTTGTGCTCATGGGGATCCTCGCTCGATCCTGGGCGACCCATCACGGTCGCGGTTTTTTGGTTTATTGCCGGGGAGAGGCCTCTAGAGGCTAGGCTGGTGCTTGGACCGCCCGCCTGACCGGAGTTAGGGCAACCCTCTACATGCTCTGACTTTTATTTTTCAAGAGATCGTGCTGTTGCAGCCTGGCGGTTGCTCTGGCCTGGGGGCGGGAACCGCTTCGAGTTGGGGTTCACACGGCATACCACGGGGTTGGTTTGCTGTGTGTTCCCTATCCCCAGGTCCCATTCCGACCGGAGCATACAAATGGATAGAGACACACACAAAAAAAACCCATCATGGAAGACTTCACCCCAAAATGTGTCTCAACCTATAATGATGTTTAAAATCGTCTCTTGCTAAGCAAAGTCCAGCTCCCGGGTAGCCGTTCTTAAAATAACCCCACCCCAAAATTGCTTCTAGTCTGGCTTTCACTAGATTCCAACAATTTCCTGAAACTTTATATACCATTGATAAATATCTAGCAGTCACTCTTTATAACACCTAATGAGTTCATTGCGCTGTTTGGTCACCTGAATTAAACATGACCCCCTCATAGGGTTGCGGCAAACTGTTGTGTGTGTGTGTGTGTGTGTGTGTGTGTGTGTGTGTGTGCGCTTGCATGTGACATTTTGGTTTAATAAAACAACTATAAAGAATTGGCTCAACTGCATGAGGAAATCATATTTTCTTTGGGCAGAATCTTCCACATTTGGTGACATGGAAAACCAGCAGACTCCTCACTAAAGGCAAATCTGGAAGCTGCTTGCAGGGAGAGTTCTCACAGGAAGGGCCCAGGGGGAGCCTTGACTGTGCTCTGGGCCAGGAGCGGGAGCACACGCCTGGGATATTTTCCGGGAAATAATACAGAGGGGAGCCTGGTTGGCAGGCCTGGGAGCAGGGACACAGAGCTGGGATTACTGGGGGTGGCACATACAGCCTACTGGGCTTCGCTTTGTGTGCGCCTTTCAGGATGCCTGGTGCTCTGCTAATGTCCTTTACCAAGAGATCGGGAGGGTTGCGTGAGGGCCCTCCCTTATTCAGAGCCAAATTCGAAGGCCAGGCTGTTGGATCTTTAGTCTAATCCGGCCTGGTCCGGGCATTGCTGCACGAAATTTACCCACAAAGGAGTGCAATGGTGAGAGTCCCGGTTCCACGTGGAATCGGGGCCCTCCACCACCCTGCCGGCCACAGTGCAGCAGCAGGGCCATGTGGGTTTTCGGCGGCGCCCATGGAGATGTGGCGACTACGCCGCCTGCACACCACGCAGCGATCGTGACGTTTCAGTCATGGTGGGCGCCAAGGCAAACCGCAATCCAGCCTCTCCGCAGCCTTGTGAAAGCCCAGGTGTGCTTGCAGCGGGGAAAGAATGTGCTGACTGTGCCTGCTCCTGCCCGGCGCCCGCCCAACCATTGCAGCTACTCTGCTCCCATGTTCTCTGCTCTCAATTTACATACGAATAAGCGGGTTGGCCAGCCAGTCATCCAGGCTCCGCTCCACCCACAGGACTTCCCCACCCAGGCCTACTCATGGTGATGGCTTGCCCATTGTCTGCGCCCTTCCTTTTGTGACTGTTTTGTCGGGCCCCCGCGGGGGCCCTAAGCGTTGTTTCGTCTCAGCAGAAGCTGAGTTCATGGGTGGGCATATGACCGCAAGCATTTTTCGAGCTCGCGAGAAAGCCTTCTCCACGTGGAAACGGGGCTCTCACCAAACCGCCACATAGCGCGGCGGTCGAATTTGGCTCTGAATAAAGAAGTCGCCCTCATATTCCCCGTTTTAACGCCCACAGGCTCCATCCCAGCCCTCTTGCGGTCAGGTCACGGGTGCTCGAGGCTGCGTGGCGGATGCCAAGTTTCAGCATCGGGCGAAGACGAGGGGATGGTGCTTGGTCGGTTATGGGCTGAAAAGCCTTACTTTTCGGGGCGCACACCGGTTAAATACCGGCAGTACCGGGCGGATAGGCGTGCGCTATAGGAAAAATCTGCATATTCCTTCCCAGCCTGCCGTTTCTCGGGGGAGGGGGAGGACTCTCCCCACCACTGTTCCAACGGAGCAGGTTTCGTTCGGGGGATCAGATGGGCGCGCGGCAAGAGGGATGGCTTTGAGTCCATTGTGATCCCCGTTCGATTCTTGCCTGGCCCGCATCGCCTACTTCTTTTTTTCTGGGGCCCAAGTTGCTGTGCAGGCAGTGTGATTTGCACATGTTTCCACGACAGGCATGCCCTGGCCGCGCCCCGGGGACCTCTCTTTTGTCCTTCAGATCACTCCTGCGAGAAAACACTAGCCTCTCATTGAATTTGAACGACTGGCCAGCCGCGGCCTCTGCTCTCCAAATCTTCCTTGTGTCCTGTCCTGCTTCTCCCTCCCTGCCCCCCCCGATCACAACATGGAGGACACAGGCCACTTCGGGGAGACTTGGCGAAGGACTCCCCAAACCCCCCTGCCGTTTCTTTTCTCCTGACTTTGTGTTTGAGGCACAATTATAGGACTTGTAGGAGAGATTTGCCTTGTGCCAAGAGTGGCGGAGGGTTTCCGGTGATGCCTGCCGCGGGGCTCTACCCTGAATAAGCGACCTGGCACCTGGTTCCAACAGAGCAGGAACAGGTTTTGGGGGGCAGATTTTGCATGTTCTCCTCTCAGGGCCGCAAGTTGGTTTGCGGGCCGTTTCATTTGCACATGTTTGCGCGACAGGCATGTATTCGACGCGCCCCAAGCGCCACTCCTTTGTCCTTCATATTTCCCTTTTGTGCGATGCAAGGCTGAAGTCATCCGATGTTAACATGCGCTCTGCCTCTCCCCCCCTGAATTCCCTCCCCGACGGTCGCAGCCGAAATATGCATGCTATCAGAAGGGACTGCCGCACAGGAGTCCCGTAGAGCAACAAGCAGGAAGGCCTGCTTAGTGCCCTGGGACTCCTTGTTCGAGCCCCGCATCGCCGCCCGCCCGGCCCGCCTCCCTTTTTCGCGTCTGCTGAGACCGACGGGTGGGAACCGCGCTGGCGGCCGCCGGTGTCCCCATGAATTTTTCACCGAAAAATTCGGTGAAAACCAGGGGGGGGGGCGCGATTCTCCAAATCTTCATTGTGTCCAGGCCCTTTGGCAAGATTTGCACATGTTTCCGCGACAGGCATGCCCTGGCCGCGCCCCGGGGGCCTCTCTTTTGTCCTTCAGATCACTCCTGCGAGAAAACACTAGCCTCTCATTGAATTTGAACGACTGGCCAGCCGGGGCCTCTGCTCTCCAAATCTCCCTTGTGTCCTGTCCTGCTTCTCCCTCCCCGCCCCCCCCCCCCCCCGATCTCAACATGGAGGACACAGGCCACTTCGGGGAGACTTGGCTAAGGAGTCCCCAAACCCCCCTGCCCCCCCTCTTGTGTCAATATTGAGCCAGAAAAGGGTTTGCTCCAGGCCTTCCCATGCCTGGGGAGACAGGGCAGGGCCTTGCATGGCTCTTCCCAGCCATGGGCCGGCGGAGAAAGGAGCAGCCCTGCCAGATCTGTGTTCCTTCCCACCCCCCGCCCAAATCCAGGGTGCTGGTTCCAGGCCCTTGGGCCAGATCACCCCCCAGGTGTGCCCTGGACCTCATGTGCCAATATTGAGCCAGATAAGGGTTTGCTCCAGGCCTTCCCATGCCTGGGGAGACACGGCAGGGCCTTGCATGGCTCTTCCCAGCCATGGGCCGTTGGAGAAAGGAGCAACCCTGCCAGATCTGTGTTCCTTCCACCCCCCCGCCCAAATCCAGGGTGCTGCTCCCAGGCCCTTGGGCCAGATCACCCCCCAGGTGTGCCCTGGACCTCTCATTGAATTTGAACGACTGGCCAGCCGCGGCCTCTGCTCTCCAAATCTTCCTTGTGTCCTGTCCTGCTTCTCCCTCCCTGCCCCCCCCCCCCGATCTCAACATGGAGGACACAGGCCACTTCGGGGAGACTTGGCTAAGGAGTCCCCAAACCCCCCTGCCCCCCCTCTTGTGTCAAGATTGAGCCAGAAAAGGGTTTGCTCCAGGCCTTCCCCTGCCTGGGGAGACACGGCAGGGCCTTGCATGGCTCTTCCCAGCCATGGGCCGGCGGAGAAAGGAGCAGCCCTGCCAGATCTGTGTTCCTTCCCACCCCCCGCCCAAATCCAGGGTGCTGCTTCCAGGCCCTTGGGCCAGATCACCCCCCAGGTGTGCCCTGGACCTCATGTGCCAATATTGAGCCAGAAAAGGTTTTGCTCCAGGCCTCCCCTGCCTGTGGAGACACGGCAGGGCCGTGCATGGCTCTTCCCAGCCATGGCCCGGCGGAGAAAGGAGCAGCCCTGCCAGATCTGTGTTCCTTCCCACCCCCCGCCCAAATCCAGGGTGCCGGTTCCAGGCCCTTGGGCCAGATCACCCCCCAGGTGTGCCCTGGACCTCATGTGCCAATATTGAGCCAGAAAAGGGTTTGCTCCAGGCCTTCCCATGCCTGGGGAGACAGGGCAGGGCCTTGCATGGCTCTTCCCAGCCATGGGCCGGCGGAGAAAGGAGCAGCCCTGCCAGATCTGTGTTCCTTCCCACCCCCCGCCCAAATCCAGTGTGCAGGTTCCAGGCACTTTGGCCAGATCACCCCCCAGGTGTGCCCTGGACCTCTCATTGAATTTGAACGACTGGCCAGCCGCGGCCTCTGCTCTCCAAATCTTCCTTGTGTCCTGTCCTTCTCCCTCCCTGCCCCCCCCCCCCGATCTCAACATGGAGGACACAGGCCACTTCGGGGAGACTTGGCTAAGGAGTCCCCAAACCCCCCTGCCCCCCCTCTTGTGTCAAGATTGAGCCAGAAAAGGGTTTGCTCCAGGCCTTCCCCTGCCTGGGGAGACACGGCAGGGCCTTGCATGGCTCTTCCCAGCCATGGGCCGGAGGAGAAAGGAGCAACCCTGCCAGATCTGTGTTCCCCCCCCCGCCCAAATCCAGGGTGCTGGTTCCAGGCCCTTGGGCCAGATCACCCCCCAGGTGTGCCCTGGACCTCATGTGCCAATATTGAGCCAGATAAGGGTTTGCTCCAGGCCTTCCCATGCCTGGGGAGACACGGCAGGGCCTTGCATGGCTCTTCCCAGCCATGGGCCGTTGGAGAAAGGAGCAACCCTGCCAGATCTGTGTTCCTTCCACCCCCCCCCCCCCGCCCAAATCCAGTGTGCTGGTTCCAGGCACTTTGGCCAGATCACCCCCCAGGTGTGCCCTGGACCTCTCATTGAATTTGAACGACTGGCCAGCCGCGGCCTCTGCTCTCCAAATCTTCCTTGTGTCCTGTCCTGCTTCTCCCTCCCTGCCCCCCCCCCCGATCTCAACATGGAGGACACAGGCCACTTCGGGGAGACTTGGCTAAGGAGTCCCCAAACCCCCCTGCCCCCCCTCTTGTGTCAAGATTGAGCCAGAAAAGGGTTTGCTCCAGGCCTTCCCCTGCCTGGGGAGACACGGCAGGGCCTTGCATGGCTCTTCCCAGCCATGGGCCGGAGGAGAAAGGAGCAACCCTGCCAGATCTGTGTTCCTTCCCCCCCCCCCCCCGCCCAAATCCAGTGTGCTGGTTCCAGGCACTTTGGCCAGATCACCCCCCAGGTGTGCCCTGGACCTCATGTGTCAATATTGAACCAGAAAACGTTATACCTCAGCGTCCCTTTCCCCCAAATCCAAGTTGTGTGTGTGTTCCAGCCCCCCGGCAAGAGCACCCTCCAGGCTTCCCCAGCACCTTCTGTTTAAAGATTATCGCAGAAAATGGGTTCCCAAAACATGCAGACATGCTCAAAGCGCAACCCGTTTCCGGATCCAGGACATGTGTATTCAGTGTGCGGAGCCTGTTAAGTTTAAACATAGCTTTATTTTGCCGACAGACAGGGCTCACCATGGCAGGCGGGAACCCCAGGCCCCCTGTGTCCATTCACTCAACTGTCCATCGAGCCAGACGGCCCCCCCCTTCGACGGCCAAGCACCTGGGCAAAGCTCGGGACACGCGAGAATGCCCTAACTCTTTTTGGCGATGGTGGACGCGGGGTCGAAGTCCCAGGCTCTTCGCGGAGTTGCTCGGGTGCGTGCGGTCTTCCACGCTGAGTTGCCGCGAGAAAGGCGGCAGGAGACATCCCACCATCCAGCAGGTCAATCTCCTCCTCCTCCTCCTCTTCCTTCCCCGCAGTGGGGCCTGCTGTCGGGAAACCAATTGGAAAGCAATAAGCAGTCTTTGCCCCGACCAACCATACTACTGAGCATTGTGGAAACACCGACCAAAGCCCCCATCTAGGCGCCCTCTGTCGACCCAACAGTGACCTCGCAGCGCCCAGTGGGCCGCCATTAGCCACTTACTCCAAAACTGGTCCCGGCGTGCCTGGATTCTCTCATGGGCCAACCCCACAGCCTCCATCCGTCGCTCGGTGTCACTGGCTGAAAGAAAGGCGGTGTAACGATTAAGGAATTTCAATCGGTTGGTGATGCCCATCCCCAAACCTGCAAGCCGTGTGTCCCTTCTCCCTGGCAATCGCCACCCCCAGCCTTCCCCAGCACCGCTTCTGTCATATTGGGGGATGACCGGGCCCGCTTCTCTACCGACCGTAAAATTGTCTGGACACGCTTCTCGCCCGACCTATGCCGAGTGCAAAAGTGGAACTTGCCCGGGCATGCTGCCGGCCCAGACCATGCTCCGCTTTAGCCAGCTAGGCCTAGAGAGGAGAAAGGAGCAAGCCTGCAAGCTATGTGGACCCTCCCCAAACATGAGTGCTATCTCCCTGTCAGTTCCACGCTCCAGGCTGCACCAGGACACACAGCGTGCATATCCGCTGGACTCTTGTTGGTCATATTGGGACGTGTCCGCGCACGCTGCCGGCCCAGCCCATGCTCCCCTTTAGCCAGCTAGGCCTCAAAGGAGAAGGGAGCAAGCCCGCAAACTGTGCGGCCCCTCCCCAAACATGCGAGCTGTGTGTCCCTTCTCCCTGGCAAGAGCCACCAGTAGCCTTCGCCAGCACCTTTTGTTGACCTATCCCCAGCACCCAGAGTATAAAAGTGGAACTTGCCCGGGCACGCTGCGAGGCCGCAGGCCAATGTCCCCCTTTGGCCAGCTAGGCCTCAGTGGAGAAAAGAGCAAGCCTTCCAGCTGTGCGTCCCATCCTCAAACATGAGCGCTGTGTTTCCCAGCTGTCTGGCAGCTCGGCCTGCGCCTGGCGCCACACAATCGGCTGTACAGTCGGTTTGTTGATGTAATATTGCCTCTGACAAGCAGAGCTTCAGCCTTTTGTTTATGCTCACTTCTGTATCACCATCAATTGCTGACCATAATCATTATAACCATTAGATATCATTTTAATATTTCACAGTTTATTCAATCCTGTTAAGAGCAAGCACAAAAGAAATCAGCTCTTTAAAAGTTCTCCTTTTGGAGGTTGGGTGTATAAAAAAGCATATAATACCTGCATTGGTACTGCTGCATAGTCCTTTACCTAACCTCTTTCCAAAGTGCAGAATCTTGTGATCTCAATCACATTCTTCAGATGGTAGATGCTAAAATAGCATGCCACACCCCAGAACTTCCTATATAGTAAAACGCACACAAAAGTTTTAACACTGGAAGCTCTCTATCTTGCTTCAGGAGGTAGAACCATGCAGGCAATGTACTGTGCACTGAGCCCGGCTTCTACTGAAATCAATAGAAATGCTTTTCTAGGTTGTGGGACACTTGGGTGCAGACAGGATTTCTGGAACTCAGCGGAGAACCTAACTTTGGAGTGCTGACCAGCCAAATACCAGCTGGTAGAGCTGTGACTGACCCAAGGCCATGCAGCTGGCTTCAAGTGGAGGGGTGGGGATTCAAACCTGGTTCTAATAAAAATAACCGCGCTGTGCGGCCGCAGGCCAATGTCCCCCTTTGGCCAGCTAGGTGTCAGAGGAGAACAGAGCCGGCTTGCAAGCCGCTAGGCTAGGCCTCAGAGGAGAATAGAGCAATGGAGCTTGGGCCGCCCAACAGAGAATATAGTTTGGGCTGCCCAAGCACCTGGAGATCAAAGGTGTAACATTCCTTGGCCCGCTGCAGAACACTGCACCCATCGAGGAACAGCTTCCGGGGGCCGCCGCCCACTTGTTTCTTGACCAGACTTACTTCGTGGTCGCTCGCCCAGAAACTCCTTCTCCACCATGTCGACCTCGATGTCCTCCACCACAGCGGTCAAGTTCCTGCGGACCGTGTGGGCGAGATCGACACGGTCAGGGAACAGCGACTCCAGGCGGAACGGCACCATGGTCTCCTCCGCCGCCTCCCGCTCGTGCTCCGTCAGCCCCTTTTCCTCCATGGCCGCGGCCGCCTGCTCCGCCCACTCCTCACGCCAGTTGCTTGGCACCCACTCTGCCATGCTTTGCGACGATGGCGGAGGCACGTCTGGTCGGCAGGGGAAGCCTCACGAGTTTGCGGGGGTTTGCGCGGGCAAACCAACCGCACAGCCAATTGCGTTGCACCACGCGGAGGCCGAAAGCTGGTTGGTCGTAGCCGAAAAAGCGGGAATCGGTGACACCGACCGGGTCAATGCGGCAGGTCAAGAGCTGATCAAGCCCCCCCCCCAATTCCTGGGGCCTCTGAACGGAAAACCAGACGCAGCCGTGATGGGGTCCCCCCGGAGGCACCAGGGGCAGTGCGCCCCTGGATTTTGGGCAAGAAAATTTTTTTTGACAGACATGTCTTAGACCTCGCCCGTGCACTCCCCCCAAGCCCTGGGCGGGCCCTGGGATTTCGGACAGTCCCGTGTGTGTTTCTCACAAACATGTTCCACCCTCCCCAAGTGAAGACATGTCTGTGTTTGCCTGTGTTTGTCAAAGGCATGCCCCCCCCAGTGGACAAGCACCAACCAACGGACAGGGCCCCCCGCCCCGCTTCGAAGCCCTCAGGCAGCCGGGCAAGATCCCGGAGTGCGGGGGGGAGCCAGGGGGGCCATCTCTGACAGGAAGCCAAACAGTCATCCAATCTTTTGAGGCCCGCGTTGGAGGCCCCCGGACCAGTCCATTGCGCGTCACCTGCTCGCTCGCAAGCTGCAGGCAATAGCGCCATCTAGCAGTCATTGAGAGGTCCACAGCCCTCGGGATGGTAAAAATAGCCGCTCTGTTCTGGGAACTCGCTGGTCGTCAGGAGGGGCACGTGCAGACGCGGACACACAATCACAGGTCTGGTGCGGGCAGGACACGCGCCGAAATTCTGAAACAGCCACGGGCGGGCCGAAACAGACGGGAGCGCGGACACGTGCGCAACCACGTGTAGTTCTTAACGTCTGTTTCGGCTCTTATCCAATCCTGTTTGAAAACCATCTCTGTTAAACCAGATGGCAGAGAGAGCAGAACCACAAGTGACAAAAGGCACAGATTGGACACTTGTCTGCTTCCCTCAAGTTTTGATGGGAAATGTAGGCAGCTTGGTGGAATGTTGGACAAATGACAGTTGAAAAGTCCATTGGACAGCAATCAGAGAGTGAAGCTGCGAGACTAGGATGCCTACATTTCCCATCAAAACTTGAGGGAAGCAGACAAGTGTCCAATCTCTGCCTTTTGACACTTGTGGTTCTGCTCTGAGTTCCGCAAGTACAAGGGCGGGCAGGCCCTCTTTCGGGTTGTCCTGAACTCCTGGGCAACAGCCTTTGAGAAAGCCAGGGGGAAACTCTTCACACACATAAAAGGGAGCCAACCAAAATTAAGCCTCCATGTTTGGAGGCAGCATTCTAGATAGCAGTTGCAAAGTGTTGAGACTATGGTGGGTGTGCCACCTTGATGTGGTTGTGGCCTTCCTGGAGACATCAGATTAGCTACCGAAAGGTGATTCTGACAATGAGGCAATAGGTACTTTTGACACATCATGAGAAGACAAGATTGTCTGGAAAAGTCAATGCTAGGAAAAGTGAAAGGCTGTAGGAAGAGAGGAAGATCCACAATGAGATGGCTTGACTCAGTAAAAGAAGTCACGTCCTCCAGTTTGCAGGACCTGAGCAAGTCTGTTAATGATAGGACGTTTTGGAGGTCTTTCCTTCATTGAGTCACCATAAGTCGGAGGCAACTTGACGGCACATTACACACAACAACAACAACAGCCCCCAAATCCCAAAGATATAATAGATGTAGATGGTACTACCTCTGGAGAGCATCAGCGTATTTCCTGAGCTGTGTCTATATCCCAATCTTTTGCGGTGGTCCACTTCTACCAACAAGATCTGAGACCAGTGGTACCTTAGAGTCCAACAAGATTTTCAGAGTACGCTTTCAAGGGTCAATGCTCCCTTTTTTAGCTGTCTGAAGAAGGGCACTCAGACACCCTGAAAATCTTGTTGGTCTCTAAGGTGCCACTGGACTCAAATCCCGCCGCTCTACTGCAGACCAACACAGCTACCCACCTAAAATTTCTACAAGCAAGTCACCCATTTCTGTTTTGGTTCATCCATGTGCAAAGAGAACTTTTGTTTTCATGCCGTTTTCTGATTCCTGACAACAAATATATGCATTTTTCAATAGTATTTATGCACGAATAAGTCAAGGCATTACATGTTTCGGGGAAAGATCACAACAAAACCTTTGCCTTTTCACCAGTTTAATAATATTTGTATACAACTGAATCCTCGGCATTGGAACTGTATTTCTAGAGATACTGACGGAAATTTCAATGTTTTGGAAGCAAAGCACCAAAGCAGCAGGGGGGAAAGCTATTCCACATTATCCCGATCCCTCGATTCTAATCCTCACAAGGCTCCTGCAAGATAGCCAATGTAACAGGAAGGCCTCCTGGAAGGAGATACAACAACGAAAAGGTACCACAAAAGGCAATTCCTGGGCTGGTCACACTTGCTCAGCCTAACCTCACAAGCAAGTTGTAAGGATAAAATGGAGGGGAAGAGTATGTATGGAGTCCTGAGTGCCTCGGTGGGATAAAAATGTGATGTATTAGCAGAGGTAGTGGACTCTGAAACCACCCACCTTCCCAAGAAACCCTACCTTTTCCAAATCTTGGCAAAGGTCTCAAGGGCAGCAAGATCCAGGGATTCATTCCTGCTTGGAGATAATCACTGATTTTGCTAGTCTGCATTAAACCGTTGTACTTATTGCATTATTTTTAGTTGTAACACACCTTGAGTCTCGGTGGGAAAGGTGGACTATAAATGAAATAAGTAAATAAACCTTGCCGCAATAGGCCAGAGGTGGATCTGTCAGCCAGCCAGCCAGCCGGATAAAGAATATATCCAGAACAGCCAGGGAATTGGGGTCAAGGCAAGGAGAGAATAAGTGGCTGTGCCCTGCTGAACAAAAAAATTCCTTCCATAGCTGAGCTGAAACTTAGCTTAATGAGCGGGGAATGAGCCTTGCACATTGAAGGGAATTGTTTCTTTCTGCTAATATAAATCAATTGGCCTCGCACAGGGGTCTCCACCCTTTTTGAGCCTGTGCATATCTTTGGTGGTGGTGCTAGCAACTACAAAAGCATTGACCTCCCAGATGTGCAACTTTTTAAAGTTAGATAAAATGGCTAAAGTGGCACCTAACAACATTTATTCCTAAGCTTTCCTGAGTCAGCGATCAGCCTCTTCATTAATGGAACTAAAATCAAAAAGAGTCCAGTAGCACCTTTAAGACTAACCAATTTTATTGTAGCATAAGCTTTCGAGAATCACAGTTCTCTTCGTCAGATGCATGGAGGGCAAAAAGAAACTGGTCAGAGGGGAGGGGAGGGTGGAGTAGATGCAAACAGCTCCTTCTGATATGGAGATGCAAACAGCTCCTTCTGATATGGAGATCAGTTTGCTTCTGTTAAGGAAATCGGTTACCTCTGATAATGAGATAACCATTCATAGTCCCTATTCAGTCCCAGCTTGACAGAGTCAAATTTACATATGAATTCCAATTCAGCAGCTTCCCGTTGGGTTTTGTTTTTGAACTACAGTGACCTTTAAGTCTTTGATGGAATGTCCTGGTAGATTGAAGTGTTCTCCCACTGGTTTCTGGATGTTGCCATTTCTAATGTCAGATTTGTGTCCATTTATTCTTGAAAGCTTATGCTACAATAAAATTGGTTAGTCTTAAAGGTGCTACTGGACTCTTTTTGATTTTGCTACTACAGACTAACACGGCTAACTCCTCTGGATTAATGGAACTGACAGCATTTGCTGGAATAAATTTGGTTAGCATCTGAGGTTCCACTGGACTCCTGTTTGATTTTGCTACGTCAGTCTAGTACAGCTATCCATCTGGAATTTTGCTTAAATTAACGTGTCTTCCATGAATTTACGCAGGAGTTGAATTGCAGTAATAGTGGATGTTGCTTCACTCTGGAAGCAACAGGAGAACACCCCTTCCTCCCAAAGTTTCCACCGAGGGTCTTCCTCCACCAGAGTGACTAAAAGTCAAACTTCAGGCAAAATGTCACATTGGTTTTCAAGAAATTGCATATTTTTGGGTGAAGTCTGAAATCTGGATTTGGGCTGTGGTAGAGCCTCTGAGATGCATGCAGGAAAACCCAGATTCAATGTCCAGCATCTCCAGTGACAAGGTCTCAAGGGAATATGTGAGAGCCCAGAGAGGCAGTCCGAACAGACAAGACTAACTTTGATACACCGGTGAAGTTGTCTAGCTTCGTATGTCTGAAAGTCCCACATTGCGACGCAAGACAAACTTCTCGCTGGCCGCTTGGTGGCAGCAGAGTCCCAGGCTGCTACATGCTTAGGAAATATCCAGCAAGAATTGGGAGGAGAAGGAGACTAGGGCCACCAAAGTCCCCCCCATTGGACGTTCGCTGCTGTCCTTTCTCGAGCTGCTGTCTCAGCTGCTGGATTTCTGCTTGGTGGATCTTTCTGAGGAAAACAATAATTGGTTGGTTAGGAGCAGGACTAGAGATACTGCAATGCAAATGAGCAGATGCCGTCAATCCCGCTTCTTTCCCTCCCCATCCAGGTCCAGGTGGGAAAGAAAGAAGGGGTCATCGGGGGGGGGGGCATAACTTTTAGGGAGGGGCTATCCCTCAGACCTGGAACGTGTGCTTTCCCACACCCCGCCAGTATTAGAAACACAATGCTGGAGGGGTCTGGATCATAAAACCAGTGGGTATGGCAGTGCTAGCCAGGACAGCTAAACGGAACTTCCATGGCCAAAAGCAGTATACCAGATACTAGGGACGAAAGATGCCTTTGTAGTTTGCTTGTGGGCTTCATTTTTATGTATGTGCTGCTTTTCTCCTCAATTAGGACCGAAAGCAACTTACAACACTGTTTTCCCTATCTCCATTTTATTGTCACAACAACCCTGAGAGGTAGATTATACTGAGAGTGAATAGCCCACGGCCACCCTGTGAACTTCCTGGGCTGAATGGGACTTGAACCTGGGTTTCCTAGATCCTAGTTTTATAAGACAGAGCCTTATAAGACAGAGCCTGTAAGACAGAGCTATTCCGCCAGGCATATGGCTAACGCCGGGCAGTGGCCGCCCCCCCCATGAAGGGGGGGTTAAACCATCACCCCTATGCAAACACAGAGGCATGTATGAACCACTGGGCAGCATGAATTGTTATATTTAATGTTTTTAAATGTTTTTAAATGTATTATTTAATGTTTTTAAATGTTTTTAAACATGTTTGTATTTGTTATCCGCCCTGAGCCTGCGAAAGCAGGGAGGGCGGAATATAAATATAATAAATTAAATTAAATTAAATACCCTAAATGCTGCATCGTGCTGGCTTCAGCCTCTCCACTGCAGATGAGATGGTCCTTGGGTTTGCTCCAGCAAGGAAATTATTGTGTTCTTAGGTGAACTAAATTGTATTAGGTGAACTAAAAACTATGGTCCTTAGTCCTTACCTTTCTTCCTGGATCTTGTGCTGCGCCTCATCCAACTGTAAGGATTTGTTGGAGAGCTGCTGCTGAAGGTCTTTCATTGTCTCTTTAGAAAGAAAAAGAAAAAGACCAGGCTGTGACCAGATTTTCCAACCAGTAGTTCACAGTTGCAGAACAACTCTGCCTTACAGGCCCGGTGAAAAGATAGTAGATCTTGCTGGGCCCCGGTCTCAGTAGAAAGCACGTTCCACCAGGTGGGAGCCAGGACCAAGAAGGCCCTGGCTCTGGTCGAGGCTACGTGGGCCTCCTTGGGGCCAGGGGCCACCAGCAGTTGTTTATCCCCTGATCGGAGTGTCCTCCGGGGAATATATGGGGAGAGACAGTCCCGCAGAAACGCTGGCCCCAGTCTGCATAGGGCCTTATAGGTCAGTAGTACCAAAACCTTGAATCTGATCTGGTACTCCATAGACAACCAATGCAGCTCGCGTAATATCGGTGTTCTATGTTCCCCATTTGGCACTCTCATGATAATGCATGCTGTAATCTCTGGGTCAGGCTCAAGGGCAGCCCCACGTAGAGTGAGTTGCAGTAATCTAGTCTAGAGATTACTGTTGCCTGAATCACTGTAGTTAAGTCACGGGTTCACAGGTACGGGACAAGTTGCCTGGTCTAGCGCAGGTGGAAAAAAGAGGACCTGACAACCGCTGTGACTTGTGCCTCCATTTTCAGGGACAACAAAACACAATTTCCCGTGCAGTAACAATGTCTCCCTATTTTATTTACAGTAGTTGCATAATTTAACAGAAAACTATACCACATGTAACCAGTCCTAGGAAAAATTATTTTGCAGGCGTCATATATGCTCCAAAGTCAATACATAAAGTGTCCAGTGCTTCAAGTGCTCTATTAATATTGCAACAGGTATTAAAGTGCAAATGCTTCCTAGCACCATGTACACACTAATTCTTTCATTCAAGCTCGCCTTATGTTCCAACTGGAATTGGGTATAGTCCAAGATTTAGTTCCAATAAACTGTGTAGTTCACAGATTACAAGTAGACCTTTGCGTGTATTCTTTAGGTGTACATTGATAATTCTGTGACATCAGTATTCTAACGGAAGGTCCAGATCACCATTGTATCCGTTTCCAAGCTCTTTCTCAAAGAACACAGTTGTCAAAGGTTCATGCAGCTACCACTCCATACTAGTCATCAATTTTCCAATTTTCACCATGGTGAAATGGTGAAAATTGGAAATTGGAAGCTTGGAAACGGATAAACTGAAGTAGTATGGCCCCCGAAGCAACAAAAAAATCCTGTGCGGAAACCCCCGTGTCTCCTCCCCCTTTAAAGTCATATTGGCCGATTCCAGATGACTAACCTTAAGTCGCTTCATGCCGCCCTCTTCCGGATCGCGACGGGGAAAATGCGAAATATCGCGTTTCCTCGCGCGAGTTTTGCGCGATGACGCGCAAAACTCGCGCGAGGAAACGCGATATTTCGCATTTTCCCCGTCGCGATCCGGAAGAGGGCGGCATGAAGCGACTTAAGGTTAGTCATCTGGAATCGGCCCTCATCTCATGGCCGACAATAGATTTTGTGGCGATGACTTCCTTGAGAGGAATGCTTGTTTTACTGTATTGTTTTATGCATGGGTCAGCAAACATAGAAAAGAAGGAACAGAAGGAAGCGCATGGTGCAGCAAATTTAAAAAATAAAACCAGGGCAGGATTCACAACGTTTCAGATCCACTCCAGAAATCAGAGCAGGTAATTTAAAACTCCCACATCCGGGAAGATTATTTGAAGGGGAATAATTTTGGAAACCTTACCTTTCCACGTGTTCTCTTTCACATCCCACGAGGTGACGTTTTCTTCCAAGGTATTCTATCCAGGAAGAGAAGAAATGAAACAGTTAAGGTTGTGGCCTGTGTGAAGACATTTTAAGTAGACATGGGCACGAACCAAAAAAATTTAACGAACCAGCGGTTCGTGGTTTGGTGCTGATGACGATCCGGAAGTCGCGAACTGCAACGAACATTTTCTGTTGCTGAACCGGTTCGCAGTTCACGGTTCGTTGGGCACGGAACGACCCCCGTGGCACTTAGAGAGCCCATATTCCCAGGGAGTCTTTTGCAGGCTCTCCTACAGCCATCACCCAAGTTTGGACAAGATTGCAAAAGGGATCTTGGGAGTTATACCCTCTCCAATCCAAGGCCCCCAGAAAACTCCCACAAAAAGCCAAGCTCAATTATACTCTCAGTCTCTCTCCCCAAAGGCTAGCAAGTGGCAAGCAAGAGCTCTGTCCCACTCCACTGCTCGCAGAAAGTGAAACCCAGCCTGGAAGCCCACGGCTATTTATAAGCATAGGTCCCATTGAGCAACACAGGAGGTCTGTGTTTGGCCGTCAGAGCTGCCTATCAGGGTTTGCAGGGATGAGATTGGAGTGCCCATGGCTACAGAACACCCCCTTCCCCCTCCCTCCCCTGGGTGTCTCCTCCCAACTTGTAACTGCTTTGCAGCTCCGTGGTTGGAAGGAAGACCTGCCGATCAAGGTAAGCTGGGCTTCCATTGGGGTTTTCAGGGCGACAGAAGGAGCGCAGACAGAGTTCAGGCATTCCCCTGGCTCTGTTGCCAGGGGAATTGATTGCTGGCACCTGAGTGTCTGGCTTCCCGAACTGCGGCTGAACAGACCGAACCAGGCCTCTCCCGAATGCTGGTTCGTTGGCCGTGGACAATTATGAACCGCCGGATCGCGATTATGCAATCGCCAATTTAGTGGGTTTTTGAAGTTCGTAATGCGGTTCATGCTCATCTCTAATTTTAAGTCAGTTCAGCATAGGTTTCATTGTTAACTAATCAATTAACTATGAGTAAAACAGTTGCTCTGAAGACAAAGAAGGGAAATGGCAGAAACAGTGCCGTGTATCCTTGCCCACCTGTGCCTGGGAATGCATGACTGATCGGGTTCCTCCAGATACACGGCTGGTGCCCTTCCAAACAGGCTTGCATTGAAGTCAACAGGCTTAGAAGGGTGTAGTACTTTTAGGATTGCACTGTGCTTGTTTGATTTTACTTGTTTATATACCTTATACTTATATACCGTATATACCTTATACTCATCAGCAATGTGAACAGGGTTCATCTGATAACTCAAAACCCAGCCCAGAGGTCAAGGCTCAGAGGGTGGTCAGAATGAAGAACTAGTTCTTGTTAGATAGATATCAAAGATTTGGAGTTTATTTGTATCAGGGCCGGATTGATGGGGTTGCAGGGGGGGTAGTCTGCCCCTGGTGCAGTCAAAGAGGGGGTGCCGGGTGCAGCGGCCAGCTGCCGGGAATGCACGGGCAGCTGAGCACCCGTGCCATTCGCCTGCCCAGAGGGCAGGGGGTGTGCGGCAAGCCTGCCGCCCTGTCAGCGTGCTGCCCATGCAGCAAGCTGGCTGCCCCGGCGGGCCGCAGAGCTGGCCGCCCATGCCATTTGCCTGCCCTGCTGAGGGGGCGGCTGGCTTGCTGCGCGCCCCCTGTCCTGCGGGGCAGGGGAATGGCGCGCGGCCTCCCAGTCACCCGCGCTGCCACCACCAGCTCCACGGTGTGCCGGGGCAGCTGGCTTGCTGTGCAGGCAGCGCACTCCACCCTTGCGTGATGACATCACAGAAATGACATCATCATGCAGCACCAGGAGCGTGCGCGTGCATGCGGGGCCGGACTTGGGTTGCCCTGGGCGCCAGCAACCCTAGATTCGGCCCTGATTTGTATGCACTGACAACCCACAATGGCTCTTGAGGTAGCTTGTGGAAAAATCAGGTTACACCCTCCCCTCCTCCAATAAAACACACATTAATCATCAGGGCTTTTTTTCTGGGGAAAGAGGTGGTGGAACTCAGTGGGTTGCCAGCACAGGGGGCAATTCTTGGTGGGAGGTGGTGCCCCTGGTACCACATGCACATGCACAAACTGCGCATACGTTCCTGGGACCACGCAATGACATCTCTTTGGGTCAGCTGGAACCGGGGGGGGGGGGGGGTTAAAGTTTAAATCACCCTTGGAAAAAATGGTCACATGGCCAGTGGCCCCACCCCCTGATCCCCAGACAGAGGAGAGGGCAATCTCAACTCCCCTCTGTCTGGAGATCAGGAGGCGGGGCCACCAGCCATGTGACCATTTTCAAGAGGTGCTGGAACTCCGTTCCACTGCGTTCCAGCTGAGAAAAAGCTCTGTTAAACAGAACCATCAGTCTGGCCATCTTTAAGGCACCATCAATGTCTTGGATGAATTTGATTGTGGATTTCAGCACACACCTGTGTGTAACAGCACAGATCTGGGGGAGAGGGGAGGAAGTGCTCCAGGAGCTAGCTAGGCACTATCCAGGAATTATCTCCCAGAGGTACAGCAGGGTAGTGCTCTGGAGTGGCTGCCAAAGAGCCACAACCAGCCATCCAAGATATCCTGGCACACCCCTCATGCCAGCGCAGAAAGGGGCATTCCTGGAGCATGGCAGGAGTCACAAGTGGAGTAAAGTTATACCAGGAAAAAACATGGCATAGCCCATGGGTGGAATTCAATGGGAAAGGCAAATGCCCACCCTGCAAGCAACTGTGTCTTGGGAAATGCCTGGAGATTTGGGAGCGGTGCCTGGGAAGGGAAGGGAATACTTTGAGTATACTTTGTACCTATGTGGTACCATTGAATGTGTTGTTACTCCCGCTTGAATACTCTGTGGTATCGTATCGTATGTGTATGTAATTATAATATTATTTATAATAGGCACGGACACTTTAATGCTGGCACATGCACTTTGAAGCATCTCTGTAACGCTTTTGCACTTTGTATTTATATGACTTGGTCAAATTGTGTCTGCTGCTGCCTAATGTTGATTTCCAGTTTGCCTATTTTTGCTTCAGTAATTGACAACAAAGAACTGGTAACAAAGATTTTTGTAAAACAGTTTTTGTAATGGGTTTCATTGTTTCTATAAGGCTCTTTAGTAAGTCAGTCACGTGTTCCTTTATTTGTTACGTTTATTACCGTGACTCTCTCTGTTGATTGTATTCCCACCTCAAGGGTGGCAACTAGGGTTGCCAACTCCAGGTTGAGAAATCCCTGGAGATTTGGGGGGTGGAGCTTGGAGAAGGTGGGGTTTGGAGAGGGCAGTGATCTCAGTAGGGTAAATTCCATAGATTTCACCCTCCTAAGCAGCCATTTTCTCCAGGGGATTGGATCTCTGAGGCCTGGAGGTCAGTTCGTAATTCCAGGAGATCTCCAGCCACCACCTGAAGGCTACCCAACAGGAAAAAACCGTGCTCAACTAACTGAAGAATTTTTAAATAGTCACTTAAGAAATATATTCCAAATATCATTTAGTGGTGTAACAATAAGGGGTCTCATAAACTATACATACATTATAGCTTGGATACATACAAAAGGCAAAGCATCTCACAAGAAGTATAATGGCAAATACAAAGTGCCAAGTGCAAGAATATTCATATGCCAATGGCAAAGAACGAAGTGCCAAGTGCTAAACTCAATAATTTTACAAAGTGCTAGTGCCTGAAATTGACAAACTCGTTGTCTAACATGTAACCAAGTAACGCAAATCGTAATTATTGGAGGTACAGATGAATAAATATAATAAAGTCCAATGTTCTGTACAATAATCCAGATCCAAAAGTATGATGTAAGCACTGAGGGGTAACTCTCTCTGGAATATATATTGAGGAGTGCGGTTCCCTTCTCCCATTTGTTTATATTTCCATTCTCTGCCTTTTAATGTTAATTTTGTAGATGTAGCTGTGTTCTGGAGGCACCCTATAGTGTATTTATATGCAATCTAAATACACCAAGGGCACAGATTTTTAAAATCCTCCCCTATTTGAATCTGGCAAGACCCTTTCTTAGTCTGACAACCGAGACACTGCAAATCGTTCCATGTCTTAGCCCTATAAGAAGCTTTGAATTTTGAAAGGAAAAGGATATGATTAATATTGAAAGCAAAGAACAAAATGGCGCCACCATAACCCGCTCCCAGGCTCTCTTTAACCCAAGGCGCCAGGGTACCATCTGACTTTCAGAAGGATTTTTTTTGCTGGTCACAACATTTACTCTGCAGCTGATTTATGGAAATCCTGTAGGATTTATTTATGCTATTTATAGTCCACTTTTGACACTGAGACTCAATTACAGTGTGAACCAGTACAGTCAATTTCAGAGACATTTCAATAAACATGTAATAGTACATGCAGATTTGCAAAGATTTAAACCAGCATAAATCCAATACAGATTTCAAGAAATGCTGAAACAGAGCAAAAGCAATTCTAAGACTGGCATATTAAACAACATAGGAGCTACCAGGTAGGATCACAGAGCAATAACAGTAAACTTTACAGTCTATCTTACTTATAGTAGCAATAGTATAGTTGGTCCCTCTTCTTTTCCTGATGCAACTTTTTGAGATTGCTTCCTTCTCATACAGCTCTCCTATCTGAGTAAAAAAGCCCTCTTGAATAATTTAATTTTACATAGTTTGCGGAAAGCTAGGAGAGCGGGAGAAGCAATAGACGAACAAAGGGTGTTTTGCCGTTGCCTACCTCAGTGTAGCAACCCTGAACTTCCCTGGTGGTCTCCCATCCAAATAGTAACCAGGGTTGGCCCTGATCTGACAAGATCAGGTTATCCAGGGCCATCCCAATGAGGTCCAACATTTACACTGCAATCCTAAGCAGAGTTACACCGTTCTAAGCCAATTGATTTCAATGGGCTTAGACTGGAGTAACTCTGCTTAGGATTGCACTGTTAGTGTACATAATAACAAATAATGTTATTTGGAGAATCTAACTCAGGTTCAAACGGACAGTCTTCAGTACAGCTCACAAGTCATACAGAAGCAAAAATAAAAAAGCTACAATAGTTACCAACAGCAGTATTTCCACATATATTATTGAACTGGTATAGCTGACAATCTACAGGTCAGTTTCTGAATAAATTATGCACAAGAAGAGACAGTCTCTGCTTGTATTCTCATTGTAGAATACAGAAACTTGGTTTTTTTTCAAAGCAGCATCAAATACTCTATTTTTCAAATATCAAATACTATACCAGCTGGTTCTGGCAGGATGTCCAGTTCTTCTGGGTCTGAGCAAGGGTCTCATTCACAGCTTCCAGTTTGTGGTTCAAGATTCTGGCCTCCTTCCTTGCTGCCTCCTGCATCTCCTCCATGCACTTCCGGAGCGATACAGCCTGGTCCTGGGTTCGGGACGACTGGTTTTGCATCTGCAGTTGGCACTCCTGCAGTTGTAGGGCTGATTCCGAATGCTGCTGCCTCAGGAATAGCCCCAAGAAAACAAGTAAGAGGATGGCCTCAAAGAGGGCCACAGCTAAAAGTAAGATCCACTTCCAATTGTATTTGCACCCCGTCATTTCACCGTCTGGACTATTTGGGGATGTGGGGCAATGTTGATACTGAGATTCTGTCCCCATCAGACCAGCCACAGAAGAATCTGCCAGGATTGCATGGAGGAACTTCCCAGTCCCTCTAGGTGCCAGAATTGTGTTGTTCACAAAACACCCTTCCTCCCCGCCCCTCTGGTATTTCCAGGAAATCATGTGATTTTGGAGAAAAGGCAGTATTTGCAGTAGGACTCGGCACATGAAATCCATCAACATCAACACTTTTAAAAAGTAAACAGGAGGAAACGAAAGTAAAATTGGGTGGAATTTTGTTCTGCCCTGGAAGTCCCCTGTGTTAAGATAATGTAATATGAGAGCACCAGAGTATTTATTTATTAATATACTTCCTTTATAACCCACATTTCTCTCTGAGGCTCAAGGCAGATGTCAAAATGCAAAAGACAATTCAATCAGACAGCAAAGCCCTACAGTAAACAATGTAGTAGGACAAGGATTGGTAGTGGTAGAGAGTGCCTTCAAGTCCTACGTGACTTATGGCGACCCCTGGTGGGGTTTTCATGGCAAGAGACTAACAGAGATGCCATTGCCATTGCCTGCCTCTGCAACCCTGGTCTTTGTTGGAGGTCTCCCATCCAATTACTAACCAAGGCTGACCCTGCTTAGCTTCCAGGATCTGAGGAGAACAGGCTTAGCCCAGGCTAGGATTATAGAACCAGAAAAAAGTGCAAACAGAAAACTGCCTAAGGAGTGATATCCCATGCAGTAAAAGCAAGGCAATGGAAACAATAAACACTTATAAATGCTTATAGGATTGTAAACAATTATAATAAAAGTGACTGTCCCATTAGACTACTTCCTGAAGGGGTTGCCAACTCCAGGTCAGGACATTCCTAGAGATTTGGGGCGGTGCAGCCCGGGAAAGTAAGAGTCTGGGAGTCAGTGGGGATGTAATGGAATAGATCCTACTCTCCAAAGCTGCCATTTTCTCCAGGGGAACTGATCTCTGTAGTCTAGCAGTCAGTTGTAATTCCAGGAGCAACCCAGGAGAACTCCTGGAGGTTGGCAATGTAAGACATCCCCCCCCCCCATCAAATTTATTCAACTTGTATACATAAGACATGTCAGTGCTGAAGAAGGCAGGAATGAAATGAGGGCTGGATTGCCTTTCCTGCTGCTAGCAAAGCGTTGCTTGACAAACTCAAACAATAGTCACGAGTCTAGTAGCACCTTTAAGACTAACCAACTTTATTGTTGCATAAGCTTTCAAGGACAACATCTCTCTTTGTCAGATGCATTTGACGAAGAGCCCTGTGGTTCTCAAAAGCTTATGCGACAATAAAGTTGGTTAGTCTTAAAGGCGCTATTGGACTTTTTACTATTTTGCAACTACAGAAGAACACGACTAACTCTTCTGGATCAAAACTCACAATGAACATAATATTTGCCAAGCAGAAAGGAACGTTATTCATTAGATATGACCCTGTTACCAATTGCTACCCCTTGTTTCAGTTTTCTAAAATGTACCGGAGATGCATTTTTTGTGCTCGTTTGATGGAAATGAGTATGTTTTCCCACTGGAGAAACCTTGTTTCACAGATTAAAGGGATATAAATTAAGCAATGGTGCGGCAACTCCCCCAGAATATGAAGTTATAATTGCTGTCGGGATCTCTCTTCCCCTACCTGTAAAGCACCAAACAAACTCATGGTGCAATATTGTTTTTAAAGAGACTGTTTGGAAACTTCAGGTGATCCGCAAGGCCCCCGCCTGATTATTAGTGGGCATCAGTGGCTGCAAATGTGTTTTTGTCACTCTTAAAATAACCTCTTTGATTATACCATTTTGTTTCTGGCGTGATCAGACGTCGTTTTAAAATCCTCAACATTTTGGCCCTGGAATGGTCCACCCATTGCACATGGATGCTCATCCACTCAAATGCTTGGATAAGCAGTGGTCCGGCTTTGGGTTGCCAATTTCCGGGTGGGGCCTGTAGTTCTCCCAGAATTACAACGGATCTCCATGCTACAGAGATCAGTTCTCTTAGAGAAAATGGAAGTCTCAGGAGATATACCTTAGGTTCTATGTAAAGCCCCTCTGCAAACTGGCTGGTTGTGATGGACAGGAGGCTGTCCTGCCCCTGAAAGTTAAAACAGCCAAACAGCTGTTTCATCTACCCCAGGGCTCATTTTGAGGGGAATCGCGCAGGAACACAGTTCCGGCAGTTCCCCAAAGAGGTCACATGTCAGGTGGCCCCGCCCACCTGACTTGGCCATTTGGGGCCCATTTCAGCCTGAATTGGGGCCAAAACGGCCCGGATCTGGCCTCTGATGGGTGGTGGATCACTCTCCCACTCAGCAGTGGCCTGATCCTGACCATTTTGGGCCCAATTTCGGCCCTGAATGGCCAGGATTGGGTCCAAAACACCCAGGATAGGTGATGTCAGGGGGTGTGGCATATGCAAACCACTTATGCCAATGACACATTTCTAGCGATGTCAAGGGGCATGGCATATGCTAATGAGTTATGCGAGTTATGCTAATGAGTTCCTCCAGCTCTTTTTCTACAAAATGACCCCTGATCCAGCCTATGTGACTGCTGTCCCAGCATCCAATAACCTTTGGGGGGGGGAATGAATGTTGGAGGGAAATGCAGCAGTATTTCAGTTCGGTTTAGGGTAGGTTTGGCAGGTGTCTAGCATTTCCCCAGGCAGTTCCATTTTTTGCCAGACTGTCTGGGGGAAACAAAGTTGAAAAAATGGACACCTGGCAGACGCACACCCAGGGAGGTGAGCAGGTTGGCCTGCCATGTACCTGGGGAGTGTCTGGCCCACTCGCCTGCCTGGCCTGCTGTGTGCCCAGGGAATGGCTGGCTCATGTGCCCAATCACTCAGCCTGACCCGCTCGCCTGAATGCCTGGCCTGCCACACACCCAGGGAATAGCCAGCCAGCCTGCCTGCCCAGCCTCCTAAGCCCCAGTGAAGTGACATCATCATGCTTTACATGCGCACAAAGGGGAAAAACCCACTGATAAGTGCCAGGGCCCCCATCCAGCTGGTGGGGGGAAGCCATCTAATAACCATAGTTCAGGGCTGCCTCAACAACGGCACAGTTTTGTGCGCACCTTTGCCTGGTATTGTGTCAGAATGCATTAACTCTAACTCTAGGAGAGGACACAGATGTGAGGATTGGCTCTGGTGATGAGCAGTCCTCATACCTTTTCGTCTGTCTCTTGGAACAGGGCAGGCTGGTGTGGGTGGAACACTGTGCATGTGAACGGATCCAACCTGGTAGCTAGTCAGTGAACTCTTGTTTGTACTTGGAAGCAGGAAAGGGAAAATCCAAAGCTAGCTTAAATGTATGTGCCTCAGCAGGGGTCATTTCGTAGAAAAAGAGCTGGAGGAACTCATTAGCATAACTCATTAGCATATGCTATGCCCCTTGACATCACTGGCAACGTGTCATTAGCATAGCTGATTTGTATATGCCACTGACATCACCTAGCCTAGCTGTTTTGGACCCAATCCTGGCCATTCAGGACCAAAATTGGGCCCAAAATGGCAAAAGGGGGCTGAAAATGGCCGAAAAGGGGCCCAAAATGGTCGGGATCGGGCCACTGCTGAGCAGGAGAGTGACCCACCACCCATCAGAGGCCCAATCTTGGCCGTTTCGGCCCCAGTTCAAGACGAAACGTGCCCCAAATGGCCGAGAGTCAGGTGGGCGGGGCCACCTGACATGTGACCTCTTTGGGGAACTGCCGGAACTGTGTTCCTGTGCGTTCCCCCTCGAAATGAGCCCTGTGCCTCAGCCAGGTTTTCCCTTTGAATGCTGGGGAGACCTGAACTGCCGATCTGTTCCTTCAAAACAAACTGTACATAAATTGTTATCCTTTGTTATTTGTATAAAGCTCCTGCTTCAGTGATCTCTGCACTTTCTGTGCTCGAAACAAAAGTTGCCTCATGGCAGCAAACCCAAAGCCATCACACTTGTTACTATAAAAACATTTTGCAGTTGAAGGGAAGGAGTAAATTTCAAAACAAATTTGGTTCCCAAAATTATAGAAGGCTGTGTGGGTGCCCTCAGTTGGAAGAAAACTCCTGTCACACTGGTTTTTAATTGTTTATTGTAATGATTGTATGTGTTATGATTTTATCTTTCAGGCTGTGGTTCATCTCGAGCAGTTATCCGACGAAGCAACATATAAATGTTTTAAGTAAATATCTCTTAGGCCAGCTTCTCAAGACCCCACTGACTGGTCTACCCTAGCAGGGATGCTATGAAGTTTACCAGATAATGTACACAAAGTGCTTTGAACACAGAAAGTCCTATAGAAATATGAAGGATTTATTTTGTCGAGTTTTTTCTGCAGCTACCCCAGCATCGACTAAGAGCCCCATGGCACAGAGTGGTAAGCCGCAGTACTGCAGTCCAAGCTCTGCTCATGACCTGAGTTCGATCCTGGCAGAAGCCGGGTTCAGGGAACCAGCTCAAGGTTGACTCAGCCTTCCATCCTTCCGAGGTCGGTAAAATGAATACCCAGTTTCCTGGGAGTAAAGTGTAGATGACTGGGGAAGGTAATGGCAAACCACCCCATAAAAAGTCTACCAAGAAAACGTTGTGATACGACGTCCCCAATGGGTCAGTAATGACTCAGTGCTTGCACCTTTACCTTTACCTACCCTGGCATCTAAGGGTCTTTTGCAATACAGTTTAGTTATTGTTTAGCAAACCACTTCAATGTGTAGCTCTTTTTTTTGTGGGTGGGCTTTTAACCATTTGCAAGTGCCCTTTAGACCCCCTGTTGCTAGGCAGAGTCTTTCAAAAGGTTCTTCTTTCACAATCAGGATGTCTCCATGGTATGCTGCCTGGTTTGCGCGCCCAAGAGTAATATTTTGTTCCAGGATGCTGCCCTTCCACTGCCCTGTAGTTTTCAGGAACTGGACCTAAGAGCTCCCTCTTTGTTCAATGAGCTTTGGAAGTGCCCCTCCACAATCACTTCCTTTCCCACTCCCAACCCTCTTTGCGCTTTTAAAGTTAAGGAGCCTGGCAAGAAGCATTTCTCAAGGAATGTTCAGCCCCGCATGGCTGTTTGCAGCAGACAAAGGAGGAAAAATGATAGCTAAGTGGAACTTCTGTGTTCAGAGGCAATCTACCTTTGATTATCAGTTGCCAAGGAGACTACAGCAGGGGAACGCTATTGATGTCACACCAAGGTTGTGTATCAGGCTGCCCCTTATTGGAAACTGGATACTAGGGGAGATGAAGTTTTGGCTTGATTTGATGCTCTGATTCATGCAGGAGAGGAAATCTTCTAGTGAGCATTAGCTAGGTTAAAAAATTCTCCATATGAAGAAGCAGTTTGCCTCTGAATATCAGATGCATAGGGCAAGATGACAAGTGAAGTTTTCACACTTTTTTGATGGGCTTCCCCAAAGCATCTGGGCTGGACATAGCAGAAAACATAATACTTGACTAATGGGACCTTTGCCTGTTCTGGTCAGGTTTTTTGTTGTCAGAATGGAATGGAGTCCAGTCTCTCTGAACTTCAAACGCCAGGCAGCAAGAAACTGTTCTGATTCCATCTGGCAGGCCATGAGGGATGTCAGGGCTATTGCAGCTCTGTCTGGACAGGAACATATGAAAAAAAAATTAGCCCTGCTATGTTGGGCAAGAGGTCCATCTGTTTTACACAGCAGCCAACCAAACCCCATCCCCATATTACAGTGAATGCATATACAACTTGCACATATGTGCACACATATGTTTGTAAGAAAGAGCCAACATGTATTCACTTTGCACATGAAACCAGGAATCAGTGCCAGTGGGGTTTCAATCACACGCTCAGATGTACATGCATTGAACGAAGGTGGAGGAGAGTGCCCTCAAGTCATAGCTGAGTTATGGCGACCCCTGGAGGAGTTTTCATGGCAAGAGACTAACAAAGGTGGTTTGCCATTGCCTGCCTCTGCAACCCTGGACTTCCTTGGAGGTCTCCCATCCAATTACTAACCAAGGCTGTCCCTGCTTAGCTTCTGAGATGTGACAAGATCAGGCTCACTTGGGCTATCCGGGTCAGGGAACATGCATTGAATGTTACATAAGAATTGTCCAACACTTGTAACACGTGTACACTGTAAACACATTGTATATGCATTCACTGTTACTTATGCACAGGACTCCAGATACAACCAGATAATTTACAAATTAAGCACAGGGAGCAAGACCCCCCCGCCCCAATGTTGCCTCCTGGCATAGATGTTTACAGCTTGAGGGAGGGTTCACTTTAATCACCATAGCTAGCAGCCATGAATGTTTTTGTCCCTATGTGTATCACCTGTCTGTGTGAAAGCAGGGCCGCATTAACCCATGGCTGGGTCTCTAGGCTTTCGTGTATTTCGGGCCCCCTCCGGCACTTCAGTCTTTCACCCCACTACAGCTGACAGCCTCACCCTGGTACGGTAGGTACTAGACTGCAGTACGTAGCCCTACATCCATTTTGAGGGGCTCCTGAAGAATTCTATTCACAATTTTAAAAATATTGTTATTGTGCAAGTAGAACTCTTCAGGAAAGCACATTCTGGGGGTATAATTGTTCAATACTGTAAAATTTTGAAGTGAATGAAATTTTTATTATTTATTAAAAATATATAATTTATGGATAATTGTTTTAATATAAGAGATAATTTGTTTCACTTCAATAAGGAAGCAGTTAGTTATCTTATTAATAGAGGTTATATAAGAGAATCAATTAATTGTAATTTATGTAGGGGTCTGCCTCAGCTAAAAAATACATTGATGGGCCCCTAGTCCCTGCAGGGCCTCTAGGCTTCGGCCTAGTCAGCCTTAGGAATAATACGGCCCTGTGAGCAACCCCATGTTGAATATCATTTATCATGTTGTCTGCTCACCGAGTATGAAACAATTTTCCTGGAGTTCTTCTCAGTCCATCTTGATTTTAACTTACTAAATAATTGTTGTGTCATCTGCAATCTTGGCCACCACAGTCCTCATTCGATTGGCTGTACAGATTAAAACAATGTTTTAGTGGCCGCTGCCACCCGTGTTGGTTTTCTTCTCCATCACCGCTCTTTCCCAGACTATTTTTAAGTTACCTGTATAGCCCCCTGCACTTGGGCTTTCTCTGTGTGTTTGGCTTCACCTCCTGCAGCAGCTATTTTGTGGTTCCGCCTCCATTTTGTGGTTGTGTTCACAACTCTGTGTCAAAATTCCAATGGTGTCAACAGGCTCCAATAATTAGGGACCCCTGTCTTATCCCATGACTGCTCGGCTTACTCAGGAGTCTTTGACAAGAGACTTTGTCAAAAGTAGGATGCCAACTCCAGGTTGGGGAATTCCTGGAGATTTGGGGGTGGACCCTAGGGCGGGAAGGGACCTCAGTGGTATAATACTATACTGTCACCCCCCCCCCCGCCGCCCGGCCCCAAAGAGCCATTTTCTCCAGGGGAACTGATTGATGTTGTCTGCAGATCAGTTATAAATCAGGGAGATTTCCAGGCACCACCTGGAGGTTGGCAACCCTAGTCAAAAGCCTTTCTGAAGTCCAAGAATGTAATATCTTCTGAATGTTACTTATCCATATGCTTGTTCACCTGCTCAAAGAACTCCAAAATGTTGATGAGGCAGGAATTCCCTTTGTAGAAGCCATGCTATCCACCCCTACCTGAGGCTTTGATGTTCTATGTACTTAATAATTCTAGTTTTAATGACAGTTTTTACTCCTTTACCTGCAACAGATATTAGACTAATGGGCCTGAAATGTTCTGAACTCCTTTTTAAAAATCCGCTCTGTGTCATTGTTAGGGTTGCCAGGTACCCTTACCCTCCTACTGGGAAGGGTGGCGCAATGATGTCACTTCCAGGAAGTGATGTAATCACATGGGCTGAGAGTGCTCCTGTGCTGCCCTGTGCAACGACATCACTTCCTGGAGATGACATCATCATGCCACCATGGGAGTGTGCCCAGGAGGCCTCCGCTGGCCAGGTGAGTGGAGGCATGGCTGGAAGGTGGGAGCTGGGGATCTCCCACCTCCACTGGGGGACCTGGGATCTCTACTCCTTGTACATACATTTTCTGCCCAGTCAGTCATGATATGTCCACCACTCACTCATGGCAGCTTCAAGAAAGGGGCTGGTTGGAAACCCCTCTTATTTCTGCAATAAGGGATGAGGTCTGAACTGGGCACAAACAAGAAAGACCACATCTGAGAAAGAGGGAGCTCCACTGGCTTGAATTTGTGCAACGCGTAAAAACATAAGAAGGCCCCAGCAGGAGCAGCGCTAGGGTTGCCAACTCCAGGTTGGGAAATTCCTGGAGATTTGGGGGATGGAGTCTGAGGAGGGTGGAGCTTAGGGAGGAGAGAGACCTCAGCAGGGTGTAACAGCATAGCGTCTGCCCTCCAACGCAGCCATTGTCTCCAGAAGAACTGATATCTGCAATCTGGAGACAGGCTATAATTCCAGGGGATCTCCAGGCCCCACCTGGAATTTTGCAATCCTAGTGTTCCATCAAACGTAGCATCCTGTTTCACGCAGTGGGAAACCAGTTGCTCTGGAAAGGCCAAACAAACAGGGTGCGTAGTCCATTGTGGCCTCCTTGCTCTGGGTTTCAGAAGTGTGCTGCCTTTGAATGTGCGGGTTCCCTTTAATCACGAATGGCTAGTAGCCACGGATACAGGCTTAGCCACGAATCTCTCTAACCTCCTTTTAAAGCCATCTATGCTCATGGCCATCGCTACCTCGGCTGCCCGCAAATTCCACAATTTAATTGCTCATTGAGTAAAGAAGTATTTCTTCGTATGGAGGGGGTGTGTGTGTTCTCCCTCCCTAGCAGCTAAATGCGGTGCTGGTATGCTAACATCAACCACCTTTATGGGTCCCATCTCTCAGAGATTGCCTGGCAGATGAAGGAGGGTTGGGGGGGCATTAAAATGGCCCCAGGAGTGACCAGCCCCAGCACATTGGGCAGTGGTGCATGGCTGCTGGGTTTGCAGAAGGAAGGCTGTGTAGGCACTCTCCAAATGGTCACCAACCTCCAGGTGAGGTCTGGCGATCTCCTGGAATTACAACTGATCTCCAACACAGGGATCCCCTGGAGAAAATGGCTTAGAAAGGGGACTCTGTGGCATTATAACCTGTTGAGCTCCTCCCCTCCTCTGGTTCCACAACCAAAAATCTCCAGGTATTTCCCAACCCAGAGTTGGCAACCCTACCTCCTACCTCACAGCCAGTCCCTCTGGGGCTTGGCTCACAGCTCCTGGCTGCTGGTGAAAAGCCTGCAAAGACTCACTCCCATTGCGCACACACACACACGCCCAAATCCCACAGGTTGAGACCAGATTTATTCTTCCTAGGATTGCACAGGGCGTCTTTCTCATCCTTCAGCTCCCACCCACTGCTCTCTTTGCCCAGACTGCTGAAATTTAGCATCTCCCCACAGCCCATCTTTGTCCCAGAGGGCACTGGCTAGCTCTGCTTGTAGCACAGTGGTTAAGTGGTTGGGATGCAAATCAGCACTCTGCTGGTTCAAATCCCACTACTGCCATGAGCTCAGTAGGTGGTCTTGGGTCAGCCACTCCTCTCAGCCCAACTCCCTAGCTATATTGTGGGGATAATAACATTGACCTTGTTCACTGCTCTGAGTGGGGCACTGATCTGTCTAGAAGTGCAGTTATCATCATCATCATCATCAGCTCCTGGGCTTGGATGTTCGCAGTCTTCTTCAAAGTGTGTTGGAACTTGGCTTGCTTAGCCCCAGAAATTTGATGGAGACTGGGCTGTTTTCTGCATGCTCCTGCTGGACTGGCCTTGGGTTCAAATTCTGCGTCAGCAAGAGAGCTTGCCTGACCTTATTTATTTATTAGATTTATAGTCTGCTTTCCCCACAATACAGGCTCAGAGCGGATCACAACCTAATTAAAACACAATACAATATACAATATACAATAAATAATATATAGCTAAAAGCAATTTAAAACTGGCAGCAAAATTAAACAGACAGCGGATTTCACAGTCCTGCAAGATCACTGCAACTTGGGGTACAGGGTTAGGTTGAATATTTTCTGAGCGCTCTCCACCACCATTTCTATAAATATGTGAGGTTTTTTTTTTAAAAGACTGTGCTTTTCACAGAAGGGGAGAAATTCTCTGCACGTGCTGAAAAATACATTTTCCTGACTTTGTTTTAAAGCTGCTTCCTGTCTGAGACGAGAAGCACTACTGGCTCAGAAGCGTATCTGCTCTTGGACTCTTTAAAAAAAGAACTTCACCTATCTCAGGGAAAGATTGGTTCAGAGGGATTCAGAGTTTGAGTTACCTTGGCCTTAGTTTTTGCTTCTTTAAAACACACAGGACCCTGTCTAAAGAGTTTTCTTTTGTGGCTGATTTTTATGATTTTTATCACCCTCATTCCAAGGAATATAGGGCAATGTTCAAAAATCCCCCTCTAGTTCACCCTCACAACAACTCTGCGAGGTAGCTTGGGACCAGGGCTTTTTTTCCAGCTGGAATGAAGTGGAATAGAGTTCCGGCACCTCTGGAGAAACGTAGAGGGCAATCTAAACTCCCCTCTGTCTGGAGATCAGGGGGCGGGGCCACCGGCCATGTGACCATTTTCGCTGAGGGCAATTTAAACTTTAAAAAACTCCCCCCTTGTTCCATCTGACCCAGGATGACTTCATTGTGCGGTCCTGGGACCATGCGCGCACTTTGCACATGCACATGTGGTACCAGGGGCAGGAGTTGCCCCTGGTACCATACCTCCTGCCAGGAGTTGCCCCCTGTGCTGGCAACCCACTGAGTTCCACCACCTCTTTTCCCAGAAAAAAAACCCTGCTTAGGGCAAAAGAGAACCACTAGCTTCATAGGCTATAGCAGAGTCAGGATTTGATCCCAGGACTTTCTGGTCCTATGCTGACCCTATAAGAACCTCAGAAAAGTTGGTCTCCCTTTGAGGTTCCATGAACCCCCAAAGGAGATTTGCTCAGAGGCCTGTCCTGCACTGTGAACCTATGAAACGGCTCCAGTTTCCTCGGCGCTCACAAACTCTTCTCCCCAAGTCAGAGCCATGGACCTAAGCCGGACCTTCTGCTTCCTGACAAGACAGCACACCGTACCTTAGCTAGGGTTGCCAACCTCCAGGTTGTGGCTGGAGATCTTCCAGAATCACAACCGATCTCCAGGCAACAGAGATTAGTTCCTCTGGATAACATGGTGACTTTGGAATAGGGTTGCCAGCTCCAGGGTGGGAAATTCCTGGAGATGTTGGGGTGGAGTCTGGAGAGGTGGGGTTTGGGGGAGGAGGGGGGCCTCAACAGGGCATACTGTCATAGAGTCCACCCTTCAATGTAGCCATTTTCTCCAGGAAAATTGATCTCTGTGGCCTGGAGATCAGCGATAATCTATTTTATGTTATTTATTTACATTATTTATAGTCCTCCTTTTTTCGCTGAGACTCAAGGCAGATTGCACGGCCAATTTCAGGACATTTCAATAAACCATGTAATAAGGTCTATAAATTCCCACCCTCTGGGGTTTCTGCAAACTATGCAAAACCAAATTAATCAGGAGGGCTTTCTACCCAGATTATAGGGCTCTGTCATAAGAAATAACTCACAGAGATGCTTTGATAGACACAGGGGCTATATGCTATGCTATTGGGTAATGTTTGCTGATGCAGATACGTGCCACTAGGGAGTTTCTGTGTTGCTTAAGACGCCATATAAATTAGTTATGTGTTGTTTCAGAAGATTCCATTCTCTGTCTTGGCTTTCTGCTCGTTTTCAAATATCCTGCTACCATACCTATTGTATCTGTTCACTAAATATCCCGTTGTTCATTACTGTAGTTGGCCAGTGCGAGTGCTAGCTGTTGATTATATTGTATCTCACTTGCACTGTGTAACACCTCAGATCGCAGTGAGAAATAATAATGATAATAAATGCAAAGTTGCAAGGATTTAAAACCAGCAGAAATCTAATACTGGGTGGAAGGAGAAAAGAGCAAGAGTACAGTAGCACCTATAAAACTAACAAAATTTGTGGTAGGATATGAGCTTTCGTGAGTCACAGCTCACTTTTTCAGATGCCATTGCAGAATCACGATAGGGTGAGAGAAATGCTGAAATGGAGCATAACCAATTCAAAGACATGTTCTCGGAGATTGCCAGCTCCCACCCGGAGGTTGGCAACCCTACTTGAGAATGTGGACTCGATCCACATTCCCAAGTAGGGTTGCCAACCTCCAGGTGGTAGCTGGCAATCTTCCGGAAATACAACTGATCTCCTCCAATCAACACTGATCAGTTCCCCAGGAGAAAATGGCTAATTTGGGATGTGGCATTATACCTTGCTGAGGTCCCTCCCTTGCCCAAATGCTGCCCTTCCCAAGCTCCATCCCCAAATCTCCAGGGATTTCCCAGCCCAGAGCTGGCAACCCTACAGGGTTGCTCAGGCGGAAGCCATGCGCACCATCCATCAGCGTGGGTTTCCAGCTCCCCTAACCTTATGGCATAAGGTTCCTTCCCAGGCCCCACCCCCAAATCTCCAGGAATTTCCCGTGCTGGAGCTGGCAACGCCACAAGGTTGCTCAGGCGGAAGCCATGCGCGCCAGCCGCCGCGCCTGATGCTCGCCCGGGCGCGCGTCGCTGCCGCAGATGTTGCCGCCTTTGGCTGGAGGGGAAGGCGGCCGGCAATGGCGGCCGGCGGCCGGCAGGAGGTGCTCTTGCGGCGCTGGAAGAGCCGGAACCGGGGGAGGGGTGGGGGGGACACGCCAAGCCTATCACACACGCGCGCCCTCCCGCCCGGCCATAACAACCGAGCCTCCGCCGCCTCCGCGGGCACCGTTCATCCGCGCGGGGCACCAGGCGGACCGCGGAGGGGATGTGGAGGCGGCCGCCGCCGCCACCTTCTCCCGTCGCCGCCGCCGCCGCCGCCGCCGCCGGCAATCGCAGCGCCTGAAGCCGAGCGAGGCGCCCGAGCCGGCTGCCCCTCCTGCCTTCGCTCGCGCCCGGCGAGTCCGCCAGACGACGGGAGAGGAGCCCAGCGCAGCCGAGCCGAGCCTGGAAAATGGAGTGAGTAGCGCCGCCCGCGCCGCTCCGCGCCTCGCTCGCGCATCCCCGAGGCCGTGGCGGGCAGGGGCTTCGCGGGGCCGGCCCCGCTGCCCGGGCTCTCTGCGGGCAGCCGCCAAGGGCGCTCGGGGCCGAGGCTGGGAGGCGGCTGCGCCCGGCGTGGCGAGCCCGGGGCCGTCGCGTACCTGTTGTCGCCAGCCTCGCGGGGGGCGCGCTGCTGCCCGGGCTCCACCCAGCCGCCGGCGCTCGGGTCCCTCGCAGTGACTCAGGCAAATCTGCCTCTCCTTGGGCAGGGGCCTGAGGTGGCTGCTTCCCCCCAGCCCTGCAACCCCGTGCCCAGCCTGCCTGCCTGCCAGGGGCTGCAAAGGTGGGGTGCCTTTGAACAGGGGGGGCAGCGCCTTTCCTCCTGGAGGGGCCCCCGAAGTCTCACTTCTCTCTGTGGTTAACCTCCCTTCCCCCAAAGGCCACTCTGGCCAAAACAAAATAGCCTGCGGTTAAATGCTGGACCTTCTGGGAGGAGTTTGCTTAAATTGGCGTAGAATGAGGGACCCGTTTAAAGAAGGAACCCCCCCCCCAGCCCCACAGATACCTGTGCTGTGTCCCCCCCTCCCCATGTTGGTATTTCAGTTCCTGTGCAAAGCGGGTGACCCTCCGCTCAGATTTCTTCCAGCTGGTGATGTTTTCCTATTATAGCTGAGTCTTTCCAACCAGGCAAACAGGCCGGTAAAGTTGGAAGACCTGCTCAAAGCAGCCCTCCGTCTAGGCTGAAACCTTGCCTGGAGTGTGTGCAAAAGCAACTGGGCGAGGGGTGGGGGGCATACGGAATGCTAACATCAGGCTTGACATTTGGTTGCCAACCCCTCCCCCCTCCGCTACCAAGAGGGGACAAGGATTTTGCTTTCTCCAGCAACCTCCACTAGGAATTGCTGGCGCCGGGAGAGCCTCCCAGGAGGGCTACCTAGCCGAGCTGTCAGTACATGCCAGCTAGCAGGATTTAATTTCAGCCAGGATTTTCTTTCCAGCCGCTGCAGTGATTGCATGTTTTGCCATTCCATGCCTCTTCTGCCAGAAGAATGTTTGTGAACATTCTGTGACCCCCCGTCCCCACGCCCAGCAGTCAATTGTGTTTGGTTGGTGGTTTTAATTTCCTCTGCTCTAGTAAACACAAAATACATTTCCGTCGATGCGTACGCCTGGTGGCTGTGGCCTGGGGGTTAGAGGTACGTTCAAGTCTCGCCGCCTCTGTGCATTAGTTTAGTGGCCACGAGTGCCGTGCGGCTGGCCGCTCCAGCTCTCAGCAGACAAGAGCCAAAGGGCACATCTGGAAAAAAAAGTTCATTTGGAATTGTAAAAGAGAAGAGACTGAGCATGCATTTCATTCTCACTTGCGTTCCATTCACACGCAGCGTGCACATTTGCCTACGATTATTACCCTTCTGATACCACCCAAAGTCTACCTGCCATGGGCTCTGATGGCGGATCTTTTACAGCCAGTAGCTGTCACAAACAGAGGTCTGGCTCCAGCTGAGGGTATGAATTTGGGGCAACTCTATCTGATTTGTGGGGCGACACTGCTATTTCCCCCGTGAATGCTTTGAGCCCTCTGCTAGAATACATTTGTTTCTCTGCAGTCCCTGTTGTAAATACCATTAAAAGATGACTCCCACCCATTTTTACCCATTGATAAACAGGCAGTGCACCTAAGTCTGGTCAGGGCTCTAGAGATCCCTTTTTAGTGAGACAGGATGCCAAATTGAGATTGGAATATTCCTGGAGATTTGGGGATGTGGCCTGGGGAACGCAGGGTTTAGAGATGGGGTATAATGCCATAAAGTCCACCCTCCAAAGCTGCCGTTTCCTCCAGGAGAACTAATCTCTGTAGTGCGGAGATCAGTTGTAATTCCAGGAGATCTCCAGGCCCTGCCGGAAGGTTGGCAACTCTAACTGTGTTTAGCTTTGAAGACTAACCTCAGTGGGAAGTGAGAGGTCTCTGCCCCAAGGAATATGCTGCCTACATTTGAAAGGAAGGGCCAGAGAATCCACTGCTAGGCATGTTTCCCTCCTCTCCGTTTGGGCATTTATAGCCCACATTCCAGAGATGCTACCTGGAAAAATGAGCCTGATGTCTTTGCGAGCAGATGCAGCATTTGGATTGGCAGCCGTCAAAAGCCTCCAATGAGGGTCCCTCCAAAGGCCGGACTGCATCCTGAGCTGTCCTTTCTCGGTCCCTTTCCCAGCAGCGGCCACAAAACGAAGATGGTCCTTAACTTTGGTTAGACCGCAGCCAAGGACTTGTTTGGTGCCCTTTCCCCAGAAAGCAACACCCATTTCATGGAGAAATGAGCTGTCTGGAATCCAGTTGCCAAAGGCGCCTCTGCTTTTCCTAGGGCAGAGGTTCCCAAAACAGCGAGAGGGGAGCACACATGCAAAAAGGGTCCGAACGTCGTTTCTCCAGGCCCCGTGGCAAAGTTGTGAAAACATCCTTTCTGGATTGTTCTCCTGGGCCAGGAAAGAAAAGGCCCTGTTTTATTTCTGAAATGCAATCAACGGGGCATGGCATGGCCTTGCAGCCTGTGGACAACTGGGCTGTGGGCAAGTCTCGCCATCTCCCTCCCACCCAAGCTGCGTCCCTTGGGGTAGCTCCCAGCTGACCGTGTGTGCCAGAGTAAAAGCCAGTCACTACCATAGTTTCACCCAAGCAGGACTTCAGCCCAGGACTTGTTAGTGTTAGGATTCAGTCTAAGCATGGAAAGTAACCATGAGATGAATAGCGTGATCAAAGGAGGAGGCTTTTCAAATCTCAGATTATTTGCAAGTAGATTAAGATGAATTTTGCTAAAAATGAGCTGCAAAAATAGCTCTGAACTATGGGCTCAAGTCTTTTTGAGGTTATGTGGCTGCCAATTGAAACCACCAAAGGAGCTTTACTGAAATTGAATACTTTCCTAACATCACATTAAGGTGAACTTTGCAAAACCTGAGCTGTAAAGCGGCGCGGTCCTGCGACTAAGTGAAAACATAGCCCCTTTTTTCCAGGCTTATTTAGCTGCCAGATAAAATAATCTGAGCAGCTTGATCAAAGCATGGCTTCCAAACCCTCCGTTGTAATTTAATTAGAATGAGCTTTGCAAAACCCAAGCTGTAAGAGGTCTCAGGACTAAGTAGACCTCACAAGACCTTTGCCCCTGGTAACACTTCCCTTGAATCAGAGTTAAGTTCATTTTCATGGCCAATGCTCAGTGCAAGGCCATGAAGAGGAGTAATAAAAAAGTAGGTGCCTCTGAGCATGTACAGAACAATCTTTTAAACCACTACCAGAGAGCTGGGGCAAGGGATTTGAGAATGCATCCATCGGAAGCACAGTGAAGAGTCACGACAGTCATGACTGGAGATAATGCAACCTTCCCCGTCTTTGCTAAGCTCCTTAAAAACAGGCAGGAAGAGGCAGAGGCCTGCTTTGTGGCTCTAAGCATGTACAGAGTACCTTTCCCACATTGTTGAGTAACTGGGAGGATACTTTGTCTGCCCAGGCAGAACTGAGTCCCCGCTCGTGCAGTGGTGGCCAGAATTGTATACAGCAGCTCAGGTTTAGCAAAGTTCAGGTTTAGTCGTTTTATAGGCAGAGAGGTTTTACAAAAGATCCTTCAAACACACACACGTATTTATGTATTATCTTTCAGATCCTGATGGGCTAACACAAGCATGCAGATATTACTGTGGACTAGTAACTTGGCTAGACTTTCAAAGCAAGGGTTTGCATCTACTATACTAAGCCAGAGATCAAGTGGGGCCCTGCCTGGGCTCCCTTGCCCCTGTCCAAAATTGCTATCGACTCCATTCAGATTCAGCTGTGTAGGGGAGGGGTCACAGCCAGCCTAAATTTTGCACTTTGCCTCTTTCATGACGTTTGCAACTGATTTGCATCTATTCCCCCTCCCCTCACCACCTATATATCTCTGGCTGGTTTCTTCATACCCTCCATGCATCTGATGAAGAGAGCTGTGGTTCTCGAAAGCTTATGCTACCATAAAGTTGGCTAGTCTTAAAGGTCCTACTGAACTCTTGACTGTTTTGCGACTACAGACTAACACAGCTAACTCCTCTGGATCTATGACCATCGACTGCCTGTTATAAGATTTATGAAATGACTGCTATCCGGCCACCTCCCCTGTCATGGTCTCTTTTTCCAAAGCGGGGAGTTGGCTCGTGTGCAGAGGGAAAATATGAAGGGTTTCCACCCAGTTGTTTCTCCGCCCATCCCTGTGGGCAGTCCAGTCCTGTTCTAGGATAGCGTAAGACAAGAAGGATGTCAGTTGCATCAAGAGAGAATTGGGGGCTTCCAGACTAAAATCATAGGGTTGGAAGGTGCCTCCAGGGTCATCTAGTCCAACCTCAAGTTTTCTACTGAGTCAGCCCCTGGGGCCAACAGGCCCAGCCTTTCCTCCTGACTGGCAGCTGTTCTGCAGGCTCTTCAAATCTCAGAAGTTGGGGGAAGTTCTTCCCCAGCATCTGAGATCCTAAAACTGGAAATTGAATGGGGGTCCCTCTGCATGGTGAACAAGGGCCTGCCCTAGAATGTTGCTCCTATTTGTGCATGAAGTCTCTGTGATTGTGGACTGGCGCTCTGTAAATGCTCAGAAGAGCTCTCGTCAGTGGGGTTGCTCTGACGGCTCCGGTGCCTGCAGCAGCAAAATTCAACAGGGGAAGCTTTTCTCAGAGTAGAGATCAGCATTCATGCTTGCTCAGCAGGGCAGGGCCCAAGAGCTGGGCCAGGGAATAGCCATCAGCCGATGAGCTCCTTTCAGCTAGGTACCATTTGTGGAGGATGAGTCCATTAGTCTCCATGAGCCACAACGGCTTAATGGAGCCTCCTTGTCAAGAGGCAGTCTACCGCTGGGCTCCAGATCTGGGGAGCAAACAGCCAGAGGAGCCGGCTAGCTGCTGCTGTATGGTGTTGGTTTTGGAGAGATCTTGAAGGTGGATGGCTTCGTGTTTTCTTTGAGATGATTTTATTCCATCTTGCAAGCGTTTTAGTGTTAAGGCAGCGTACGGTTTTTAAAAACAATTTTTTAATAAGTAAAATCAGCTTCACACCTTGCTTGGATGGTTTCCCAGAGAGCATGGGGTCTGATTGGATCAAGGCGATGGAAAAAGATGAGACAAATTCATGTACACCCGTCAACATCCTTTAGCCATGAAAGCTGCAAGGAGTTTCCATAGGGCCAAGCTAGAAGCGACGAGTTACACTTGAACGACAAGTGGAACAGACTCACGTGTATTCCTCCCTGTTCACTTGTGCTCCACTTGCAAGTGGAACACAAGTGAACAGGGAGGAATACACGTGAGTCTGTTCACTTGCCGTTCAAGTGTAATTCGTCGCTTCTAGCTTGGCCTAGTCCGGAGAGGCAGTCTACCCTCTGAATACCAGCTACTGGGAAGTGGTATTATCAAGGGAGAACCATCCTCTTAATGACTTGCTTTTAAATGTTCAGGAAGTATTTCCCAGTGGAAACAGGATACCAGGCATTTCTTTAAATGTATCTACTGTAGCTATTAGCCATAATAGTTAATAAAAACCTCTGTGTTCAGAGGCCTTGGTCTGGCTCTAGCTGCTATAATCTCCTGGACAAAGAGGGGAGGAGGAGGCCGGATGCCTCCGTGCGTTGCTTGTGGCTTCTGGCTGACCCTCTGGTGGAAGACTGTGAGCAAGAGAAACTTTTGCCCTGATTCAGCAGCGCTCTTCTTACGCTTGCAAATAAAACCCTGTTTCATTTCTGATGTGATTAATAATAGTAATCCATGGTGATGATAATGCTAATAATAATGTGCCCTATTCTTTTTAGCAGCTTAGAGAGTGTACAGTGGCCTTCCCTCCTCTATTTTATCATTACAACAACCCTGTGAGGTAGGCAAATTTGTGAGCGATTTGGCCAGCAAGCTTCATAACAGAGGGTGGATTTGAATCTGGCTCTCCTATTTCTTGTCCAACTTGCTGACCATACTTGGTCTCCAATAATAATATAGTATTTAAGAGTAGTCTAAGCCCGAGAAATTGGGGAGGAGGTCCCTTTTACAACTAAATTCCAAACGTTTATTACTTCCGCAGAGCTGTTTAGGACGGTCGTCCTCATTCCATCCTATTTTTTTCGGAAACAATCCAGCAAAATAGGGCAGGCGGACGTATTGTATTGTGTCTGGATTCTAACCGATGCTGTTGGGCATTGGACTCATATAAACAATCTCCCTGTGCCATCAGCCACAGTGCCACACCCCATTCAAAAAATGGATATGCAGTAATAAAGAGGTCCTCTGCTTCTTCACCAAGCAACCACACCCTATCTAGTCTCTGTATGTAGGAGCAGGACTAAATTAAAATGTTAATTAAATAAGGCACACTCCCACACCTACAATCACAGCCCTCTAAAAATACAGCCCAAAGTTTTTCAGGAAAATGGCAGTGAAATTCCTCACTAACCCGGTGCGTCGGCTCACTTTCACACCTGACTAAAGCGCCTTTCGAACTCCGCCCTCCCCCATCCAAGAACAACCTCGCACTCATAACATCACCCTGAAGTTGCAAAACTCTCCTGGTGATTCTTCAACATTTTAGGTAGACGCTCTGTTTGACGGGATTCCTTTTTAAAATGAACCTATTGCTTTAAAATGTTTTCTTGCAGACACACAGCTTACTTTTGGCCATGCAGTAAAGATCCCAGCTACTGCCGAACCAACTTTCAAAAAATCTGCCCAGCCAATCAGATCTCCAGTAGCCAGTCAGAAGCTCTGCTGCTCAAAAGCCTCACCTGGCCCTGCCCCCTTTCTGTAAACGCTTGGTGGGCACCTTACTCGATATATACTTGATATGAACTGTACTTGATATAGACTGTGAGCTTTTCCCATGCTAATAGTGACAAGTAGGGCCCCAGTCCTTTCTAAATCTTTTAAGAAAGGGAAGAAGGATGACCTGGGAAACTACAGGCCAGTCAGTCTGGCTTCTGTTGCTGGGAAGATATTAGAACAGATTTTAAAGGGATCAATCTGTAAGCATCTGAAGGACCACTCAGTGATCTGGGGAAGTCAGCATGGTTTTGTCCCTAACAGATCTTGCCAGACCAACCTGGTTTCCTTCTTTGATCGAGTGACCAGCTTACTGGATCAGGGGAACTCTGTTGACGTGATTTATCTGGATTTCAGTAAAGCTTTTGATAAGGTCCCCCATGACATTCTGATGGGCAAACTGGAAGACTGTGGAATATAGGACAGTTCAGTGGATAGGGAACTGGTTAGAGGACCGCACCCAAGGAGTGGTGGTCAATGGCGTTTCATCAGATTGGAGGGAGGTGTCCAGTGGGGTGCCGCAGGGCTCGGTTTTGGGCCCGATACTTTTCAATATTTTTATCAATGATCTGGATGAAGGAGTGGAAGGGCTGCTCATTAAATTTGCTGATGATACCAAATTGGGAGGAGTAGCAAACACCCAAGAAGATAGAATTAAAATTCAACAAGACCTGAATACTCTGGAGAAGTGGGCAGCTGTGAATAGGATGCAATTCAACAAAGACAAGTGCACAGTATTACATCTGGGCCATAAAAATGGGAAGCACAAATACTGGATGGGGGATACACTTCTGGGCAGTAGTATATGTGAAAGGGATCTTGGGGTAAGAGAGGACTGTAAACTAAATATGAGCAGTCAGTGTGATGCGGTGGCAAAAAAGGCTAATTCAATCCTGGGTTGTATCAAAGGGGCCATAGCGTTGAAATTGCAGGAGGTCATAGCCCCTCTCTATACTGCCTTGGTCAGGCCGCACCTGGAGTACTGTGTGCAGTTCTGGAGGCTTCACTTCAAAAAGGATGTGGACAAAATCGAGAGGGTGCAGAGGAGAGCGACGAGGATGATCAGGGGTCTGGAGACTGAGCCCTACGAGGAAAGGCTGAGGGCCTTGGGAATGTTTAGTTTGGAGAAGACGAGATTGAGGGGGGACATGATTGCTCTCTTTAAATATTTGAAAGGCTGTCATTTGGAGGAGGGCAAGGAGCTGTTCCAGTTGGCAGCAGAGGGTAGGACCCGAAGCAATGGGCTTAAATTACATGCAGAAAGGTACCGGCTGGATATTAGGAAAAACTTTTTCACGGTCAGAGTAGCTCAAAGGTGGACTCAGCTGCCTAGGGAGGTGGTGAGCTCCCCTTCACTGGCAGTTTTCAAGAAGAGGCTGGATGAATACTTGTCAGAGATGCTTTAGGCTGATCCTGCACTGGGCAGGGGGTTGGTCTAGATAGTCTGTATGGCCCCTTCCAACTCTATGATTCTATGAAATTGTTATTCATGGTTCTCAACTCCATTTGGAAGAAAAGGCAACGAGTCAACCAAATTGTGCATGGCGTGGAGGAAGTGGAGAGAGTATGTTAGATCCAGCCACTCTACTCAGCCAAGCTGGAACCCTTTCTCCACCTCAGGGTTTGTTCCTCCAACTTAACCGGCTCGTTCTGGGAATTCAGGAACGACTTCCTCATGCAATGCATAATTAACTCATGGAATTCACTGCCACAGGATGCAGCGATGATCGCTAGCTTAGACTCTTTAAGAGGAGACTCGATGGCTATTAGCCACGAAGGCACCTCCCTGTGCAGAGGCAGTTTACCTCTGAAGACCAGGGGTGGAGGGGGAGCAATTACAGGGGTGCCTGTTGCCTTCTGCTTGTAGGCTTTCCAGGAGCATCTGGTTGAGAAAACAGGACGCTGGACTTGTTGCAGTACTGGCTGAAGCCTGCAAGCGTGAGGGCGACAGCGTCTTCATTAGTGATAGGCTGTTTCAGGGCTTTTTTTCCGGGAAAAGAGGTGGCGGAACTCAGTGGGTTGCCCTCGGAGAAAATGGTCACATGGCTGGTGGCCCCGCCCCCTGATCTCCAGACAGAGGGGAGTTGAGATTGCCTTCGGTGCTGCAGCGGCGCGGAGGGCAATCTCAACTCCTCTCTGTCTGGAGATCAGGGGGCGGGGCCACCAGCCATGTGACCATTTTCAAGAGGTTCCGGAACTCCGTTCCGCCACGTTCCTGCTGAAAAAAAAGCCCTGGGCTATTTCCACACATCTTACCTGCCTGCAGAACATTGCGCAAAAGACCCGGAAGACAACGTCGTCTTGTGCAAAATCGCGCCAGGAAGATGCTGTTATCTGGGAGTTTTGTGCAATTTCGCGCAAAACTCCCGGACAACAGCGTCTTCCTGGTGCAATTTTGTGTTGTCTTCCGGGGTCTTCTGACGTTGTCTTCCGAGTCTTTCGCGCGATGTTCCGCAGGCAGGTAAGACGTGTGGAAACGGCCATAGACTGCCTCTGAACATGGAGATTTCATTTAGCCGTCGTGACTGACAGCTGTGGATTGGCCCACACCGAATCCCCTTTTAAGGCCAGAGGCTGTGTCATGTGGAAGGGAGGCCTCTGCTGACTTGTGAAGGCTCCCTGCATCTCCACTGCCTGCATCTGTTCTGTGCCTCCCATTTTTCACGCGCCTCTTTTCGCTCTGAGGCTTCTGGCCAGAAAAGAGGGAGGCAGTCGCCTTCGTCTGGAGAAAGGAGCATTAAGAAGGAAGAAGAAGGAGAGAGAGAACGGGCATAAGCAGGCCAAGAGAAAATGGATGCCATGAATATTTGATGGAAGAGGCTGAGATGGGGGAGGGAATCTGTCTTGTGAAAGGCCTTTCGTCTCTTACCCCACCCAGCCGAGCATCTTCTTCTTCTACACATCTTCATGAATGGCAGACTCCGGAGCAGTAGCGGAATCTGCAGCTTCCGTTTCAGACTCCTTCCTGTAGGGGGGAGGACGCCTGACCCTTGGTGTCCTTGCACATGAGTAAAGCCCATTGACCTCAGTCAGGCTTCTTTCCCAACGAACATACTTAGGACTCCCTCACAGCTGCAAGAGGGAAATCAGACGCCTTGGAGGGACAAGTGTTGCAAATGAGTGATGCAGGTGATATCTTGCAAGGGCGGGGGGGGGGGTCCTAACACCTGACATCTTGCAAGACCTGCCTTGCTTATTCCAGATAGTCTCATTTTTGCACCAACCAACTGAAACACTGGCCGTTCGCGCACTCACTGAAGCGCTTTGCATCCCGCAGATACATGGATTCTTCCCGACCCCCAAGTAGGATTAAACTCTTCCTGTTCTTCTTCTTTGCTGAGGCTCCCAGATGAGAAGAAATAACAAGTCTTTTAACCTCAGATTCTCCAGAAGGAGCAGCCCAGACACACTTCACGGTAACTCCAGCAGTAAACCAGTTTGAAATAGCCCATGATGTGAATATTCCCTTATCAAAACTAGTTTCCTGCTGGAAGCCATTTCGGTGTCAGGCGGGAACAAGGCAATCGATTTAGCCCAGCACTCTGTTTCTAACAGTGGCCAGTCAGATGTTTCTGGGAGGCCCAAAGAACATGGATGTAGCCATAAACCCCTGCTGTTAATTCTCAGAAATAGAGGTTCTCTGCGCGTATGCCTGGAGACTCAGTTTTGCTATCACAAGGACATCTGAGAATCCAGGTGGATCAGACCGAAGCTTGGGAGCCCTGTAAGCAGAGGGTAGGAGTCAGCCGCTGTTCCTTGTTATTTACTCCCAGAATCTACTATTAAGTGGTAGACTGTCTCAGAACATGGAGGCTCTCAAGTTGAGCTGTGGGGAATAAACCAGAAAGACTGGATGCTTTTTAAAAGCAGTCCATCAAGGTCTTGCTCGGTTGTCTTTTCCTAAAGTAACACAGTGCAGGCCCGCTTCTGTCTGCTAATGGGAGGGGGCCAGTTTTGCTCTGGGAATTAGGAAGAAATGGAAAGAGTCACAAGGACGGCTGCACGGGGGATGATATCAGGGGAGAGCTGACGAAAAGCAAACAGCGCCGTTCCAAGTCAGGGGTGTGGAAAGGAAGGTCGCTTGGCCTTTCTCTCAGTCATGGAAATGAAAACGCCCCACATCAGCACTCGGGAAAATATTTCGCAAGTCAGCTAAGCAGTGGAAGAGGCGTTCAGGAGAGGATGCCGGGCTACACCCAGGCACTGCAGAGATACGATGCTGCCCATTAATGTGTCACTGGGATGGAGGCAGGTTATGCCTGCTTTCCAAAGGGCAAAGGTGTACTTCACACATGCCCAGAGGAAATGATTTTTTAAAATTTTCGGCAGGGAAAAATTCTCAAATCTGCTTGCCAAATTTAAATATTTCTCTCACTTTTACATTTTTCAGTGTTCCCAGTAATCAATGAACTCTGCATACAGCCCCCCCCCACACACACACACAAAAGCAGGGCTTTTTTCAGCAGGAACGTGGCGGAACGGAGTTCCGGAACCTCTTGAAAATGGTCACATGGCTGGTGGCCCCGCCCCCTGATCTCCAGACAGAGGGGAGTTTAGATTGCCCTCCGCGCTGCTCCAGCTGCGCGGAGGGCAATCTCAACTCCCCTCTGTCTGGAGATCAGGGGGCGGGGCCACCAGCCATATGACCATTTTCTCTGAGGGCAACCCACGGAGTTCCACCACCTCTTTTCTCTCTCTCTCTCTCTCTCTCTCTCTCACACACACACACACACACACACACACACACACGCTCAAATGGTTTTAGTGCACTGGCAACTGTTCACCTTTCTCATTTCCCTTTCAAGAAAGCATCTCAAAGTAGCCCTTCAATCCCGTGTAGATCTTTGCCTGCTGTTCCCTTCACATACTGGGCATTCTTGCATCTAACCTACCCCTCCAATACACCTTAACTTAAAGATTTAATTTTCTTTCAAAGGGCAATATTTGGTTCCATACTGAGCCATATTTGGCCATTGGTTGCCAACTCCTGAGATAGACTGTTCCTGAATCTGGAGGTTCCATTCAGCTAAACTGAAATGTGCCAGGATCCAGTGGTTTTTGGTCTCCCCTCCAGTCCTGGGACCAGGGTGTACAACCAGTTGCTGCCCTGAGCCCAATCTCCAGTGTGACTTCAGCGTGTATCATCGTGCCATCAAGTTGTAGCTGACTTAAGACAACCCTGTAGGGTTTTTAAGGCAAGAGACTAACAGATGTGGTTTGCCATTGCCTGCCTCTGTGTAGTGACCCTGGACTTCCTTGGTGGTCTCCCATCCAAGTACTAACCAGGGCCAACCCTACATAGCTTCCAAGATCTGACAAGATTGGGCTAGCCTGGGCCATCCAGATCAGGCTGTGACTTTAGTAGGGAAGAAAAAACTGTTCCCTCTTTCATTTTCTTGCTGCGGTTTTGGTGCTCCACTTTTCGCAGTGGCTCTGGGAGTTGCATTTGCATTGCGCATGCATGGATTGTGCTGTTTTGATGTGGTGTTAGGCATGCTG